>NC_080539.1:346032183-346345794 GCF_028640845.1 Ahaetulla prasina | reverse complement strand
AGGAAGCAAAATTTTACAAAGCCTCCATTCACCCACATATTTTCCATCGCTGAATTTACCTGTCAGAGGAGACAGCGGCTTGTATAACACCTCAGCTGGAAGTTGAAAGGTAATGCACATCATTTCTTTATTGGGTGCCACATTTCTCACCCATTTAACAGAACAAAGACCATGTAAGGAAGTTCCCAGTAAAGCTTCAACTCTTTCTTGAACATCTTGCGTAGGGTTATCATGTTTGGAAAAACAGTGGCAGTGCACTGTAGGAAGTTCACTACTGACTGGCTCTCCATTCAAGAGATGCCTGAAGACATCCAGGAACTCAATTGCCATGGCTGGCAAATTCATGATGATGTGTACAGAATTTTTCCATTCCTTCGAAGAGAGATGCTTGTCCAGTTCTTCTTTCACTGGCCCTTTCAAGAAATTCCTGCCATCCAGGTTGAAGACTTTGACTTTTTTGTCCACTTTATTTAATTTACAGTTGTGCTGGAGCCACTTGCATGATTCAGGGTTGAGGTCGTTTGCAAACACAATGCAGGTTTTTTTTGCTGCAGGGATTGCAAAAGGCCCCACCCCTGCAAAGACATCGAAGAGAAGGTCTCCTGGCTTTAAAAGGTTGACAATCCGCAAATGTTCGGTAGAGAGGCGAGGATTCCAATAGACTTTGGAAAAATCAAATTCATATGAGATATAGTTTTCCTTAACCTAGAGGAGTTCAAGTGAATAGGCCGACTGTTAGCTGCAGAAAGTCAGGAAGAGTGAAATGCAATGAAAAAAATGCATTTTATACCAAAAATGAAAGTTCCCCTTTGCTAACTATGGAAGAATTGAGAACTATGTCGTTGCAAAAGATCAGATTGGGAATAGGGAGACCCAAATTAAGATTCGTCCTCGACTATGGAAGTTCACTGGATGACTTTGGCCCAATCATGTTTCAGCCATCCTAACATAGGATGATAATTATATAATTGCAAGGAAGTTGCAATACTCACTTCACAGACCATCCATAGGTCCCCCTGTTCAACACTATTGTAATTTTGAACGGTCACTGAATAGTGATCATAACCTGAAAACTACCTGTATTCAAACCAAATGAATAAATAAAACAATTCTGAAGAAGAAAAAAGATCTAAACTGGATTTAAAACAAATGTTTCTCCAATAATTCGACTCTATACATGTGTGTGTGTGCAACGACATTACATAAATTCAGTCACTGGTAAGCTATGTTCCTTTTACTACAACCTTTTAATCAGAGCTGCAATTTTATTCAGCCTAGACGAGGATATCTGAAAACACAGATTGCAAACTCTATGGAATTGTGAGGCAGACAAGAAATCACAGTCTAACATTCAATAATGTCTGTTTCTTGCTCTGCTTGCATTTCCATGTTAAGAGCATTCTTTTTGCTAGAATAAAATACAATTGAAAGTCTCAGTACCTTTGTTATCATGTTGGAGGTGCCTCTCCTGCCCCCAGTGCCCGAATCCGGCCGCCCCCGAGGCCCTTAGGGGCCAGGTGTTCCGAAAAGGACACCTGCCGCACGGACGGCTCGCCAGGGGTCTCCCAGCCGACATACAGGACTGGGGGGACCGATGCTGGCGCGTCCTAGGCTCGGAGGGGTTCGGAGGCCTCAGGCCGCGGCCATTATTTTGGTCGTCGCCTGGGCCGCTGTGCCCGGTGACACCGGGGCTTTGGATTTATAATTGCAGCAGCCTGGTGGCGAACAGGGAACGGAGAAGAATTGAGGAAGGGAGAAGGGAAGGAGATATCGGCAAATGTGAGTGGAGTGCTCCGGAGTGCGGGGGGGTTTCTCTCCCCTGCGACTGGAAGGAGCACGAATCACTGGAGAGGAGAACTTAAAATAACAAGATTACCGGTTTTGTGGAGCTCTGGAGAAAAGAGGTGATGGAGAAATTTAGGAGGGAGGTTTGAGGCCCCCCCTCCCTCTGGGGAACAATGGTGGCGTCCAGCTTCCGCCTTCACTATGAGAATCTTGATGACATCACTTCCCTTCGGCTTCCTGGTTGACTAACTGTACTCTGGACTCGTTGCTCCTGTGAGTGCCCCCTGGTGGATCCGGAGGAAATTACAAGGATACTGTGCTTGCCTGAGGATTTTAAAATTTTTAAATGGCAAAGGTCAGAGACCAACTGCTGGAGAAATGGAGAATTTTGGAAAAGTTATCTAATATGGACAAGAAACTGGATGAAATAAGAGCAGAAATTGTGACTATCCAAAAGGATTTTAAAGGACACTCAACAAGTCTCAGCAGAAAACAAGCAGAAAGTGGAAGGTCTGGAGGAGAGATGCGGGCAGTGCAGAAAAGAGAGGAGGCGACAGGCAATGCTGTGCTTAGACTACAGATGGATAAAATGTCTTATTTCCTTAGGTTTCAAAATCTGGAAGAAGTGGACCAAGAAGACTTGAGAGATGTTGTGACTAAACTGTTGGGAGAATTTCTTGGGAGAGGTGTTGACTTTATGAATTGGGATGTGGATCGAGCTTATAGAGTTAATTCAAAATATGCACGCATGCAGTTCCTAGAGAGGTTCATGTCAAATTTGTGAGAAGAGAGGCGAGAGATGAAATTCTTAGAAAACATAGGAGTGGGGCACTGACTTATAGGGGCAGGAGATAGCCATTCTGAGGCAGATTCCCAGACAGGTACGTGAAATGAGAAAGAAATATTACTTTTGTCAAGCAAATTGTACCAGAAGGAGTAGGCTTCAGATGGCTGATGCCAGAGGATTGATGATTTTCCGGGAGGGCATTACGAAAAAATTAGTACAATTGCGGAGGCTGCGGCCTCGTGGAGGAACACAAAGCCCTCCTGGAATTAGATGACCCAGGAGTTGAAGAAGGGAGGTTATAGACCATGGGAGGAGGCGGCTGCCGCTGTTGCGCCCTGGAGTTGGGTCAGGCTGAACGCAGAGTTCTGAGATCCAAAACTAGGAAGTGACAATGATATTTGGTATTGTGTTGGTTTTCCTTATTCTCCTTTGTATGATATTCTGATTATTCTTGACCCTTCTTTATTGCGTATGTAAGATTGATAAACTTAGCTACTTCGTATCACCTGCTTGCCATATGGCTGTTGTATGTGTTTAAAATTTTGAGTAAAATTCTTATCTTGTATAAGAAAAATGAAAATTTACCATACCTGATATGTATTTGTATAAACCTTTTTTGACCAATAAAAACTTTTTGGATAAAAAAAAAAAGAAAGTCTCAGTACCTTTGTTATCATGTTGGCCCCATCTCCAGCTAGTAGCTCCATTTCAAAGTTTCGATACATGCTGTCTATAATATTGATTTTATTTACAGCACAGGTTATTCCTTGATTTTTGTCAACAATAACGTGCCCTGAAAGAAATTCATGCAAAAAAACCACCCCCGACCATTTAATAACTAAGATAAAAGTGGTAAGCAAAGTATTAAAAAGCTCTTCCATGAAACAAACGCTTCATTTCTAAACAAAGAAAGGTAATCTTATCTTCAGTTCTTCCCCAGAGCGTGAAGGATTGTATTATCCTTGCAAAGGGATGTGGCCTGACCATCTCTCTCTGTCTCTAAGGGAAGCTCCTTAAAACCATTTCCTATGGACAGCTTGCTTCTGAAATCCTTTAATATTATATTCTTCCCTATACAGAAAAATGCAATTTAACATCCATTTTTGCTCATTTTGGGAAGTTTGTTGCATGGTTAAGGGGCAAAACAGTATCTTAAGGCTGACAAGACACAGTGCCACTCTCAGTCCAATAAGATCAGGAGTGTCAAACTCAATTTCATTGAGGGCCGCATCAGGGTTGGGTTTGACCTCGGGGGGGGGGGACGCAAGGCCAGCTTGACATCACTCGTGTCAGGATGCCTGTGGTGGCCTGAGTGCTCAGCCAGCGGAAATGGGCTCCCGAGCTCCATTTTTGGCAGCAATGGCCTCCTACAACCCTCTGCCAGTGAAAACGGAGCTCAGGAGGGCTGCCCACAGCCCTCGCGAACTGTTTTCACTGGCAGAGGCACCGCGGGCCAGTCCTTCGCTGTTTCCAGGGCGGCCCTGCGGGCCAAATCTAAGCGCCCCAGCCTTGAGTTTGACACCCCTGAATTAGATTTATCCTTCAGTATAATATTTCTTTATTTTAAAGAGATATTAGAGAGGAAGATGCAATTGTAAAAAGGCAGCAAAAATGGAAAAAGAGAAATGGCTAGAGAAGATGGGAACATTGTCTCTAATTTTTTTTATAAAACAAAACTTGTATACCCTCTTAAATATTTGAATGCATTATTCAAAAATTTGAATTCAAGAATTTATATTATCGAAGTGCATTTTCTCTCAACAGAAAACTTCATTAAGGGGAAGGGGGGGGGACTTTTCCCATACAGGATCTACTCTTTTGTCCTTTCAGTCTATAGCATAGAAAGAACTGCCAAACTATTCTTGAGTCAGTATAGGAAATATCAACCAACGACAGTGAGACTGGAATGATCAAAGGGAAAACAGAGAGACACTGAGCAGAGACCTGTGATTATTGCCAGTATACAGCCATGGGACTGCTGAAAGGAGGAAGCTGGCATTTTGCCAACTGACAATTTTGGATATTAACAAGAATTAGGATGTAAAAACATCAGAACAGAACTCCCATGTAAAAGTCTTTGAAATCCTGGCTTTTCCCCAGAGGTTGGTTTAGAATAAGTGGTAAGTCTGGGGGGGGGGATTTTACATGTTAATTTTAATGTCTTTTCCTCTGGACATATATAATTCTTTTATCTTTTATCTTGGTTCCTGCTGTTTATAATGTTGCATGCCACCCAGAATTTTTATGGTTCACAAATTTTGATCAATATAATACAATACCTCTTTTTTTTTTACATTATGCAGACATGTTACCTTTTTTATATTATGCAGAGACCATCTGCACCTTCTGAAGGGATAGGGAAGGGATAAAACTTTATGCTTGGCATTCTGTGAATGCTGCTGGAATCATCATCCTGAGCTTACCATGTCATGAAATCACTACACTATGTGACTTCCACACACCATACCTCTGCCATTCCATACACCATTCCACTCCGTCAACCCTTCACTGGCTGCTGAGAAATAGGGGACTGAACCACATGACAATGCTGAAATACAGTTGCTTTCAACGCTTTTAAACTGACAAAACTGATGGAAATGTTGAAATGTTTTACCCAAATCAATCATGCCTAAGATTGCAGAAAGAAAGAGATGCATTGTTGTTTTCAACCACAGCCAAAAGTCAAACAAAAGAGGCAGTTCTATGACCTCATATTTAAACTCAGGGAAACTGAATATTCCATTTATTCTTCCAGTTGCATTCTACACAATTCTAAGAAGATAACAGCTCAGCAGTTGCGCTCATACTCTTCAAGCAGAAGGTCACAAATTTCGATTTCCCCAGCATCTTTATTTAAAAGGATTGGTTAGCAGCTGACGGGAAAAGACCTCTGCCTCCAATTTTAGAAAGCCGCTGCCAAGGCTAGATTGACAGTCTGAGCTGATACAAAGTACCTTCCTTTTTTAAAAAAAAATTAAAAAATGTATAAACCATTGAAACTGACCTTGCTTTAAATTAAATTCTGTATCATATATTGTGCTAATTTATGCACTAAGTCACACATCAGTATCCTTTACAAAAGATTTATTGCTGCTGAACTATATAAAACAACTTACCTTATTTTAGGCATTGAAAAGCTCAATTAATTTTCCTATCTAGTTTTAAAATATTAGCCCGATTATCTCTTTAGAAACCATTCAAAAGCATTTCTACAGTTTTTTGATTACACAGGAATTCCTGACCATAACCTACCAATTAAATGTTTATAAGGCAGCTGATGGCTTCTCAAATTCATGTGAGCAATATGGCCAATTCTGCTAAAGGCTGTGGTGATTTCCTGGCCTTCAGGAAGCACTGCTTTCAGAATTTCTTCTGTCTTGAAATTATCATAAGTAAGTTCCATGTTATACTTGATTATTTCAGGGTTAATACCAAAGCTTTTTAAGATCTGTTGCTCAGATTCACCCAGAGAACCATCAGCAGATATTTTATGTGGGTCTAACAAAATGTACTTTCTGTTTTCATCGTCAGGGTCTTCAACGACTCTCTTGAGACCTGGTCGCTGGAGTAGTACTCCTTTAAGAGACTTCAGCAGATTGCTTGTTATGTCTTTGTTAACTAGAAGAGCTGGGATGATAATATCATTTTTGAAAGCAGCTTTGTCAAGGGTGGTCATTCCACGTACTCTGGGATGCGGCAAGAATCTATCAAGGTCAGGTTTCTTTTCGGCCATCTCCTGCAGGGTGAAGAAACTTTGTCTCTGATTTTTTGGAAGATGTTCAGGCAATCGATTAAAAGATTGGTTCCAAAGCATCCACAGTGTTGGAAATAATGTTTCTGATCCAAAATACTTCACTTTCAGGAGACAAGGGAATAAGCTTTTTAATTGCCTTAAAAATCTAAAAGAAAAAATGTTTATTTTTAGATATTACTCAGAGAAAAAGTACAAGTTTGCATGTCTGTATGGCAGTCATAAACTATTCGTATAAGAAAGTCTAAACCAAACTTTGGGTTATGCAAGATTTGATGTAATAACAAACTTCACAGAAGATTGATCAATCTACAAATCATGCTTACTCATTTTAGCGAGCACTCTTTGGTGCTCTCTCAGCTTGATGGTTTTTTTGCAGACATCATCAACACTAATGATGCTACCTAGTTTGATACTGAATGAAACATCTGCAAGAAAACCACCAAGCTCAGAGAGCACCAAGGACCCCACAGTTCTACCCTGAGCTAAAAATATTCTCTTCTATTCTCTTGAAAGTTCCCTGCTAGCCATAGCTTCCTTTTTTTATCCAAAGTGGCAAATCATGATTACCGAACAAGCCAAACTTCCAAACCAAGTTTGAAGGATGGTTTAGAAACTTGGCTCGTTCTAGACCTTAGAGTCATAATTTTGATAATCCCAAAATTACAATTGAAGGATTTCTGGGTTTATCTCCTGCATGGTAAGAGAAGGTAAAATAAAGCCTTCCCTACACCTGGAGTGTCAAACTCGCATCATCACGGCATCATCACGTGACGTATCGGGACTTCCCCACCCCTTCGCTAAACCGGGTGGGGGTGTGGCCAGCGCGTGACACATCTGACCTGCAGGCCGCGAATTTGACAGCCCTGCTCTACACAAACAAAAAACTTGCACATATTGATTTAATAAACATTTTGTTGTTAAAATAAATGTAGTCGTTGCTTAATGTCCATTTGTTCAGTGATTGTTTGACGTTATGATGGCTATGAATGAACAGACTTAGAAACAGTCCTCAAATTTCTGGTCACTGCAGCACTCCATAGTCACATGAACAAATCTGGGTGAATAAGGGCCTACTCACATTTAGAACTGAGTTTTGGCTCCTTGCTGCCACCAGCTACCCCTGCAACCTGCCCTTACCTATCTCCATTGAGCTTGGGCACCTCGCACACCACTAGCTGGGGCCTTCTTACATGCCTCCTTTTGCATCAATTCAGCCAGGATTTCTCACATGCATTGACTAAGGCTTCTCAAATGCGATGGCTAGAGCCTCCATTCATGTGCTAGCCCAACTGTCTGCACCCAGCCCAGGGCCCTCTTTCAGGAAAGGAGGCCCAGGCTCAGTGCAAATGAGAGCCCTGGGTGGGGTGCGAGAGAAGCACTGGTTGCATCAGTGCAAAAGAAAGTGGCCTAAAGAAGGCCCCGGACAATACAGTAATGGCATGTGGTGTGGTATGGTGCAATAACAGTGAGTCGGCAGGCGACCTAGAGGGCCAAAAAAGGTGAATGGGGGAAGTTGAAACTAAGGCAGTTCCTTAACTTTTTTCAATAAAAACTTGGATCCCAATGGACCCTCATCTAATAACGTATGGGATTTGCTCAATGATAGTAACTGGAACTGCCAATGCTAAGCAGAGTGATCATTTAATGTTCAGCTTAACAACCGCATCACAGTGGTTAAGTGAATCATTGCAGTTGCCAATCCCAATTAGGGTCATTAAGTGAGGATTACCTGTATACATGCCAGACTGGATCAGTTTCACATAGTGAAAACAGAATACATTTAAATATACATATATAATCAAATAATAATAAATGTGCAAATGAAGAACCAAAAGTAGATCAGAATGTCGCAGATTTCTCATCTCGTTCTTAGCATAGTCCAGTTGTCTTGCATAAAAAAGACAATGAAAAACTCAATAACCATGTTTCATGATCACATACCAACTTAAATGATTTGAGTTCTCAAAACATCACTAAGCTTGAAATCAGACAAATTATATCTTATCTAAAGCATAAGATACTATAAAGTGCAGGCAGTCCTCGACTTACAACCATTCATTTAGTGACCGAAGTTACAATGGCACAGAAAAAAATGACTTATGGTTGTTTTTCACACTCATGACCATTGCAGCATCCCCATGATCATGTGATCAAAATTCAGATGCTTGGGAACCGATTCATATTTATGTCCCATGGTCATGTGATCATCTATTGCAACCTTCTGACAAAGAAAGTCAGTGGGGAAGTCGGATTCACTTAACAACCGTGTTGCTAACATAACAACTGCAATGATTCACTTAACAACTGTGGCAAGAAAGGTCGTAACATGGTCCAAAGCTCAAAACTGTTTCGCCTACCAATGGAAACTTTGTCCTCAATTGTGGCCATAAGATGAAGACTACCTGTACTATGTCAGTTCTTCCCAGTCCAGCCTACTTATATCTTGGAAATTTTTAAAATATTCCTCTTAAATCATTTTGACATCACATTTATACATTACTTCGTGTGAATATGTCTGTGTGTGCTCTTGAGTCAGTCTTAACTCCTGGCAATTCTCTGGGCAAATCTATGCAGTTTTCTTACCAAAATTAAACTTTGGGATTCACTACCATGAGATGTGGTACCAAGCTACCACTTTGGCTGGCTTCCAAAAAAAAAAAAGGACTAATTTATGGACATCACGGAATCAAATATGATACATTTTATTAGCATTTTACATTGACATTAATTTTTCATTTATTGTATTGTTGCTAGCCACTGTCTTTTTAAACTTATTTATTTTTATTTATTTATCACATTTTTATGACACCCGTCTCCCCTTAAGGTGACTCTGGGTGGCTTAATGAAACAGCAAGAGGCATACCAGCATAACAATGTCATTAGGACAATCTCATTATTTATCTAAAGTTGAAGGTTGTGTCGTTTTTTTCTATGACTGGAGATTTTCCCAAGGTAGATGGTTACCTGCTGAGGGTCCTTTTGCTTGGAATAAACTACCTGACTCTGTGGTCTCTTCCCCAAATCCCCAAATCTTCAACCAAAACCTGTCTACTATTGACCTCACCCCACTTCTAAGAGGTCTGTAAGGGGCGTGCATAAGAGCACAAGCGTGCCTACTGTTCCTGTCCTATTGTTTCCTTTCATTATATCCAATCTACAGAGGAATTATTGAGTCTGTCATTTGCACCTCTATAACTGTCTGGTTCGGTTCTGCAACCCAACAAGAAAAACACAGACTTCAGAGGATAATTAGAACTGCAGAAAAAATAATTGCTACCAACTTGCCTTCCATTGAGGACCTGTATACTGCACGAATCAAGAAGAGGGCCGTGAAAATATTTGCAGATCCCTCGCATCCTGGACATAAACTGTTTCAACTCCTACCCTCAAAACGACGCTATAGAGCACTGCACACCAGAACAACTAGACACAAGAACAGTTTTTTCCCGAAGGCCATCACTCTGCTAAACAAATAATTCCCTCAACACTGTCAGACTATTTACTGAATCTGCACTACTATTAATCGTTTCATAGTTCCCATCACCAATCTCTTTCCACTTATGACTGTATGACTATAACTTGTTGCTGGCAATCCTTATGATTTATATTGATATATTGATCATCAATTGTGTTGTAAATGTTGTACCTTGATGAACGTATCTTTTCTTTTATGTACACTGAGAGCATATGCACCAAGACAAATTCCTTGTGTGTCCAATCACACTTGGCCAATAAAAATTCTATTCTATTCTATTAATATGGTTATTACATACTCATACTTATATATATGCTTATATATCGCAGTTATTTCATGCTTATGCTTATATATACTGTGTGACAAAATAAAATAAATAAATAAAAATAAATAAATAAATACAATCTGGTACCCCCACTCTGCATTATAAGCCAGAACGCTATTTTAACCATCGATTTCTCCCATCAGGCAGGGTTTCGCTTCAATGCTCCCTCTAAATCTGATCCCTTTGGACTAGGGGTCTCCAACCTTGTCAACTTTAAGGCTTTGCTGGCCGAAGAATTCTGAGAGTTGAAGTCCACAAGTCTTAAAGTTGACAAGGTTGGAGATCCCTGCTTTGGACTGTCTCTTGCAGCACCTGCAACGTGCATCTATCTGCCTTACTTTCGGAGAAAAGCGACTCTCCAAAGAGGGAAAGGGGACGGTCTGCTGTGGAGAGCTCGACGTGGGCTCCTCGTATTCAAGACCGCAATCCCCCCCTTCTCGTGCCCCCTATTGAAACGAGGGCAGAGAAAGAGGCCCTCCCCGCGTCTCCCGGCCTCACCTCATGCCGGCCTGGCGCCGCGTTCCCTTCGCTCCTTTCCCCCACAGCAGCCCGGCCTTCCCGGCCTCATCATCACCCGTCGCCGCGGCGAAGGGCGGAAGGGGGCGGTGCGGCCCGGCCTTCCCGGCCTCAGACTGGCTCTGGGTAGGGCCCAGCGCCGCCTTTTTCTCCTCCTCCACCTCCTCGGCCGGCCGATCGTAAGGACCGGCGGACTGAGAAGGCGGCGGTGACTGGAGGTTATCGCAGCCTTTGCTCGGCACACTATGGAGCAGCCGCGCATTTGCCCAGTCAATTCCGAGCCGGGATGGTATTTGTCGGCTCAGGATCTGGAAGACGGAGCCCCGCTCCTCTCGCCCCCGGACACGGTGCGTGTCGTGCTTGGGGGCTGTCGGGGTGCGGGGACGCGCGGCTTTCTTAGGTAGCCTTGCAGGCTTTCCCTTTCTCCCTCTCTCGCTGTTTGACCGGCAGGAAGCTTGCTTGAATCCAGTTTCTGAAGTAACTCATTTTCCTGGGTTCGCTTGATACACCGAGCCACGGGCTATCCCAGTGTTTGCAACCTTTGCTGTTCTAAGATGTGCGGACCCCAACTCCAAAAGTCCTAGCGGGAGATTTTTGCTGGGGGCGGTCCCCACATTTTAAGGCGAACAGAATCGGCTGGGTGTGCACAACAATGCTAAACCGCCCAGAAACAAAGGTTAAGCCTTACCAAGCTTCATATCTAGAAATGTACAGACACAGCTAAAAGCCTGATCACGAAGGTGAAAAACATCTAGGGTGAGTCAGGGTGAAGAAGTCACATGGTATGATTGTCACATACTAACAAGGTAACCTTCTTAGTATGTGAAATCACACTGCCTCATTGCCCCTCAAGTCTTCACAAATAGCATCCTTTTTCAAACTGTTGGACTACAGTTCTAGTGGCCTCCCTCTAATGGAAAACGTTTAATCTAGGCAATGAGAGCCCAGTTGGTGTAATGAATAAGGCACCAGATTAGACACGGGGAGATTGAGTTCTAGTCCTGTTTAGGCATGAAGACAGCCTGAGGAGGTTGTGTTAGTTTGCTCTCTCTTGATCTTAGGAAGAAGGCGGCAGTGGCAAACAGCTTCTGAAAACATTAAGCAAAAGTTTTTCCAAGCAGGTGGCACAGGTCAAGACCAATTTAAAGACACTTTTAAAAAAAATTGAGGCACTAGAAAATTTATAATCTTATAGGGGGGAAAATAGCATCCACTGTTGCCATCAAACTTATATTTCACAGCATCTTAAAGCTTCACTGGAAGTGCCCTATTACCACAGATGCAAATAATGCAACAGAGATCCTCTCCACTTTATATTGTTCCAACCTGTCCAGGTGAGGTATTCCACATGGTTATGTCTCCTAGAACTTTCCAACCCTGTGCAATCTATAGAATGGGTAGATATTTTTGAATACCCATAGTGATAGTAGACATATCTTTTGCAACTAAGATTTGCTCCATGAATATCCCAAATGCATCTTCATAAAGCCACATAGCACAAATGCATCCATGTATGCATATTATGCTACATGCATGTAGCAGACATGCTACAATTGTTTTTCATAGACTTTTTTAGAATTATTTCATTCAAAACATATCTATTTTGAAGCCTTATGGTATGTTTAATATAAATGCATATTTTAAATCTGCTCTAGAGCAAATGTAGCAAAATATCTGTATGTCAAGCACATGATTTAAGATTACTGAGAATCTGTGCCTGTTCATTAATTGGTTTCTTTCATACTTGGTTTGACCTTGAAAAACTATTTAACCTAGATTAAGAGATCTGAATGTAACAATGCATTTGGCTCTAACATTTGTAGGTATCACTGAATCATGTATCAACTGGCACCTCCTTTGGCTTTTCTGTATTTAATTTAATGAATGCTATCATGGGAAGTGGAATTCTTGGTTTGGCATATGTCATGTCCAAGACAGGAATCATTGGATTCAGGTATGTTTTTATTATCAGTTCTATTTTTGAGTATTTTAAAAACTTTATTGTGGTCTATATTTACTCTTACATTTAAGAGTTGGGATTTTTTAAAACTTAAGTAAAACTGATTATTTTGAGAATAAAAATAACTAAAACTGAACAAGCAGGTTGAGAGAATGTTACATTCCAGATCCCTCTTCTAGTCTCTAGTGTATACTATTGGACATTATTAATTGTGATTTCAAGTACAAAAATCAGGCATTTAATTTTAATAAATCTAATTTTTGATGTCCCTACAAAATCAAAAGAAAATAGTGCGGAGAAAGGTACGTTGTGATGCTTTGCATGAGGTTCAGTCCTCAGCACCTCCAGCCAAAGAGGGGAAAGAGTTGTCTAACTCCAAAGAGTTTATCATTGCAGACAATGCTTAGCAAGATATTCTGATACAGATAAAGTTGTTTTCTATTTATCTATGTATAATAGAATGGAAAATAATTAAATCAATGCAGTGAAATCTCTTACCTATTGTCTGAATTGGTGTAGGGATGTATTTTATCAGAAGTCCTGCAACTGTAGTACAGAAATCAGTTTTGTATTCACATTGTTCAAATATCGTTTATTGAATGAACCAATTCAGCCTTGCAGATATATCAAATAATCATAACTTTCCTGTACAATGATAGCAAATCAGTGAAATTATATTTTAGTGTAATGAATAAATCCAGTTCAGTCTGATTTGGCAGTGCTAGCCCAAGTACTCTTTTATGTGACTGAAGGAGGTCGTCATAACTTTAATTAGAAATGCAAAATGTTGTATCTGGGGCCTTCTTAATATTGAAAAATCCTTTTTTCTTCATATTCTATCCATTAAGATATTCAAAGTTAAAATTCTGTAATTACCTATGTAAAAATCAGGTTTTGGCATATCAGTTTTCAATTATTTGTCCAAATGGCACAAATATTTGTGTTGATGGGTGCATATTGGAAACACTTTTTTGGGGAGGCTTGGGAATTATGATTCACTTTATACAGGTTTATACAGCTAGAGCCAGATTCTGTGATGATTAGTGAGCAAACATATAGCTGATACTTATTGTTCTTCTGCTCATTGGTATCTGCTCATCATAAAGATAAATACAATCATTTAAAATACTTTAAATGTTACCAAAAGTGTATGTTGTAACAATAGGTTTATTTTGCTAGATTTGAATGAGTCATAAAAAGTTGCTAAATTCAGTGTTAGAGAAAAAGCAGAAAAAGCAGAACATGGAAAAAGGAATTAGTAGTCATGTGTATCATATTCTATCTCTTAAGATACAAAACGAGGAAATATGTCTTATGATTTTCTTTTGTTCTTAGTTGTTTGGGGGAAAATGTAGCTTTTCAACTCTCCATTTTAGTGGGAAACAATGATTGATGACATTGACATTCATTATTTCTCTTTTTGTCCTAGTATGCTGATGTTAATCGTTGCTACCCTTGCATCTTATTCTATATTTCTGTTGCTTACTATGTGCATTTACACTGGTAAGTAAAAATGCTATACAGTTTTAAGGAGCTTGTATAAAACTTCGTAAGTCTTCAGTGGAAATATATTCAGATTTTACAAACTACATTTCACTAGTCACATCCTTAGAATAGTCTGTGCAATACAGGCAAATAATTTATAACCTTATAACATTACTACAAGGGTCAGCAGCCACTTTAGATGGTGACACTGTTGCAAAAACGTGGCTACCCATATATGTATATTCATATGTACACACACACACACACACACACACACACACACACACACACACACACAGCAAATTACATCATTATTGTTGCCAAGAAAACTGTATGGATATACCGTATTTTTCAGAGTGTAAGACACACCTTAGTTTTTGGGGAGGAAAATAAGAAAAAAGCTGATTGGCAGATGGATTGGCCTCCCAAAATACCCCCAATCAGCTGTTCCCAGAGGTAAATTTTAGCAAGAGGTTCCTTGGTTGTGAGCTCTGTGCCTTGCTTTTTTTTGGCTTTTTTTTCCTGCCTCTGAAACTCCATTTCAAAAAAAACTTTTTTCTGCCTCTAAAAGCCTCCAAAACAGAATTTCAGAAAAAAAGCGTCTGAAGTTCTGTTTGGGAGCTTCTTTTCTGAAGCTCTATTGGGGGGCTTTTTTTCTGAAGCTCTGTTTGGGGCTTCTTTTCTAAACTCCTTGAAGTTCCATTTAGGGCTTTTTTTCTAAGCTCCGTGAATCTCCGTTTGGAGCTTTTTTTCTGAAGCTCCGTTTCTGATGCTTTTTCAACCTCTGAAACCTCCTTTTGAGAAGCTGGGTGGGGCTACATTTGGAGTATAAGACGCTCCCAGATTTTCACCCTCTTTTTTGGGGGGGGAAAGTTGCGTCTTATACTCCGAAAAATACGGTATCTCCGTAGTTAATGATGATGATGTTATCCATTCATCCACATAGTTTGCATGAATTGTTGTTTACCAGGACTATAAATTATTAATGATGATTATATATCTGATGAAAAATACTTTATCTTTGTGATTTATAAATCAAGATACACATTTTTTCTTAAGTCTATTTCTGAAATATTTTCAAGAACAAGTTCTGAATTTTGTTTTTATTTAATATATTCATCCAGTGAGGTGATAGGATTATGTATGTGCTTTAGAGCTGTTTTAACATGGATGGTCCTTAAAATAGGATTTGCTGCATTTTGACAATGCACTTATCACATCTTTTCTTTAGAATTTAATTAGAAACATATTTGCTGCTCTGGGTTAGAAAGGAGCTAAACATGCTTGCTAGATGTCATGTACATTGCAAAAAAAAAATAAAAAAATAAGCTCTGTCTTGGACAAATTTTCACCTAAATTTCAGAAGTTTATAAATATACAAGTGGAGATATGTTGAAAAAAAATGAAATATGAAGAAAAGACATAGAGGGGTATGTCTTTTGTGGAAGTGTGAATGCGAAGTTAGTAGAATGAAGTCCAGAAAACTTAGATCCTTTTTTTGAAAAAAGTGTTTCTTTCCTTTTATCTGAGCCAGTTGACAATTCCCTTCCAATATTGTCTTCATAAGGGGACACGGTGGCTCAGTGGCTAAGACACTGAGCTTGTCGATCAAAAGTTCGGCAGTTCAGTGGTTCAAATCCCTAGTGCTGCATAACAGGGTGAGCTCCCATTACTTGTCCCAGCTTCTGCCAACCTAGCAGTTCAAAAGCATGTAAAAAATGCAAGTAGAAAAATAGGAACCACCTTTGGTGGGAAGGTAACAGCGTTCTGTGCGCCTTTGGGTTTAGTCATGCCTGCCACACGACCAGGGAGACTACTTCGGACAGCGCTGGCTCTTTGGCTTTGAAACTGAGATCAGTACTGCCCTCTAGAGTTGGGAACAACTAGCACATATGTGTAAGGGAAACCTTTACCTTATTGCCTTCATATTTCTTTAATTGATTATTCATTGAGTCTTTGCTAATGATACCGAATGATAGCTCCCCTCCCCCCATCAAATAGTGTTCATTGCTGCTGAAGAAGAGTTAAAGATCTTTCCAAGTAAAATAATGTAACTTTATGACAAGCTAGATTAAAGCCTTCTGGATGTTTAGTTGATGATGTTGACATATAAGAGAAGAAAATCTGAAGCTGCAAAGATAAAATGAAACAGAATGAAACATAGAATGTAAGAAGCATGAAAACGCCAGTGAAAAGTGATATGAATGAACTGTGCATGGTAACTTATGCATCAGTGAATTAAAATGGATAGAACTTTGAGACTTTCAGTCAGAGGATCATATTGTTATTTATTCAGGACACAAAAATAAACAATTGTTTTCTATGACAGTATTTGCTATATACCGTGTATAGCAAAGAAAATCCTTGGGTATAATGTATAGTGACCAGACGTCCCGCTTTTTAATAATTTGCCCCGCGTCCCACGTCAATTCCAAAAAGTCCCGATTTTTTTTTCTTTCACTCCCATTCTGAAAATGGGAGGCGACAACACAAGAGGAGGAGGCGGAGAAGGGGGAGTGGCAGAGAAGGGGGCGCAAGAGGGAGGAGAGACGCCGCTTGACTTCACCCGAGAAGAAGAGAAGAGCCGAGAGAAGAGCCGAGGAGAGCCGAGCCTGTCTGGAAGAGCCGAGAGGAGAGCTAAGCCTGCCTGGAAGAGCGGAGAAGTAGCAGCCGCTCCTCCTCCTTCAGGCAGGTGGCAAGACTCAGCGCGCATGCGCAGCCCTCCCCCCCCGGTCAATGGTGTCCCGCTTTGCCATCGCTGAAATCTGGTCACTTTAGTATAATGCAATTAATGAGCTGAAGCATTAACTACAACTTTTGGATAGTTATCCAATAAGATGGGTATGATAATTTAATATGGTTATCCAAGTTTATGTCTAACCACTGATGCAACAGAACATGCAAATAAGATGTGCTGTGTAGCAGTTAGTGATAGGACCACCAAAGGAAAATATAATTGGATTATATGGCCTAGAACAGTGGTCACCAACCAGTGGTCTGTGGACCACTGGTGGTCCATGAGAAAATTTTGGTGGTCCGCAGAAAAATTATCTGCATTTTTATACTGCATTAAATACTATTTATCTTTTTTAAAAAATTCCTATTAGTGGTCTGCGGGATTTAAAATTATGAACTTAGTGGTCCTTGAGATCCGAAAGGTTGGTGACTCCTGGCCTAGAAAACAGAAGTTAAGAATGAAAATCAATATAGTTGGTCGAAAGATAAAATGGATATTACTAAAGATGCTGATATCGGAAAGCTGTAAAAATATAACAAAGATTTTAAAGATGTAAATATTGAATAAAAGTATTTTTTTAAAAAAGAATGAAAATCAGTTTCTGTCCATCCAATTATTTCTTCATTGATAACATGTTCTTCAAAGTGATCCCTATAGCAAGCATTGCCAGATGGAGCACACAGAAATTAAACTGTTTATGTTATTGGTACAAGGAGGTGGAAAAACTCAGGTATGTTAGCAAACAAATTGTTTGAGGCTGATTATAGAACAGATCATGAACTGCTCGTGGGCAAGTTTTAAATCAAGCTAGAACAAAAAAAGGTTGCCATATACAGCTACAAAATATAGAATCACTAGGAAGTCCTGAGTGTGACTGATAAAGAACCAGAGAAACTGCAATGAAATGAAAAATGTTGTTAAAGAAGACTGAAAAAAAGATTTCTAAAAAAGCCAAAGCCAAGAAAGCAAAATTCTCAAGAAGGAATTTAATGAAGAATACTGTATCAGTAGTCAAAAAAGAAAGGAACAGTATTTCAACATCTATAAAAAATATCAAAGAAACAGAAAATCATGACAACTATTTACAAAGTATCTCTGAACTCAGGAATACGCTAACTGATTTAAATTAGATGGAAGGAGTATAGTGAAATACTGTACAGTAGGGACCTCAATATAAAAATAAAAGAAACTACTTATTTACAAGAATCTCTAGTACTTGAAAATTAAGGTAATCAGCACTCTGATTATTAAATTACTCTAAATTAAATTAAATCAGAAGACTAGAGGAATGTATATGAAAAAACAGTAAGCAACAGAAGAAGAATCCATAAAGGTTCTTCTTCAACAAGCAAAGCTTAAAAACATCAAAACTCACAGCCGTAACAAGCCACTGGTTAACTTTGGATGACATGTTGAACTTAGCTCTTCTTCATTGAAGCCCTTTTAATTTACCTGTCCCTGTATCAGAAATAGGAGAGAGAAAACATTCTGGGATTATTTTAATTATTCTGTTGTTGCAATTCGTCCATTCAGCTTTCACAGTTGTTACTTGCTATCTTCTCATACTGTTCTGTCCTGTTTCAATTTTAATTTCGGGACTTCTGTGCCTTTACTTTTCTATGGAACAGTTTTTCATGCTTGGTTTTCTTTTCTTCTTCATACTTCTGGTTCTCTGTAGCTATCTCTGACTAGTCAACTTTTCCTTGGTTGTTCTCAAAGGCTGTTCCTCCTAGTCTCCATTTGATCTGCACTCTTAAATATTCAAGAGGTAAGATCTTATTGTTATATGTAAATTATTATTTATTCAATCAATCGATTGCTTCTCCATAAATATTTCCCTCTGCAATATTTAGAAAATTAAACCTGCAGTTAACATGCAATAAACACATTTTAAAATTACAGCTAATCAATAAAAGCAGCAGTAAAACAATCATGTTGAAAGCTATCACAGCTTAACTGTGTTTGGTGGACCAATCTGAAAATGCTTTTAGTAAAAAGCTGGTGAAAATTGTCTATGTAATAGGCCTCCTGATAAAAAAATAGGCATATTAAATCCCTTGTATTTATTTCCTTGATTTTGCAATATTGAGCATGCTAAACTTGGGAACAAGCTCCAATGGACACCAGAAAATTTACTTCTGATTTATTTTGCTTCTGAGGATACCTAACAGGAGACAAAACAAGAAAAAATGCCAAAATAAATAGCAGCAGTTTTACAATGACAGGTTATCACTGCAATTCATTCTCAAAGATTTGTACCCAAGTTCGGAATCATTTTTCCCATTTAAATATATATAGAATAGAATAGAACAGAATAGAATTTTTTATTGGCCAAGTGTGATTGGACACACAAGGAATTTGTTTTGGTGCATATGCTCTCAGTGTACATAAAAGAAAAGATACCTTCATCAAGGTACAACATTTACAACACAAATGATATAAAAATATATTTGTTTGTTAATTACATTTATGTGACTGCCCATCACACAAAAAGTGACTCTTGAGTGGCATAAAAATTAATTTGGCAGAATGTTTCCTTGTTCAGAATAATGCTCTGAAATGCTCAATAAAGTTGTTAGCTTCACAAAATATGTATTATGAAAATTATTTTCTAAGTATAAGTTTATTGACTTATAAAAGGCAATATATGCAATGATACATAAATGTGATAGTAAAAGAATTTGAGGGGTAAATTGATGGTGTTGGTATCTCTCAATGTTATCATTTTAAGATGTATGGATTTCAACTCCCAGAATTCTCAAGCTCAAATGCTGGAGAACTTTTGGATTGAAGTCTAAATATCTTAAAAGTTACAGAGGTTGAGGGATACCAGTGTACTCTATATTTCTTACTTCAAGCTTTTAATGTATTTGTCTTACCATTTCTCATTTCTTTTTTATGTTTTGAATGACGTTGCTTAGTCCTAAAAGGAATATATTATAGGAAAGCATGTTTGTAAAATTATTCTTAGAATATGTTAACTTCTGTGTATAGTATATGTAATAAACATTCAATTAACTCCAATGTTTTCAGAGCTGATACTTAAACATGCTGCTCTCTCCAATACTGGTTTTTGTTGAGCTAAAGCAGTTATTTTTTGCATATGTCAACACTTGTGCTTCTATCTTGTAACAATTATTGTGTCCTAATTTTTAAAATGAGAAATTTATTTTGTTTTGGCTTCCAAGTAATTTTACCATGTAGAAAAATAAAAACCAATATTTGGGGTTTTTTTTCCTTGTGGGGGAAAAACCTTTCTTTTCAAGTAAAATTAATGTGTTAAGCTTACTGGAACGTAGCTCATATTGGAGCTCAGACTTTATTAGCTATTATTCCTTAAAAAAAAAAGATCAGAATCAAGCTACTAAATTTCAGTAGTTTAGGTTTAGAGACACAAAAAAGGAACTAGTGGTCTATGCTAATTAAGCCTAAAATGCCTGAAGAACTTTTCATTTATTCATAAATACATACATACACACACATACAAAATGTATAAAACTGTATTTTGCATTGAAAAAACTCACAAATATAGCTCCTGATACTCCGCTTTAACAAAAAAATATGGAATATTCTTCACATGGTATACTTACCAAAACGTCTTCCCAGATCATATTTTTGGAAAAGATTACAACAAGAGTAAATAGAATGGTGTCTATTTTGGATTTAGGAATTTATTATATATCTTGCTAGGATGTAGAAAGGATAAGAGCCATTATTATTATTGTTATTATTATTATTATTATTATTCACCCAATGAGATGTTGAATTTAGCATTTCTGACTACCTGTTGAGTCCTTCCCAACATCTAGAATAGGCAGATGTTATTATTTAATAATAATAAAGATATCATTGTTAATGATTGAATATTGATATGACTTTAATAATGGTTCTGAAGTGATAAATTTATATAATGGTAGTCCACATGCAAAACAGTGGTCTTTATCATGTTAAATACAGGTTTAAATATACATTTGCTCCAAATGTATAATAAGTAGGAAAAATACACCAGGTCTAGTGCAATGGGATATTTTTTTAAAAAAACGAAGGAGCATATTAGTTATATCTATGAAATTTAAGGTTTGTACTTCATAGGAATGCCTTAATTATATGTAATATAGCAGTAAATATGTATTGTGAATTATTTGTTTCCTTTTTATAGCTGTCACGTCTTATGAGGATCTTGGTCTCTTTGCATTTGGTTCCCCAGGGAAGGTAATTTCCAAACTCCTCTTGCCATTAATATGCTGAAATTCAAAAAAGCAAAGATAAAGTTTTATTATACCAGACTAGAGCTTTACTTTAGAGTTCTACAGAGCTCCTGTATTTACATGAATTTTGTACACATAAGAGAAGAAATATCTTTGTTTATGACTCCCCTCATTTTGTTCTATTTTTAGAAAGAATAGAATTTTCTTACGCCACTTTCCCATATAATTATAGAGACTGTTAGCAACTTGTTCATCATGAAAGAAAATTGAAACTTGTCATTAGCTGTGCATGCAAATGTCTCTTTCACTGGATGTAAAATATATAAACCTGTAACGGTTATTCTTCTGATTATAATTGTACAATATTTTAAAAAGCATCTTAATTTATTCTTCCATTTTAAAAATCATAGTTCTAAAATAAATTTAAAAACCCATGCTGTATAGGTATCTAGCTTGTTTCTTAAATCAGCAACTTCTTATGAGTTTTTAAATACATGATTTACATCCAGCAAGGAATGTTTCTTTTTTTCTTAAACTAATCTACTGTTTTGTCAGGTTATTGTGGCCAGTACAATCATTATACAGAACATTGGAGGTAAGGAGAAGCCTTCTAGGCATTAAAATACTGAGTGTCCTTCAGAGAGAATGTACATTAAACAATCCTTAATTCTGTTATATAATATGTATGAATTATAAGGTAGTAGTAACTCTAGCACATTCCCAATTTGAACTGTAGAACAATTACTTGGAATATGAAAATTAGACTTTACATTTATTTCATTAACTTTATATTTCAAATAATGTTTGAAAACATTAAAAAAATGGTAATTAAATGAAAATAGATTGGCTACATTCATATTTATGACTGCATGTATATATACATCCTACTGGTGTTTTCTAAAGGAAAAGGAAGTGGCATAGTCTGTTCCCTTTGGCCTTTCTCATGTAAAATGTCCTGCAGATGTTCTTGTAAATATGTATGTGCAAGGAAGCGTAGAAATTCGGCATACTAATTTGCTCCTGCATAATTATGGACTTCAGTTTTTTGTTTTTTAAATGAAGCTGGTTTTCAGCTGGCAGGTCTGCGGAAACCATTACAAAGCTGACAGATTTGCAATGGGAGGTGGGGAGAGGAAGCTTGTGGTCATATGTAAGAATATTTGGAGATGTATCAGCTATTTAGTAGATCTCTTGCTGTGTGTGATGTTTGTTCAGAAATCACATGAGGTGAAAGGGGTAAAGCAAGTTATTCTTGAAAAAATAATAATAAAAGGCACTAATTAAAACTATCGATCAAAAGGAGGAATGAATGATAGCTTTTTTAAGCTAAATATGCTTCAGGGAAACAAGCTGATTTCAATAGACCTCTAAGTCAGGGATTCTCAAACTGTGATCTATGAACCTTTGCCAGCCTAGAGATCTATCAGGTTGCCTAACTATTCCCATAGTTAGCATTCAGAGCCTACTTGCTATGTCAGCTTCCCCTTTGTGTCCATCGCTAGTGAGTTGGCCAATTTCTAATCTGAAATAGAATAGAATTCTTTATTGGCCAAGTGTGATTGGATACACAAGGCATTTGTCTTGGTGCATATGCTCTCTGACTACATAAAAAAAAATACATTCATCAAGAATCATAAGGTACAACAGTTAATGATAGTCATAGGGAAACAGTCAATATAAATCTTAAGGATACCAGCAACAAGGTCACAGTCATACAGTTATAAGTGGGAGGAGTTGGGTGATAAGAATGATGAGAAGAGTAATAGTAATGCAGACTTAGTAACTAATTTGACAGTGTTGAGGGAATTATTTGTTTAGCAGAGAGATTTTAGGGTTAGGGTTAGAGTTAGTATTCTCAGATTGTATTGAAAAATAACTTCAAACAGCATATTTTTTGTTGGAGTTATTAGTATATGGCATGGGGCGCATCAAATAAATATTTAACTTTGCGTTAACATTTTAGTTTAAAAAGGCCTTTAAGATGGATGCAATAGGAAGGCATATACAACTGCAGCCAAATACATTGGAAAAAGCATTCTCATAAATGCCTCTCACAAAAAATGTTGGGAAAGGGCATTTATTTAACTGATGGTCCTTATAATTTCCATACAAATCAGCCCAAATTTCCAGAATGTTTTTAGAAGCTTTGCCCTGAGTTAATGATTCTTAAACTGTGGGTCATAATCCCTGGGGACGGTGTGTGTGTGTGGGGGGGCTGGGGCAGATGGACATGAACAAGTCTGGAGGCAGATCATATTCCATCTTGAGAAACTGAGTGCTGGCTTGTCAGGCACAGCATGCTGCTAGGAAGTTCTGGGAGTTCAAGTTAACAGTTGCTCAGACTGCGAAACACTGGCTTACTTTATGACTAGTCTTCTTTTGCTCTATATAAAAATAATACAGAATAGACTTTATTGTTTTGCAAGATGCCAGTATTATTGGTGGGGTTTCAGTTGCATTGTTGTGTCCACCATCTTGATTTTTTGATCTTGTCCATGCAGATAATCTTTGCCAGGTCATACAGACAAAGAAAATTGTCCTTAGGATAACAGGAAAAGCTTTTGTAAATTGGAAGATTTTTTTTTTTTACTCATCCTCTTTGCCATTACAATAGCATTTATTTTTTGAGGGAAGACAAAGTTTAGTAAGTTTTATGATTTATATGGTAAGTTAGAATAGGAGAAGAGAAGAGAAGACATTGGAATTAATTAATATTGTAGATTTAAAATATTTCATTTAAATACTAAGACTGGAAGACCCAACAAAGCATGGTGTGGAGCAATATTGAAATGGATCTAATCCCTCAGTTCTTAAAACACATTTTTTTCATGTAAAACATTTTATAAAACACTAGTCCAAAGAATTAGACAAACTCTGATGAAAATTGCAAGTAGAGCTTTTTTTCTCCACAGTACATAATTGCAAGTGTATATGAAATAAACAGGCACTTAAGAGGAAACATCACCAATCTCTGCCATGAGGCATCCGTTTCTTGGTAGAAGTCAGCCTAATTTAATCTTTGAAATACCTTCTGTATTTTCCACAACTATTGAATGTTTACAGAGAGATTTAGACTAATTTGAGTGCTTACCCCATCAGCAGAAGCTATGTTTGGCCAGAAAGCTAATTACCTTACTGTTTTAAATTGAGGATTTCCAGCTCTGTTTTAATTGAGGCAAGTTTGACATCTGCTAGTTGAACAATTTGGAACCATTAAGACTTGTATTTTTCTTTTATAATGTAGTAAGTAGTCCAGGATGTTTTTAAAATTGTATTTTAAGAAAGGGGTCATTTTAAAAAAAAAAAGCTTAGTTAAAGGCTGCATTATTCAACCTGTATAAATTATGTAGACTAAGGTTAGATGATTTAATTAAGGATATTTCTAAATTTGGGATCTAACTGGTAATATGTTGAGTATTATTTGGAATAACGCAAAGGATCCAAATCCTGTGGAGTCAAGATTGTTTTTTAGTTTGTCCATGTAAAGAACATTTCTATCTAGGTTCAACTCCATAGATTTTGTTTGGCCTAACAAGAGGTTCTTAAGATAGAGAATCTCATTTGTTTGATCAGTGAGTCAAGAAAAGTAAATATAGTTCAACTTTATAGTTCCCCAGGTGTCAAAAGAATAGAACTCTCTTTCTCATAGAGTCATTGGATCAATCACAGAGAGGGCAAGTCACTTTGCAAATTGTGATCCATATGATTGCCAATAGAAGTATTAGAGTCTAAAATGTTCATATGGCTACTTGCTGAAATAAAATTCTATGTTGTACTTTCTTAGATTGTTTCCTAAACTTCCACACAACATTATGAACCAAACCAATTGGTGAGGAACAACTAGCCAGAGGGAATGCAGTTCATTCTTTCTACACATCAGATATTTTTAAAGGTGTCTTGAAAACACTTCAGTAAAGAAAGAGACTCACATGAACTCTCTGACAACTCCTTAAGTGTTAGACATATAGCCTCCTTTTGTCACCAAATTGAAATGTTGGCATTGATCTTTTATTTGTAGACAGAGTAGTTAGGGAAAGCTGGAGCCAAGACTGTATGATTGTGAAACTTTGAAAACAAAAATTGCTTTTTTGTGTCAGCATTGTGCAAACTGATGGTGAAGTAATGCATCTTCCGAAGTTTATATTTGTTTTACTATTCTTACATAAAATCATGGAATCATAAAATCACAGGGCTAAAAGGAACCTTGGAAGTCTTCCAGTCCATCTTCCTGCCCAGTGCAGAAATTCTTATTCCATTCTGGACAAATGGCTGCCCAATATTTTAGTGAAAACCTCCAGCAATAGAACACCCACGACTCCAAGAGGCAAGCTGTTCCCTTGGTTAATTGTTCTCATTGTCAGGAAGTTTCTTTTTAGCTCCATCCTCTCTTTAACAAGCTTCCATCCACTGCTTCTTGCCCTACTCTCAGGAGCTTTGGAGAATAAATCAACAACCCCCATCCCTCTGTGGCAGCCCCTCATGTACCAGAAGACAGTTATCATGTCATCCCTAATTCTTTCCTTTGTTAGGCCCTAATTCTTTCCTTTGTTAACTGTTCCTCTTATACTGCAGGCCTTGTATATTTTTAATGGCTCTTCTCTGCCCTCAGGGTCTTAGCATCTTTTTTTCTATTGTTGTGATGACCCAGGGTGTGGCACAAAGGCAACACAGCTAGCAAATAAGTACAAGTCCTTATTAGCTCCAAACTTTTCCCCCTTTACTCGTTTTGTCCCTTTACTCTCCGGTCTGGAGAAAAACCCTTCCACAAACCTTAAGCAGACAAAACTTCCAACCACAAATCAAACAGGAGAAGTAAGGTAATTAATCCGGCAGGGCAAGCAAGATAAGGAATTCCAGAATTGAAGTAGCACAGCTGTAAATTAAACCAGTTGGGAAGATGCCAGGAACTCAGATAAAGCAGTCATGAACTCAGCATTTGTTCCCGACAACCACCTCACCCATTTTCCTCTCTTTTTAAACTCTAGCTCCAGATCTTGTGAAGGGGATCAGGGCCCTTTCCTCCCTCGTAAGCCACGCAACACACGTTGCTCTCTTCTCCGTTCTTCTTGCATGCCCTAGGGTGAGGAGGGGGTGAGCTTTGATCTTCATCAGAACCCCCTCTCCCTTGTTCCAACTCTCCCCTGCTCTGCCCAGCCTGACTTTGCCCTTCCCCAGTGTCCTCCACAGCCAATGGAGCCACTCTCTCGCTCTCTGTCAGCTGTTCCTCTTCCATCTCAGAGTCAGACTCCAACAGGGGCATGACAATTATAGTGACCATAATTTTAAATGTGGCCTCACTAGTGTAGCATAAAGCAACATTATCATTTGTTGTGATCTTGGGTCTATCCCTCTCTTGATACAGCCTAGGACTGAATTGGATTTTTTGGCAGCTGCAGAACACAGTTGGCTCAAACTTAACCTGCTATTAGGACACCTGGATCCCTCTCCCAGTTTCTGGTGGGCCAGGTACCATCTTTTACACCTGTGCATTTGATTTTTCCTCCGTAGATGTAGGATGTTACTTTTCTCATCACTGAAGTGCATCTTGTTAGCTAGGACCCAGTGCTCAAGTTTGTCAAAATCCTTCTGCATCTTGAATCTATCTTCCAAAGTGTTAGCAATTCCACCAACTTGGAGTCATCCTTAAATTTGATGAGCTCTTCTTCTATCCTCTCATCTAGATCATTTATGAAGATGTTGAAAAACACCCAAAACATACTACACACAAGCCAGCTAATGTGATTCCAGTCATTTTGCAATATTTCCTCTTATGTTCATGCATAAACTCTACCAATAAAACCTAGATTACAATTTCTGTAATGAAGATGAATGAATGTAATTGACATAATTCTGATCCTTACTCTGATAACAAACTAAGTCTTTCTCCTCCTTCCACAATCTTGATTGCTGCCATTTCTCCACAATTGACAATTGCTGTTAAATACAAATGTCAGCCAGTTTATGAATATGTAGTGATGATCATGGTAACTATGATGATGATAAAAAATACTAATAGACTCATAGATTTGGAAGTAGCCATTCAGACTATTGAGTCCAATCCCCCTATTCAGCATAAGAATCTAATATTTTCCAAGTAATTGATTCCATTGTTGAACTGCTCTTATTTTTGGAAAGGTTTATGTCAGGTGCAAGTAATCCGGAACCAAGGTGGTTCAAATGAATGCAGGATTATTGCATGCTAACACGCTCTACAGGAATCTGAACAATTAACAGTCAAAGCAAGTTGGTAGTAGATAAGAGTCTAAGGAAGTGAAGGTGTGCCGGACTTAGATCTCTTATGGACGCGAAGGAGCTCGAGATTGATTATGTGCTTGGACTCCTTCCTTGGACTCAACTTGGTCATCTGCTACCTTTTCCCTCTAACATTTGGTTGGAATTTCTCTTGTCACATTGGACCATTATTTTATGCCTTGAATTCTGGCAGATCTCAATCATGTGCCTAATATTCTTTCAGGTATTTGAAGAATGCTCCCCTATATCCCTCATCTTCTCTTGTCAAGACCAAGCAATCCTAGTCCTTTTAATCTCTCATTGCCCTTCTTCAAACCTATTTTAGTTTGTCTGAATCCTTCTGAAAAAGTGGTGCACAGATTTGACCAATATAGAGTAAAACTGTTATTCTGGATAAATAGGATAAAAAAATCCTATGACACAGGATAAAAAATCCTGTGACAACACATTTTGATCCAGGCTTTTGTTGATGCAGTCTGTAATTATATTTTTGCAACCACATCACACTGCTGAGTTATATTTAACTTCTTTCTTGTTCCTTTTTTTGTAAATATCAGAAAAAGCAAAAACTTTTTTGCTGTTCTTAGCATTTTTGCAGGCCTTAGTAGTTCTAAGCATGAACTTTGCTGATATTCTTCTATTCTTCCAGGCTACTCTTACTTTGTGACTTGTCTCTCTTTCAGTTTCCTATATCTCCTTTTTTGTTATTTTGTTTTCTGATTTTCATCAAGCTTTTTCTATTTATTTATTTATTTATTTATTTTGTCATAACAATATATGTAGGTATCATACAAAACGATTATATTCTACAGACATATTAGCTTCTTCTGTCCTCCATTTATTCCTTCCATTTGTATTTGCCATTATTTTATCTTCATTTTTAGGAACTCTTTCAACATTTCCTTTTCTATTAGCTTCTGTATTGTTAATTATTGTTCTGAGTTTAGTAAAATCTGCTTTTGAAGTCCAAAAATACATATTTGGCTTCACTTGGCTTTAGTTTATATTTTCTCTTATGCACTTGCTATTCCCATTTCATTTATTAAGTCTTCCTTACTGTTTAGTCAAGCACAATAGATTCTCTTGACAACCTCTAAAAGAGAAATTTAGGTAGGCATCTCCTGGAAGAACCATGGAGATTATATTCTCCCCTATTCTGAAAAAATGATGCCTCTGCTCATTTACACTGGACTTATCTCTACTCATACTCTCTATTTATCTATACATCAACACTGGAGGTTTTTAAGAAGAGATTCAACAACAATTTGTCTGAAATGGTATAGGGCAGTGATGGCTAACCTTTTCCAGGCTGAGTGGCCAAAGTGTGCACCCGAACCCCCAAAATACAATGTATGTGCAGCCCCTGTGCATGCCCCCACCCCCATGCATGTGAGTGCGTTTCCCCGCCAGTGCCCTACTTCCGCACATGCACTGGTTGCCACTGCCCTCCCCCACGCATGCGCATGCGCCCCCTGCAGCCCCCTGCCCCCTGCACATGCATGACAGAGACCTGACAACCAGCTGGCCGGTGGGAATCCCGTGCGCATGCGCAGTGGAGCTGAACTGGGGTAACAGCTCATGTTCCCACAGAGAGGGCGCTGCGTGCCACCTGTGGCACGCGTGCCCCAGGTTCGCCATCACAGGTATAGGGTTTCCTGCTTAAGCAGGGGCTTGACTAGAAAACCTCCAAGGTCCCTTCCAACTCTGTTATTCGGTTATCTAGTCATTAAAATGGCTCTTAAACAATGACACAATTTTTCATGCTCCCATGAAGGAGGAAATTGTAAGTAAAACTATCACTGCTTTATAAATAAATAGCAAACATTAGCAAATAAAGTTATGTTACGTCAGTTTAGTAACCCAAGAGAATAGTCCTTCAAAATTACCGGTAGGTTCAAGTTTGTTGTTATTTAAATCATAATAGATGTTTTATTACATTTTCTTTTTGGAGGACCCAAGTCAATTAGAAGAATTAGTCAATTTCTTGTTCTAGTGAACCATGCTGGTAGCTCATAGGATCAGAAACAGAATTACAACCCGTGCCTACAAGGGAACAAGGAATTAAGCTCCTTGTTGCGGCCTTGAAGCCCCCACCCCCACCCCCAATTCTATTATTGGAAAAAAATAATCATTGCACACCAAGTTACTTCAGGGTTGTCTGAGTTTCCAGGAGATATATAGCAGGATTGTGGTACTATATGTGAAATCAGTTTGGGGCAGTTTAGTGAGAGTTGGACAGGAAGCTCAAACCCCAACCACTTTTACCAGTTTAGAATTCTAAATAGTATATGGAAAAGCAGACATTCTGACCTTGAGCCATGTTGGGAAACAAACATAATTGATACCATATTTGACATACTGATCCTAAACATCTGAGAGATGGTGAATGTATTCAAAATTGCCAGGAGCAAAGTGCAATGGGCTTAACATTCCCATGCCTGAATTGTAAAATTTGGGGATAAGGGAATTGAAGGATTTTTGCTTTCACCAAGCTCACTGAATATATATGGGCTACAAACATTCCATGTGTAGTCTTTAACTCATTTGCTCACCTTTCATCAAAAGATTGTTACCTGGTTTCAATGACAACCATGCAACATGGAAAGTAATTGTATACTGAAAGATGAATTAGAAAAAACATAAGGATGGAGTGTGCTAGTCCTAAAAACTAAGAAAGAAGCACTGATACTCAGTATACAAACAGAATAAAAGATGTCATGAATCTACAGAGTGGAACAGAGTTAAGCATTATGCAAAGTCTGTTTAAATTGGTTTGTTGAGCAAATTAAATTAGCATGTGAAAGGATTTACATATCATGCTAACACAAGGACAAACAAAGCAAATTTAAGATCATACATAAATCAGACTGTTGTGAAGTTTAGAGGAGAGATACATAGAAAGCAGACAATTTGATCCGGCATTCTGGCACCAGTAAGAACTAGTTCAACATTTGCCTATAAAACTTTCATCTGAAAAACTACATGGAAGGCAAAAGCTTTAATTCAATTTAAGTTCCTCTAAACAAGAGCTAATTTGTACAGTTGATAGGTTAACATTCCATTTTCAATAACACATTGATAATTATTTAAAATTACATAAAGGGAAGTTAATAATAATAATAATAATAATAATAATAATAATAATAATAATAATAATAATAATAATAATAATAATAATAATATTTTAATTTGTATACCGCCCTTCTCCCGAAGGACTCAGGGCGGTGAACAGGCAGATAAAATATAAATACACACAGTAATTAAAAACATCCCTTAAAAAACTAATTCAAATGCCCCAAAATGTTAAAAAACGTACTCCCCCGTAAAATAACCCCGTAAGTTAATTTATGACTACTTCTGAATTGGCAGTTAGAATAATAAGTTCATACAGATTAGTGCTGCACTATTTTTTGAATCTTGTTTCTGCAACTGACAGGGCAGCTGTGAATATTATAATTTAGGATAATAAATTAATGAACATGCAATATTTGCATTTCATTACATTTTTTATTTCTGAATATGTTTTCAAATTGCTGACTGGTGGCTTTCCAGTATTTTATTTCCAATTTATTACTATTATTTGAAGGTGATCTTTATATGTGAAAGCCTTCCCTTGATGCGGAAAGCATGGAAGAAACAATATCAGCAACCCGGTAGCTTTAATCATTCATTCATCCATCCATCCATCCATCCATCCATCCATTCATTCATTATATTTAAACTGTGAATAAAACACACTCATCCAAATAGTATCATTTGCTCATGAGCAGCCAACAAAAGGGAACATGTCCTTAAGGAAGCCTAAGGGCAAAAGTATATTCATTAATTTGGCATTCATTTCCTTTATTGTCTGTAAGAAAATACAGTCTGTATATGAGAGGTGAAACAGAAACATTTAGTTTATATAATGATAGTGGGGTATAACAGAAAATTGAGGGTTTTTGGTTTTTTTTTTGAGAGAGAGAGAGGTATTCAAAGGAGCAGCTCTGTTGTTTAGGAAACAAAAGGGTCAATCACACAACAGAGGATAAAAATGATCAAATGACTAGCCAGAGGCTAAAATACATGCATGGGAAAGAGTGACAGATTGTATATTAGCAGGAAATTTGATCTGGAAATCAGTTGAAGGCTTTTTTTAAAAAAAGGCTGATGTGACTTTAAAAAATAGTTGTGGTGTATTTGATCTTTCATTTCAAGATATGCACAATATAGCTGCTTAATGGAAATTAGAGAAAGGTGGTTTGAAGCAAAAGTATTTCACATTTATTTACTGTTATTATTTTTTTTAAAAATCCTCTTTGTATTAATTGGTGCCTTTTAGTCACCATCAGAAAACAGCAGTTTTATAACTTTTCAGATATCCTCCCAATTTTCAGATTATGTGTCCTTCTAACACCTAATCATATTTTCTGTTTTGGAAATAGAAGGATCAAATTGCAAAGTTAAATGAAAGGTCTTCTTAAGAATTTGTCAGTTGGGAAGGTCAGCTTGATTTGGAGAACCTCTGTGAATCAATACCTGAATGCTTCCTTATTTAGTGATCTCACAATGGTTTTTCATTTCACCTTGCTGTAGGTACATGGCCTTCTGGTTTAATACAATTCATTTTTTATAGATGTCATATTCATGCAGTTCAACATACAATATATAATCTTTAACTATTTAAGGGCTGCAAATCTTTATAGCTGCTACTTACTGTTTTAATTTAATAACAAGGCATAAATATGTGTGATTTTATTATCACAAACCATGAATAACTTCTTAATGAATAAGCTGGTTTATATCTGGGTAGTATTTTCCCAAGGATTTCAAGTGCCTTGGTTTTCCAGTGCAAATGATAAAACAAAACTTGGCATTAAATGAAGAATACAAATCTTGATATTGATGTGCTTGTAAAGTGTCCATCATTAAGACAAGGATGGTAGAGAGAGAATCTGTTGTAATAACTCATGAGTCTCGATGGTGAATAATCAATGTCACAGACTTATTTTAGTTGCAACTTTAATTTCCCTACCTCTTGTAGGAATAAATGGTGTTATTTTATCTATATGGTATAAGGAATGATGAATAAGATGTTGTTGTTTTTTCATAAAAAAGTTTTATTTTTACAATCATATCAAACAGCTCATCCAATGTACAGTTATATACAATTAGTCGGGCTTGCCCAGTCACCACCCCCCTTTTTAACACTCTTCCCTCTTCTACCTTCTTTTACTTTCCAGACCTTCCTCTCCTTCTCTTATCTACATCCTCTCCTCCCTCCACCCTCCACCTTCCTTCTCCCTCTTCTACCCCTCTTCCTTCCTCTTCTCCTCTTTCCTACCTCCTACTCTCTCCTCTTTTCTCCCTCCCCACCGTTCTAAAATGGTAACTGGGCAGACCCGACCCTACATTAATTATATTTATACATCTTCAATAATCCCTGTACATTAACCATCTCTATCCATCTCTACCCTCAACCCCCCAATTCCCCTCCCCCTTACCCCCCACCCCCCACTCCGACTTCCCAGAACAAAATGCAGGGTATCAAAACTAACTATCATAATCCAAAATAATTCCTAAATTATAATCTCTAGTCACTCCACACATAATCACACTCTCAATTCCCCTCTCCTTCAGAAATATATCTAATACAAAATATTTCCTAAATTTACTCATATGCTATTCGATAATTAATTGATTCAGTTCTTCTCTTTGATTTTCTGTAAGCTCACAAATATTTTGTTGTTGTAAATATCTTTCTATCTCTGTATCATCAATCATATCCCTAGTATATAACTTACTATAATACTCTAAAAATGCTTTTTTAATCAAGTTCTTTTGATAAACTTCCTTACCCCTATATTCTATTTTATCAATCGTTCGTGATTTCTGTTTTTTCCTTATTAAATAGGCAAGCCATCTTCCTGGCTTATTGGCATTATTAAACGTATTATGTTTTACATATTGTAAATTAATTGCTACTTGATCTGCCATCAACATGTTAAACTGACCTCTTAATATATTTATTGATTCTTTTATTTTACTATTTCCTGGGCTATTTATCAATAACTGTTCTTTCTTTTTAATTTCCTCTTCCAATTCCTTTTTCTTTTTCTGCAATTTATTTTTGTATTTAATATTCATTTGTATAAGATTTCCTCTCATATAAGCCTTGCTAGCGTCCCAAATCTTCTCTATAGATGTCTCTTTTTTCATATTCATAATAAACAATTCTTTCATTTGCTTTTTACATTCATTTACATTTTGTTCATATTTAAACAAATTCTCATTCAACCTCCATGATCTCCTAGCCTCCTTTTCCCGATCAAATTCAATCCAAACTGGACTATGATCAGATAGAGTTCTTAAACAAATCTTAGTCTTCTTCACTCTAGAATACAAATCATTAGAAATCAAAATAAAATCAATCCTCGAAAATGATTGATGCCTGTCAGAAAAGAAGGTAAAATCCCTCTCTTCTGTATTATGTTCTCTCCAAATATCTCTTAATTCCAAGTCCTCCATCATTTCAAAAAAAGCCTTTGGTAATTTCGCCCGGCTTGACATCTTCCTTAAACTTTTTTTGTCTTTTTGAGTATCCAACACACCATTCCAATCACCCATTAATATATATGATTTATAATCCCAAAATACTATTCTTTTTTGTAAAAACTTGAAAAATTTTTCTTGTTGTTGATTCGGAGCATAAACTCCTATTAATAATGTCTTCTTTCCCTCCAACAAAAGTTCAATAGCAATGTATCTTCCTTGCTTATCCACCTCAATTGATGAATAAGATGTTTTTATTATTTTAAAATGTTTTTAAATTTTTTAGTACCAGTAGTAATATAAGTTTTGAATTGTAAGCTGCCCAGAGTCATTTACTGAGAGGAGCAGCTATAGAAATCAAATCAATCAATCAATAAAATAATAAATGACATAAAATAACCTTTCCTAAGCTGATACCTCTTGATGTGTGTGTCTGAAACTCTAGGCATCCCCAATAGAACTTCTTATCCAAGTTAACTGTCAGGCACCAAGTTAGAAAAGATTGCTTTAGGACTTAATTCAAATATAGAGCACTTCATGGTTCAGTTACTTCTAAAACAAATACAGTCATGTTATGAGCATGTCTTAACCTTTATCAGAAATACGTGAAGGATAAAAATTGGGTTACATTGGTGGTGCCACATGGTTCAATGAGACCTTTAGATCTCTTTCTCCCCCTTTACTCTGAACTGATAGGTCCAAATGTAGAATGGCCAGTATCTCATTCGACTAATACTTGGGTTCTATGTTTGCAGCTATGTCTTCTTATCTTTATGTTCTTAAATCCGAACTTCCTGGTGCTATTGCAGGACTTCTGAATGGAGACCATAGTGGGTAAGGAGATATTTAAAATTATTCCACAAGGGGAAATACAATCATTTCCTTTGCATGCCTGTGGGGGGAACAAAGATAAATGGGACTTTGCAGATGTCCACACCTGTGCCTACCAGTTTGCAGTCTAAATGTGATGTGTTCTTCACAAGTGTAATACTTTGCTGACTTAGTCCATAGTGATTAATAGGAGCCTGCAAGTTATAGCTTGCTGTCAGCATCTTTTCTATCTGCAACTCTTACAAAAATATTTTGTTCTTATTTGTGCCAAATGTGGAATTCTTAGAGTGAGTTTGCAAATTCAGCAGGACTATGTAACAAAGATTCTTCCCAAACTGGACGATTTCAGGCTGAAAATAGATGGAGATTAGATATGTTCATCTTTCTACTTTCGTATTTTAAAAAGTCCTTAGGAAATCAGGATAACAGGGCAAGAAGCGAAGCTAACATGTCACTTTTTACATTTCAACAGACTAGCATCAAAATACGCATGCATTCTTTGAAGTGGTATGGCTATTACAATCTTCCCAACTTAAGGTCTTCCATATGGTTTGAGCAAAGATTCCAGAATTTTCAGTGGTTAAAACTATCTAAATAATAGATTGGATCTAATAGTTGTAGAAACCAAGGTTAAAGTATATTGAAAACCCTTTTCTGGGGCTACATCAAGTGCTTTTTCTATTACTTTGCTCTTCCCGTTCAGCTGGACAGAATTCATGTTTTCCTTTTTTTGATTGGAAAATTCAGTTTTCTAACTCAAGGTCTGATATATGCAAGTCCTATTTAATTGTCTTTTAGATCAACTATGGAACTTCATGTAAAAGAAACCAATAGATTATTTTTCCTTATAGAAACAGCCTCAAGCTGCCTTGTATTTCTCTTTTCCTTACTGCTGGCTTCACAAGGTGACCTCATCCCATACATTTCATACAGAGATAATTTGACGTAAATATTTTTCACTTTGCAAAATAAAATGCTTCCAAGATGAATCCTAATTCCTATTGGATTTTATCACTTGCCAAAGGAAGCACATAAACTCGGCATAAAGCATAAGAACTGAGCCTGTGCCTCAGCTTAAACCTTTTAAACTACTCCTTTCATTTTACAGTATTAACCTCTTTTAAAATCAGCTAAGCAAAATTTGGCAGGTATCAACATTTTACAATATTTTTGTTTTTGATGAATAGGTCCTAGAGTTGCCTTCGGGAATTATTCCAGTTTTCCTATTTATTTTATAATCCTTCCAATTTGGCTGTGCATCTGTGTTCACTATATCTTTACTATTAACTCAAAACCAAACACACACACACACACAGGGACACATATATAGTGAGGTTTAGTTTTCTGACAAAAATGTTCTAACGTTAAAATAGCTTGCTCTTGTTTTGAATAAGCTGTCTTTGTTCCTGCTTGTACAATTAAATAGCTTAAGGCTATCATTTGTTTGCTTTTCTAGTTTTCTGGTTTCATGAATTTGAACTTTTAAATATACTTTAAATATACTTTTTGAATGGTAAGTCAATTAAAAATATTTTAGAGTTAAAAAAAAAGGCAACAGCAGCAGAAGTATTTTTGTTGTCTGTCTCAGGATTGACAAAGTTAATACTGTATGGTGACTCCCTGTTCATGAGAAAGCCAGGCCATAAAAGGATTCCTTCCTGTGTTCCTGGAAGGTGCATCAGGACCCAGAATTAACCTTCTCAACCCTCCTCCACACTCTGAAAAACTCTGAAAAAAATAAAATAAAAGATTGAATGATTATTCAGTTTACCACAAGAAAGGAATTATCTCCTCCCCATGCCATATAGCCAACAGAATCAAAATAAAGTCTCCAAGATTGGGGGAAGTAGGCAATGCAAGCTCCTTCACCGCCCTAGTGAATGCAATCAAATGTCACCAGAATTTCACAGATAAAATGGAAGACACTATGTTTTTACTGCTTGTATTTCTATAGATTTGTATACACTGTTAGCTGTCCAGAGTTGCATGCCACAAAATGGGAGACCATATACATTAATCAGTCGGTCAATCAAATAAATAAACAAACAACCTTCTAAGAGGTGAACAGGTGATTCTAGTATCAGTAGTCCTTCAAGAATGATAGACATGCTGTTCCAGAACTATCAAATCCCTTTCTCATTAAGGCAGTAGAAACAACAGCAAAAGAGCTAGGTGAGGGCCTGTATTGATCAAAAAGGAAACTCAAAGCTGTCGGTTGAATGCCATTGCTCTAGATACTTTTTGCAGTAATTCATCCTGTAACAATAGCACTTAGACGTACATATACTTGCTTACTTACATATCTATCTATCTATCTATCTATCTATCTATCTATCTATCTATCTATCTATCTATCTATCTATCTATCTATCTATCCCTGCATAGTGCTTTATGGCCTTCTTTAAACAGTTTACAGAGTCAGCATATTGCCCCCAACAATCTGGGTCCTCATTTTACTGATCTTCCGGTGATGGAAGGCTGAGTCAACCTTGAGCTGGTCAAGATTGAACTCCTGGCTGTAAATAGAGTTATCCTGCAATACTGCATTCTAATTACTGTACTGTACCACAGGTCAGTACCAAGTGACAGTTTATTCCAGTTACCAGAAAGGCTACAAATGATTCTTTTATACCTATAGAATATCTATAGCTCAGGATTGAAGTGTAGACTCCCCAGTGCTCTCCTAGCATGGTTGTTTGCTTGCAGATGTTTCATTACTTAACTAGGTAGCACCTTCAGTGCAAGTGATGGTTTGGTGGTTTGCTGCTGTTTATATAGTAGCTTGCCTTGCCAATTTTGTGCGGATATAGCTTCTTCCTTGGGTTTCCTTGATTAGAGTATTGTTTTTGAATAATGTGAATTTCCTCTATTGGCTCTCAGGGGTCAGGTGAGCACATCAGGCCAACTCTTCCCTATTCTAGGGACAAAGGTCTGAGGAGGAAGTGAGCTACCTCAAAGTAGATGCCAAATATGGAGGAAAATGCTGGACTTGCTCCACCAATTCTTAACAGAGAAATTAAAAAGAACAGTGTGACAAGAGAAAAAGCCCCCCCTCCCAATCCTGTTAAGAAAAAAGGGGCTATTTGTTTGTGAGGTAATACATAAATTCCAGCTCCATTTCAATGAGAAATTCCAGAATCCTCCCCTTACTCTTATAACATCCTTATACTTCAGGGATGAAGATGGGGAGAGAAAGCCAAAACCTTAGGATAACACTATGGAAGTGGAGAAGGGGACAAATAGTCTACTTATTAAATTATCAGAAAGGACTCCATGGCTCTGGGGCTTATGAGTAAGGTTTAAGTGTAACATAAGAATATAAAGACAAAAATATCCCTGCACAGGTGTTCAGTTCAAATAATTCCAATTCTGCTGGGCAAATACTATGAGAATAATGCCCAGCCGAGCCTGCTATATGTAGTATTTTTCTTTGAGACAAGAGTCCCGTTGTTACAATTCTTTGATAACATATTATCAAAGATCAAGAAAGGGAGCACTAAACTTTGTTTTTTTTTAAATTCCCAACTCTAAATTATATCTTCCAATAGGTGTATTGGAATACATAAGTGAGATTTTCTAGACATTGATGATGAGCAAGTAATGGTTTTGACTCCAGGATGGTGGTGGTGAGCGATTCCCTTGTGAATGTGTTCAGATGCTGAACTTAGGTGATGTTTAGATCTCTGCAGAAGACCTGATAATGGAAGTAGCATCAGTGAGCTTGCTTGTAATAGAGTCCTTTGTTTTATATCCTTATTTTTCAGAGGTAATTGTCAAGCCCTTAGCAGCACCACATTGGCAGGATTCTTAGTCTTCTTTAAGTAGATTTATTGAAAGGGAAAATTGTTTATGTTACAGGAAACATAGCACCTGGATATGTTTATTTTAGTGTCCAACTTATTCCCGTGTTGATTAGGGTGATTTCTTGATCATCTTACCAACTAAATGTTGATGTACACAGAGGCTGACTATTCATTTTCACAATGAAGGAAGAATATGTTGATGTTATGTGGCTGTAGTATTTTGGAAATTGCCATTCTCCAAGGCTCCAAGAAGCCCATTACATAGGAATTACTTTAAAGAAAATTTAAATAAATTGTAAAAAGTGTTTGAATTCATGTTTAATTCATCCTAGGATAGAGACTTTCATCCAAAGAGCACAACATCAGGGGTAACAATTTGCAAGAGGTTATGGCTAAAATATTGAAAGTGGGGACACACATGCACACAGAAGTAGATTACTAGTCTCCATTAATTCTTTCTTTGTCATGAAAATGAATAGTCAGCTCCCCTGGGCATCAATGGAAAATGGTACTCCTGTAGCCCTAACTTTAACCGAGGAGGGCAGGGGAACTGGAAGCATTATTGGTGAGAGGGAATCTTGCATTTTTCCCACCATGGCAACTGTTTTAAGAATACCTCATAATATGGTCTTGCAGTTCCATTGGCTCACATGTATTTGGGAATTCTGGCAAAAGGCATACATGCAGATTTATATAGAATAAGAACTGAAGTCTAAATATTAGCCCATTTGACATTTTCAACAGAATGTGCCAGGTCTGCTAAAAACATTTGGCTGTGCCAAAAGTTATATACTGAAGAATAAACTCTTTATTGGGGAGTTTTCTATACCAATTGGCCTGAATAACTAAAGAAACCTTTTTGGAGACATGGTGTTGTAATCCTTGTAAAGGAAAAGAATTAACACCAAAACAGCTTAAAAATATTAGTCTCTCAATATTTATTTATTTATTTATTTATTTATTTAATTTCTATACCGCCCTTCTCCCAAAGGACTCAGGGTGGTATATATGTATATATGTATACATATATATATTTGTTTCCTGAGGTTTTCACGGGTATTTGTATGTAGGTCTTTGGTTGTTCGGGTTTTCTCCCGTGTAAAATTGGAAGTGTCTTGGCGACGTTTCGACGAAGTCTCATTCGTCATCTTTAGGCTTCAGCTTCGTGCTTCTGGGAGCAATGTGTGATCGCAGCTGTTTCTTCCTTTTAACTGCTAGTGGGGGTTTGAACTGATTGGGTGGGAGCTTGGCTGTGCTCTGATTGGCTGGGGTTTTTTTTGTGCTCTGATTGGCTGGGGGTGTGTCCTGTTTGGGTGGGGGCTTGGTTGTGCTCAATTTAGTCTGTGTTGCAGGGGAATTTGAGCTGGTGAGCTGCATAGCTGTTGTTTGGCTTTGTGGTCGTGCTACATCTTCATAGTGGGTGTCAGTCTGCTGCATGTATGGATTGGAGGGGTTTGAAATGGCTAATGTTGCAGCTGCAGTCTGGCTTCTGGTCCTTGGTCGTGCTTCATGATCAGTGTGGGTTTGGGTCTGCTTTCTGGGTGGATGTGCGGTGGTGACATCCTGTGTGGACCTCGTGAGTGTGGGTCTGGTGTCATTCCTCGTGTTAAGGACTCGTTTGTCAATAAGGGCGGGTTTCCAAATGGCTGGTAGGCGGGAGGTATCATCTCGTTTGTTCATGCTGTGTGGGCGTTTTTCTATCTAGAAGCACGAAGCTGAAGCCTGAAGATGACGAATGAGACTTCGTCGAAACATCGCCAAGACACTTCCAATTTTACACGGGAGAAAACCCGAACAACCAAAGACCTACATATATATATATATATATATATATATATATATATATATATATATATATATATATATATATATATATATATATATATATATATCTGATACGTTTAACCATATAGGATAAATATATCAGATCTTATGTATATAGGATCTAATATAATTATCCACGGTAACTATATATTAAATTTTCATATCAGTCCACCACTGTTTTAGAGGGAATCTTTTTTATTTATGGCCAGTATTTAGAGAGAGTTTGAGAGTGTAGTTCTAACCTTGAGAGCTGCTACGTACCTTCTCTGATTATACTGTTTTTTCCATAACAAATATTTTTAAATTGCTGTATAAGCAAGAAGCATCTTTCTTGCTTTTGTCAACATCAGCCAAAGACTTAAGTGCTGATAGGGCAGAACTCCCAGTTGCCTAAATAACATTTTAAAAAGAGATTCTTGTTCCCATGAGCTTTAAATTTCCTTAAATTAATATATGATGGAGCAGAACTTTCACATATGCCTTTTTGCAATTGATTTTTAAAATATAAAGAAATGCTTAGAAATGAAAAACGGATAGTTGCATGCCAAATCAAGGAAGGAAAAAAATTCTGGTTTCAAGGTGATAGAAGATATGCAGTGTATCATTTTCTAAGAAATTTGGAAACTCTATTTTAATGATATTCTTCCTAATACATCACCTCAGATAGAATACATTTTATCCCTGCTCCATTGTGTGTGTAAAATACCTTCTGCTCCAAAAAATCATGCTTGCAGTCAAATGTGGACTTTTAATTTGGATTAGTTAAGCAACATTTCTGTGCCAAGAACACATTCTTTGTTTTGGGAGCATGCTGTGGGCCCATTCACAAAATGACTGTCATAGGAAATCTCCTATTTATAAAAGTAGAGTTTCACAAAACGAAAGAGACAATTTTGCTATATGGGGGTGCTCCTTATTATCCAAATGGTGTTTTAGTGAGGTCCAAAGAAATTGCTGCAAATAAATATGATGAAATATTTCTTTCTTTCTTTCTTTCTTTCTTTCTTTCTTTCTTTCTTTCTTTCTTTCTTTCTTTCTTTCTTTCTTCTTTCTTTCTTTCTTTCTTTCTTTCTTTCTTTCTCCATCCACCCACGCATTGAAAGGATTGCTTAGGAACCAACACTATCAAAAATTGGAAGCAAGACATTTTTAATGTCTGTCTGCTTAGGAATAAGACAAGCACATACCTCTCACTTCTTTATATTATTTTGTTTGGTAAGAAATTCTTGAAAACACTTCTTACTGCTTTGTAAAATATAGGCTAGCCTGATAAATAGATTGTCTTAATATGGATTTTAATTTTTATCTGTTTTAAGAATCTTGACTTTTAAAAATACCCCCCCCCACTATACAAGTCTCTGTATATAGGTGAAGTTTCCCAGACATATTGAAACTGTTTGCATTATATCTTCTAATAGTTCTTGGTATTTAGATGGAAGATTACTGCTGCTGATTACCTCAGTTTGTATCGTCTTCCCTCTAGCACTTCTTCCTAAAATTGGTGAGTAATTTTAAAGAGGATATTCCTATTGTGTAATTTAGCGTTGGCAGCCATCTTGTCTTTTCTAATAGCAGCTTGATTGAGAGACATCAGACAGTCTCTTAATACGAGTTTAAATGAATTAAGGAAAGATTGAGCAGCGTAGATATGTTTGCAACTTAGTTTGCCTTCCAGACTTGCCTAGTTAACCTATTAGTTAGATTCCCCAGTATTTTGTCTGCTTTACTAAAATAAAACATTTACAGAAAAACATTAAAGAGCTGCATTTACTTATCGTATGGCATTATTGGTAGAGCAGTTCTAATTCAGTGCTGCAAAGCTACATAAATGGTCTGTGACAGGCAAGTCGGAATGTTTTTAGATGGAGCTTTAAGCCCCAGACACCAAGCCCTATAATGAAAAACATACCTACAATCTGAAACTCTTTAACCTTACATCAGGATCACTTTCCTTATAAATTGTCTCTTATTTTACTGTTATTTTACAGGCTTTCTTGGCTACACGAGTAGTTTATCGTTTTGCTTTGTGGTGTACTTTGCTCTTGTGGTAAGTAAAAAAATCCAGATCATAGCTTATGTTTTCTTTTTCTTTTGATGGATTTCAGAATTCCTTTGCCCCAAAGGTAAGAAAATCTCTACAGTGGTGGCTGTCTCCAGCCCTGACAAAGGGCTGCTCATTCCAGGAACATTGCCGTCTCGTCCTCACCACGGATGCAAGCCTCTACGGCTGGGGTGCCCACCTATCAGACCAGGTAACTCAGGGTCGGTGGTCCCCCAACGACCTCAAGAACGACATCAACCGGGTGGGAATGAGAGCTGCGCATCTAGCTCTCAGGTTCTTCAAGCGCAGCTATCAAACCATCATGTGCTACTGCTGACGGACAACACTACCACAAAGGCCCATGTGAACCGTCAAGGAGGCACCCGATTCCGCATATTGATGAAAGAGGCTGCAGCCATAGGCCTGTGGGCAGAAAAACATCTTCTCTCACTACAGGCAGCCCACATATCCGGAGTCGCCAACACACAAGCGGATTGGCTGAGCAGGACGACCATCGATCAATCAGAGTGGCAACTGCATCCGGATCTGTTTCTCACAATCACGATCAAATTCGGGCAACCCATAGTAGACCTCTTTGCCAGCCCGACCAACAAACAACTTCCAAGGTTCTTCTCCAGGTTCCAAACCCCAGGAGCAGAAGGAACAGATGCCCTACGATGTCAGTGGCCCCGGGGCCTTCTTTATGCCTTCCCTCCGACTCCCCTTCTTCCAAGGGTCATACGAAAGATCTTGGAACAGAGGGCAGAAGTTCTCCTCATAGCCCCTTATTGGCCTCGACGGAGTTGATTTGCGGATCTGGTGAGCCTGTCCGTCAATCCACCTTGGCGAATTCCACGGATCAGATTTCTCGCCATGAGCCATTCTCCACCCAGAACCTCAATGTTACCAACTAGCCGTCTGGCACTTGACAGGAGATACTAAGGAAAGAAAAGCATTCCATGGGGTCATCTCCACCCTTCTGGCTTCTAGGCGCCCATCCACAACGCGTATTTACGAGGCCACATGGTCATCATTCCATCGCTGGTGTCTTAGACATCGAATAGAACCTACTTCTGCCTCCATTAGACATATCCTGCAATTCCTCCAGGACGGATTGGACAAGGGTTTAGCCACCAACACCATCCGCGGCAGGTTGCAGCTCTTGCCACTGTTTTATTCTGTGACGGGACCTCCACACTTTCTCAACACCCCGTATCCGGCGTTTTCTGAGGAGCTTACAATCTCGACCGCCTCCGGTACACAGATACCCTACCTGGGACCTAACCCTTGTCCTTCAGAAGCTTACGTCTTCCCCTTTTGAACCCTTGAGCTCCTCCAGTCTCAAGTTCTTAACCTTTAAAGTCGCTTTCTCATAGCCATAACCTCAGCCCGCAGGATCTCCGAGATCGCTGCCCTTTCGGTCAGGAAGGACTTATGCATTTTCACTCTAACCGGTCATTCTCCATTAGACATATCCTGCAATTCCTCCAGGACGGATTGGACAAGGGTTTAGCCACCAACACCATCCGCGGCAGGTTGCAGCTCTTGCCACTGTTTTATTCTGTGACGGGACCTCCACACTTTCTCAACACCCCCGTATCCGACGTTTTCTGAGGGGAGCTTACAATCTGCGACCGCCTCCGGTACACAGATACCCTACCTGGGACCTAACCCTTGTCCTTCAGAAGCTTACGTCTTCCCCTTTTAAACCCTTGAGCTCCTCCAGTCTCAAGCTCTTAACCTTTAAAGTCGCCTTTCTCATAGCCATAACCTCAGCCCGCAGGATCTCCGCGATCGGTGCCCTTTCGGTCAGGAAGGACTTATGCATTTTCACTCTAACCGAGTCATTCTCCGATTAGACCCTACCTTTCTTCTTAAAATAAACACAAGCTTTCATAGATCTCAAGAAGTCATCTTACCGGATTTTTGTCCTCATCCCAAGCATCCATCGGAGCGTCGATGGCACACGCTGGACGTAAGAAGGGCCTGCGTATTTACCTCAACAGAACAGTTCCTTTCAGGAAGACAGAATCCCTATTTGTTTCCTTTCAACCAAGGGCTCTGGGCACCAAAGTCTCCCCATCCACCATAGGCAGGTGGATAAAAGCCTGTATTTCCATGGCCTACGACCAGCAGAAACACCATCTTCCAGTGGTGGCATTCAAATAATTTAACAACTGGTTCTCTGCCCTAATGACCGGCTGGGCAGGTGCCCCGTTTTGGACCTAGTAGGCCACTCTGCAGCCCCCTGGGAGCAAAAATGAGCTGTGGAGGGGCTGTGCCACACCCTCCCGTGGCCCGTTTTGGACCTCCCTGCAGCCTCCTAGGAGCAAAAATGGGCCATGGGAGGGCTGCGCTGCACCCCCCCACACACTAGGCCCATTTTGGGCCTAGTAGGCCTCCCTGCACCCCCCTGGGAGGAAAAATGGGTCATGGGGGGCCGTGCCGCACCCCCCATGCCCTGTTTTGGGTCTAGTAGGCCTCCCTGCACTTACCTGGGAGCCAAAATGGGGCTCTTCTGGGAGGGGAAGTGACCAGCCAGCAATTTAACAACTGGTTCTCCTGAAGTGGTGCAAACCGGTTGAATCCCAGCACTGGTCTCACTTCAGCTCTGGGGGCAAGATATTCCATAGGGTATGGGCAACAGCAGAGAAAGCTCTTTTTCTAAACCCTGCCAGCCAAAATTATTTAGTGTTAGGGTCTTTGGAGATTTTGTGTGCATTGGCCAGGTTGAGGGATGATGTCTTGAAATGGTGTCAAGAACGACATCAACTGGTTGGAAATGAGAGCTGCTCATCTAGCTCTCAGGTATTTCCAAGCGCAGCTATCAAACCATCATGTGCTACTGCTGACGGACAACACTACCACGAAGGCCCATGTGAACCGTCAAGGAGGCACCCGATCCCGCATATTGATGAAAGAGGCTGCAGCCATAGGCCTGTGGGCAGAAAAACATCTTCTCTCACTACAGGCAGCCCACATATCCGGAGTCGCCAACACACAAGCGGATTGGCTGAGCAGGACGACCATCGATCAATCAGAGTGGCAACTGCATCCGGATCTGTTTTTCACAATCACGATCAAATTCGGGCAACCCATAGTAGACCTCTTTGCCAGCCCGACCAACAAACAACTTCCAAGGTTCTTCTCCAGGTTCCAAACCCCAGGAGCAGAAGGAACAGATGCCCTATGATGTCAGTGGCCCCGGGGCCTTCTTTATGCCTTCCCCCCCGACTCCCCTTCTGCCAAGGGTCATACGAAAGATCTTGGAACAGAAGGCAGAAGTTCTCCTCATAGCCCCTTACTGGCCTCGAAGGAATTGGTTTGCGGATCTGGTGAGCCTGTCCGTCAATCCACCTTGGCGAATTCCACCGGATCAGATTTCTCTACGCCAAGGAGCCATTCTCCACCCAGAACCTCAATGTTACCAACTAGCCGTCTGGCACTTGACAGGGAGATACTAAGGAAAGGAAAGCATTACATGGGGGTCATCTCCACCCTTCTGGCTTCTAGACGCCCATCCACAACGCGTATTTACGAGGCCACATGGTCATCATTCCATCGCTGGTGTCTTAGACAGCGAATAGAACCTACTTCTGCCTCCATCAGACAAATCCTGCAATTCCTCCAGGACGGATTGGACAAGGGTTTAGCCACCAACACCATCCGCCGGCAGGTTGCAGCTCTGGCCACCGTTTTATTCTGTGACGGGACCTCCACACTTTCTCAACACCCCCGTATCCGACGTTTTTTGAGGGGAGCTTACAATCTGCGACCGCTTCCGGTACACAGATACCCTACCTGGGACCTAACCCTTGTCCTTCAGAAGCTTACGTCTTCCCCTTTTGAACCCTTGAGCTCCTCCAGTCTCAAGCTCTTACCCTTTAAAGTCGCCTTCTCATAGCCATAACCTCAGCCCGCAGGATCTCTGAGATCGCTGCCCTTTCGGTTAGGAAGGACTTATGCATTTTTCACTCTAACCGGGTCATTCTCCGATTAGACCCTACCTTTCTCCCTAAAATAAACACAAGTTTCCATAGATCTCAAGAAGTCATCTTACCAGATTTTTGTCCTCATCCCAAGCATCCATTGGAGCACCGATGGCACACGCTGGACGTAAGAAGGGCCCTGCGTATTTACCTCAACAGAACAGCTCCTTTCAGGAAGACAGAATCCCTATTTGTTTCCTTTCAACCAAGGGCTCTGGGCACCAAAGTCTCCCCATCCACCATAGGCAGGTGGATAAAGGCCTGTATTTCCATGGCCTACGACCAGCAGAAACACCATCTTCCAGGCCGCATCACCGCACACTCCACCCGCAGCGCGGCCACCACAGCTGCCTGGGCCACCCAGGCCTCTATCTTGGACATTTGCAGAGCAGCCACGTGGGCCTCTCCTTCGCCATTTATTAAAAACTACAAGATGGACCAATTTGCCTCAGCCGAGGCCTCATTCGGACGGAGGGTCCTGCAGCGAGTTCTTCCTGTTGCTGAGTCTTCCTAATCTTTCCTTTCCCACCCTAGGGATATTTAGCTTGGGTATATCCCATTGCTTTGGACTCTCTTAGCAGCGTACAGGAGAAGGAACATTGGCTTACCTGAAGGTTCCTTCTATGTACGCTGCGTGAGAGTCCAACCCCTCCCTATTTTCACGTATTGTTTTTGTCTATATACAGGGATCTGGAGGTTATTGTTCCGTTTTTTCCAGTTTTCACATTGAGTTCGTCTTCTCCAATACCGCTTCTTCGTTAATAAACTGGAGCTAAACAGGAAGAGGAGGTGTGTTTAAACAAATTCAACTCAGTCTCAGGCCAATCAGATGAAGTTAACAACCATTGCTTTGGACTCTCACGCAGCGTACATAGAAGGAACCTTCAGGTAAGCCAATGTTCCGTCTCAATATTTATTTATTTATTTATTTATTTAATTTCTATACCGCCCTTCTCCCAAAGGACTCAGGGCGGTATATATGTATATATGTATATATGTATACATATATACAAATATGTGTGTATATATATATATATCTGATACGTTTATATATATATAAACGTATCAGATATATATTATGTTATGTATATATATATATATATATCTGATACGTTTATATATATATCTGATACGTTTAACCATATAGGATAAATATATCAGATCTTATGTATATAGGATCTAATATAATTATCCACGGTAACTATATATTAAATTTTCATATCAGTCCACCACTGTTTTAGAGGGAATCTTTTTTATTTATGGCCAGTATTTAGAGAGAGTTTGAGAGTGTAGTTCTAACCTTGAGAGCTGCTACGTACCTTCTCTGATTATACTGTTTTTTCCATAACAAATATTTTTAAATTGCTGTATAAGCAAGAAGCATCTTTCTTGCTTTTGTCAACATCAGCCAAAGACTTAAGTGCTGATAGGGCAGAACTCCCAGTTGCCTAAATAACATTTTAAAAAGAGATTCTTGTTCCCATGAGCTTTAAATTTCCTTAAATTAATATATGATGGAGCAGAACTTTCACATATGCCTTTTTGCAATTGATTTTTAAAATATAAAGAAATGCTTAGAAATGAAAAACAGATAGTTGCATGCCAAATCAAGGAAGGAAAAAAATTCTGGTTTCAAGGTGATAGGAGATATGCAGTGTATCATTTTCTAAGAAATTTGGAAACTCTATTTTAATGATATTCTTCCTAATACATCACCTCAGATAGAATACATTTTATCCCTGCTCCATTGTGTGTGTAAAATACCTTCTGCTCCAAAAAATCATGCTTGCAGTCAAATGTGGACTTTTAATTTGGATTAGTTAAGCAACATTTCTGTGCCAAGAACACATTCTTTGTTTTGGGAGCAGCTGTGGGCCCATTCACAAAATGACTGTCATAGGAAATCTCCTATTCATAAAAGTAGAGTTTCACAAAACGAAAGAGACAATTTTGCTATATGGGGGTGCTCCTTATTATCCAAATGGTGTTTTAGTGAGGTCCAAAGAAATTGCTGCAAATAAATATGATGAAAGAAGTTTATAGCATCTTTCTTTCTTTCTTTCTTTCTTTCTTTCTTTCTTTCTTTCTTTCTTTCTTTCTTTCTTTCTTTCTTTCTCTTTCTTTCTTTCTTTCTTTCTTTCTTTCTTTCTTTCTTTCTTTCTTTCTTTCTCCATCCACCCACGCATGGAAAGGATTGCTTAAGAACCAACATTATCAAAAATTGGAAGCAAGACATTTTTAATGTCTGTCTGCTTAGGAATAAGACAAGCACATACCTCTCACTTCTTTATATTATTTTGTTTGGTAAGAAATTCTTGAAAACACTTCTTACTGCTTTGTAAAATATAGGTTAGCCTGATAAATAGATTGTCTTAATATGGATTTTAATTTTTATCTGTTTTAAGAATCTTGACTTTTAAAAATACCCCCCCCACTATACAAGTCTCTGTATATAGGTGAAGTTTCCCAGACATATTGAAACTGTTTGCATTATATCTTCTAATAGTTCTTGGTATCTAGATGGAAGATTACTGCTGCTGATTACCTCAGTTTGTATCGTCTTCCCTCTAGCACTTCTTCCTAAAATTGGTGAGTAATTTTAAAGAGGATATTCCTATTGTGTAATTTAGCGTTGGCAGCCATCTTGTCTTTTCTAATAGCAGCTTGATTGAGAGACATCAGACAGTCTCTTAATACGAGTTTAAATGAATTAAGGAAAGATTGAGCAGCGTAGATATGTTTGCAACTTAGTTTGCCTTCCAGACTTGCCTAGTTAACCTATTAGTTAGATTCCCCAGTATTTTGTCTGCTTTACTAAAATAAAACATTTACAGAAAAACATTAAAGAGCTGCATTTACTTATCGTATGGCATTATTGGTAGAGCAGTTCTAATTCAGTGCTGCAAAGCTACATAAATGGTCTGTGACAGGCAAGTCGGAATGTTTTTAGATGGAGCTTTAAGCCCCAGACACCAAGCCCTATAATGAAAAACATACCTACAATCTGAAACTCTTTTAACCTTACATCAGGATCACTTTCCTTATAAATTGTCTCTTATTTTTACTGTTATTTTACAGGCTTTCTTGGCTACACAAGTAGTTTATCATTTTTCTTTATGGTGTACTTTGCTCTTGTGGTAAGTAAAAAAAAAATCCAGATCATAGCTTATGTTTTCTTTTTCTTTTGATGGATTTCAGAATTCCTTTGAAACAGATGTCTGTCTTTAAAAAATTTGTCTTTAAAACCAAAGTGTTCCTTCTCCTGTCTTTTATATGCAGTGTATGTGTTTCCTTGCATGTGGGTAAGTTTTTTGGCTTAAAAAAATCAGGAATATGAAAAAAAAACCCACCATTGTTAATTTTTTTGGACTGTAAAATGCAATATAATGTATTTGTTTTCGCTGACAGAGCAATGAAAAATATTAGTCTGCGTGGGATGGAATTTTTCATCCTTACTTCCAACCACCATTTACTGTAACTCATGCAGAAGAAAATGTCATCTTTTCCAAGTAAATTGAATTTACATCTTAGTTCAATAACAGAAAGCACAAGAAGCAGCAAAACTCTTGTGAGAAATGTGACATCCATATTAATATATCAAGGTCCTATTCTTTCAGTCTGAAAGAAATACTTTTCCCCTATTCTGTCTCTTTGTCAAGTAGGTCATTCAGTGCTGATGTTTACATTCATTGCTTCTTTTGTGATCTATGGAAAACAGTAAGGGTGTGCATTTGGTTTAGATTTGCTTCTACTGTGGTTTCTGCAACAGTAAAGAATATGTAGAAATGGATACATTTCAGGATAGGTTTAGACATGAATTATCTTCAAAACCAACATCTGTATGTGCAGGGGCCACAAATGTTTATTCAAGCAATTGATACAATGTTTTAAAAATTCTAGCATATACTGGCAATAACTGCATCATCTATATATTGGCGATATTTATTTATTTAATCAAATTTATATACCATCCATCTCACGTAAGTGACCCAGGGCAGTTTAGAAATAGAAACCATAATATAGTTTAAAAAGATAAGAGTTACAGAGATTAAAAAAATGCAAAAAGCAGAGCGAGTGTCCTTAAGACACCAACCACCCCCATGGATTGCATAGGAGAATGGGTCTCACCCAGTGGTGGCATTCAAATAATTTAACAACTGGTTCTCTGCCCTAATGACCGGCTGGGCAGGTGCCCTGTTTTGGACCTAGTAGGCCACTCTGCAGCCCCCTGGGAGCAAAAATGGGCTGTGGGGGGGGCTGTGCGACACCCTCCCATGGCCCGTTTTGGACCTCCCTGCAGCCTCCTAGGAGCAAAAATGGGACATGGGAGGGCTGCGCTGCACCCCCCCACACACTAGGCTCCTTTTGGGCCTAGTAGGCCTCCCTGCACCCCCCTGGGAGGAAAAATGGGTCATGGGGGGCCGTGCCGCACCCCCCATGCCCCGTTTTGGGTCTAGTAGGCCTCCCTGCACTTACCTGGGAGCCAAAATGGGGCTCTTCTGGGAGGGGAAGTGACCAGCCAGCAATTTAACAACTGGTTCTCCTGAAGTGGTGCAAACCGGTTGAATCCCAGCACTGGTCTCACTTCAGCTCTGGGGGCAAGATATTCCATAGGGTATGGGCAACAGCAGAGAAGGCTCTTTTCCTAACCCTGCCAGCCAAAATTATTTAGTGTTAGGGTCTTTGGAGATTTTGTGTGCATTGGCCAGGTTGAGGGATGATGTCTTGAAATGGTGTATCATTGCCTCTTTCAGTGTGGCATCATCGTCTCCCTTAAGGAAGAGTTCACTACCTTTACATCCAATCCCTTGTTCCCTGTCTGGCAACACTTAACCACCTAGGAGTATAGTCTAGAGATGTTGGATCTCATTCCACACAGAATCCCATCCATGTCCTCAGAGTTCACAATTTCAGAAAAATCTCAAGTGATTTCACAAGGTATGACCACTATTATCTTATGAGATTTTGTCTCTCAGGTTTCTGAATATGAATAAATGCAAGCAATTGTATTGGCAAAATGCCTAGCAAAAAGGTCAGCTAGTAAAAAAAAATTGAACCCCATTTAAGTATGTGTATTGAAGGTAGGGAAGGAGGAGAAAAGATAAACCTTATCATATATTATATCATGGGGACGCGGTGGCTCAGGGGCTAGGACGTTGAGCTTGTTGATCGAAAGGTCGGCAGCTCAGTGGTTCGAATCCCTAGTTCTGCCATGTAACGGGGTGAGCTCCTGTTACTTGTCCCAGCTTCTGCCAACCTAGCAGTTTCGAAAGCACCTAAAAATGCAAGTAGAAAAAATAGGGACCACCTTGGTGGGAAGGTAACAGCGTTCCATGTGCCTTTGGCGTTGAGTCATGCTGGCCATATGACCACGAAGACTTCTTCGGACAGCGCTGGCTCTTCGGCTTTGAAACGGAGATGAACACTGTCCCCTAGAGTTGGCAACGACTAGCACATATGTGCGAGGGGAACCTTTACCTTTATATTATATCATAAAGGATAGCTTTAATTACATGAACTTTGAAATGTCTTCCTTTTTTTTGTTTGTTCACTATCCTCCTTTTCTCAGGCTATTTTAGTGGCCCACTACATGAACCCATTACATGCTGTAAAAATTACAGATGCTTCCATAATCCAGAAAGGTTGCTGATTCTTGGGTGCAAAAAATACTCTCTATTCAATTGAAGAGGGAATCTAACAGCTAAATCTAATATGCTGATATGGTTTGTAGAAGAAAATGAATAAGGACTAGTGGATTGTTCTTCTGCTCCTTTTCCCTTCCACTATCATCTATATATGCATTGCACAACTTGGTAGGTTGTCCCAGGGGTGAAATCCACTTACCTTCACTACCGGTTCAGGAAAGGTGTGCGCGCCTCTTCTGCACATGCACAGAGCCTTCTGCGCATGGGCAGAGGGTAAAAAACCAGGACATAATGATGCTCTGGTGGGTAGGGGGAGCCTCCCGCTGCCAGCGCTACCAGTTTGGCGAGCCAGATAGAACCAGGCGGATTTCACCGCTGGTTGTCCCCACCTTATTCTGAGATACTGTACTTCTAAAGCAAGCAACTCTCAAAGAAATGATTAGGAACCCTCCCATCTCTTTTCTTTGAAGTAGTTAACTCATGGACCTAGGTAAGATTACTTTACTACTTGGCTGTTAGTAAGAGGTTATCTCTTTAACCATTTTCTTTTGAGTGAAAAGATTGGCTTTCAGTGGCTTATGTTAATCACTAGAATAATAATTGTCATGCACACTTATCTTGTTTTAATTTTGAAAGTCATATTGATACAGAAAGAAAACTAGGAGAGGACATTAAATACCGTACAAATAAATCACAGCAGAGTGATAATAGTTCTTTATATATGTGTAAATTTATATATTTCATTACGGCCGCATCACCCCGATTTTCTTTTAAATGGTTGTTCTTTGACCTAGGATAGATTGATGGAAGAAGACATTAAAGCAAATGAAACAGTAATAGCAGCCACGCTTAAACATTATTATTCCCTCTTTGCTTTACCACCTGAGCAAGCAAGCTTTGCTGAAGTTCGGTGCTTTCCCGGCAGAATAATAAGCAGTGCCCCTTGACTCTCTTGGCTTGTGTTGACTTGCAGGCAGACCTTACTTTTTTCTTGTGTTTTTAAGAAGATAAAAATCACATAAAGGCTGTCCTGCAAAAATGCCATCCAGAGTGCAAGACAGCCAGTCCATTAAGGAATTGAACCATAGGATAAAAATTCGACTTCAAAGCTGTCAAAACCTCTCCCTAAGGGCAGCATCTTTCAAGATCTCCAAAATATTTTTGCCAAGTCTAGGAGATGATAATCTTCTGCAAGCTCAGCAACCTCCTGTGAGCTAAACTGCCATTCATTAATACCTACTTGGGCTTACCTGCATCCAGTATGTCTCAGTTCCTTGGCAGGTCCAGTGACAGATCACTTATTCACCACCCTGTCTGTTGTAAAAGGATTTTAACCAGGTAGTCTGGGAGGCAGATGACCTGTGTACACTGTAGCTAAATGATGTCTTCAGATTATGCATCATGTTCATAGGTAACACACATTTTACTTGGTTCTGGTTTGTTTGCAGAGTTCTATTCCCAAGTAAAAGTCCCAGTTGCTTAATGCTTTCATATGGACTTGATAACACTAGAACTATATGTTCTCTCACTGCATAACTGATGACCAATCAGGGATTATTCAAAACAATTATTCTCTGCATTTAATAGGAAATAAATCTCATTAATTGTTGTCACTAGGGATTATTTGTATAGTTATTTGATATTTTGCTCTTCTGGTCAACTTTGATATGTTGCTATTGTTACATTGCAACCAGTCCAAAATCTTTGGAAATCTGATGGAGAATATAATATAATAAAATATATAGTCAAACTATGCCTAACAAACAATTTTGAAGAGTGAAGAATGTTAAGACAAACAACAAAAATATGTAAATGTATTCCAAAGAAGTAAATAAACAGAGACGTTGTTTGGCCGTTGAATAACGGTGGCATTTAGGAACTGGAGGAAGATGCCACGGACTGTAAGAATTCTTCAACCCTTTTTTCACTACTGAAGATGCAGGCCAGATACTGTGTCTGAACTGCATTTTTCAGGAGAAGGATAGATAAACCAGGCAAGGTAACAAGAGATAAACATAATTGGCAAATTAGAAACAAATAAATTCTTGGCTCCAGATGGTATCAATCAGGAGGCTGTTTAAAAATTAAAATGTGAAATTGCCAGGTGTGTTTTTATTTTTTTTTGACAGAAATAGGCAATTTTTCTTTAAGAACAGCATTTGTTCCCAAAGACAGGAAGAAACTCAACAGGACTCCAAGATTTAAAAAGGCACTGAGGAGAAATAGAGAGAATCATAGTCAAGTTATCTTATTCATTCCAGGTAAAATGGTAAAAAGCATTACCAAAGAAAAATAATTTATAGCTTCTTTTCAGCAACTTATGTTACTCTAACATGGCTTCTGCAGGAATAAATCTCATCTTTGTAAGTACAGGTAATCTAAATACAACTTGGCACCTGAATAACCTTTCAAGGCCCTTTATTGTTACTCTGCCAAGTGCTTGTCTACTGCATATTTCTTAACTGCTGTTTCCTTTACTTCTGATAATATTAGAAGATCGAATCTATTCACAACTTCAATATTTTCACTGTTTGGTTCTAAAGCCAGTTGCTGTACCTGATCTCATTAGTTTGGTTTTAAATATAATTATAGTCCTGTTTTTTAAAACTGTACTCCTTGACATCTTGACTTACTAGATCTTCTAGGTTATTTGCATTTTCAGCTATCAGAGTTGTGTCATCTGCATTGCACAAGTCATTGTTGTGTCTTCCTCCAGTTTTAAAACCACACTCATCCTCTTCCAATCCAGCTTTCCTAATATACAGGTAGTCCTTAACTTATGACCACAACTGAGCCCAAAATCCCTGTTGTTAAGTGAGATATTTGTTAAGTGATTTGTGCCCTGTTTTACTACTTTCTTTGCCACAGTTGCTAAGTGAATCACTGCACTTGATAAGTTAATAGCTCGATTGTTAAGTGAATCTGGCTTCCCCATTTATTTTGCTTGTCAGAAAGTTGCAAAAGGTGATGACATGACCTTGGGACACAGCAATGGTCATAAGTATGAACCAGTTGCCAAGCATCTGAATTTTGATCACATGATCATGGGGATGCCTCAAAGGTTGTAAGTGTAAAAATTAGTCATAAGTTACTTTTTTCAGTGCCTTTTTTAACTTTGGTCAATAAATAAAGTTGTTGTAAGTCGAGGACTACCTGTATAATCAGCATTAACATAGACTAAAAAGGGAGGGGGAGTACAAGACTCACTCCATTGCTTAGCTGAAGCCAGTCTGTTCCATTATTTTATGGATTGTGGCTTCCTGACTGCTGCATAGGGGTCTGTATTTGCATGAGGACAGTGAGATGGCTTGAGATCCCTATTTTCCTGAGCATATTCCAAATCTTAACATGATCAACATGATAATCAAAAGTCTTTATATAATCGATGAAGCATATACAGGTAGTCCTTGACTTACACAATTGACTCAGCACAGCAGAATGTCTGCTGTTAAGTGAGACATTTATTAAGTGACTAAAATGCCTCATTCTACGATATTTCTTGCCACAGTTGTCACTGAAGTCATTAAATTAGTAACCCGGCTGTTAAGTAAATCTGGCTTCCTCATTGACTTTTGCTTGTTAGAAGATCACATAAGGTGATGACATGACCATGGGACACAACAACCAACATAAATATAAATCAGTTGCCAAGCATCTGAATTTTGATCACATGACCATAGAGATGCTGCAAAAGTTGTAACTGTGAAAAATGGTCATGTCACTTTATTTAGTGCCATTGTAACGATGATCGATCACTAAATGAACTGCCGTAAGTTGAAGAATACCTGTGCCAACGTCTTTTTGTCATTCTCTGCCTTTCTCAATTATCCCGTGTGCATCAGCAATAACGCCTCTTCTTTCATGACCTTTTCTAAAGCCAGTTTGATTAACTAGTATCTCCCTTTCTCTTACGGACTCTGATCGGTGTTGAATGATCCTAAACATTATTTTGCTAGCACGGATACGGATACAATGTTGTCTTCTCTTTCTGGTATCGATATGTGAACTGATGTCTTCTAATCTCGTGTTCATTTAGTAATTCTTCAGATTTGCTGGCATAGTTTAATCTATTAAATTAATTTATTAATTCCTGTAGTCTTCGGATTTGGTAATGACCAATTCATAGAATAATAGGGTTAGAAGGGACCTTAGAGTCTTCTAATTCAACCTCTTGCTCATGGAGGAAGACAGAGGGTGGCAGCCCTTCCATAGAGAGTTTGCAAAGTGGGGGGGGGGACTCCCACGTTCCTTGGCCCCAAGGCTGGGAAGGGCCTTGCCAAGGTCTGCCTGGCAGTGGCTGCCCTCCTCCTGCAGGTTGTAACTCTGAGGAACTCATATGGGATGGACAGGGAGGGCCTGGAGGGTCCCAGGACTACAAAAGGAAATGAGGAAAAGGCCTGGGGTAGGGAAAGGCTGAGCCTCCAAGGACCTCGGCCTGGCTGGAACAGTAGGCCAAAGCCCTGGACTCCCATAGTCACTGGGCTTGGATGGGGGCCACTCTGGTCGCCTCCATGGCTGGCCTCCTTTCCCATTATGAGAAAGTGGCTAATTTTTTCTTCTAGTGTTAGAGGTGAGCTCTAGTCTTAGCTTTGCTCTTCGTTTGTAAGGAAAAGGTTTCACATGAAGCTGAAAATGTTTGTGTATTATTCATTTTAAACATATTTAGCACCACTAGTATTAATTAAAATGAATAAACGGTAAAGAAAAATTTTCAGAGGTCTATTAAATCCAATTACAATTTTCTGACCTATTTTTTTTGTCTTGAGAAGATAATGTATTGTGATACCTGCTGTACTTTAGTTTGCATATCATTTTCTTGCTATCTCAAGTACATGCCCTTTAATACGTTCCAGGAATCCAAAATCTGACCTAGGCATATGGAAGCAATATTTTTATAGTATTATAATTTTCTCCTTTTGGTTTTTTTGGGCAAAGCGTCTGCTCAGGTTATTGCCTGTGAGGACAAATGTTAATGTTGGCTACAGATATGGGCTTAGACCCAAGAATTGAAATTCTGCCTCAGCTAGAGACTCCCTGGGTGATCTTGATCTGTTTTCCTTCTTTTTTATCATTATTAATAGCTTGCCTCATAGGGATATTATGAGAATGAGTGATCTGAGGAAAGAAAACTGCTCTAAAATGGTGATCTAAGAATAACGAATGGAGTATGGAATTTTATCCTATAATGGAACATTTTTTTCAGTTTTCCAGTATTCAGTTCTCTCTCTCTTTCCCTGCCCCCTCCCCCTTCCCTCCCTCCTCACTGCCTTCCAGCTTTGGGTAAGCAACCCTTAGAGATTCTTTGACATTACAGGAATTTATTAAGTTTTCTTGGTAGGCTTCCTTTGCAATTCTTAACAAAACTTCCCCAGTCTATTATGCTCTAAAACTACAAGCTGTTATTATTATTTATTAAATTTATATGTTTCCCATCCCCCTGATAAGGTGACTCTGACTTGACAAATCTGATCTCTTTCAAATCTGTTAATGTAGTATGATTACTCTAAAATAATAAAATCTAGTGTTGTTATATTCATTTCTCAGTATTTACTGTGATCTTTGATTTGCTTTGTTGTTAAATAATTTCAGTTAGCTGGAATCTAATTCTTAAACATCTGAGGGATAGTAAATAGAATTTTGGATTTATAGCTTTTTAGAGGGTCAAGGTTCGCTTGACAAATTCCTCTTCTATGAGAAAAATGTCTTTACCTATAGAAATATAGTATGCTTGCTTCATGACATGTTTGGTTTTTGTGCTTAGGAATTGTTTATATAGAAAAGCACATACAAGTCATCACTTCTTGTCGTGGTGCTGCCCAGGAACATGTTCTTATTACATTGGTTTTGAGTAGGCTTTTGATCAGAAAGAGCTCCTCTATTATTATAACAGAATAACAGAGTTGGAAGAGACCTTGGAGATCTTCTAGTCCAACCCCTCCTCAGGTAGGAAACCCTACTCCATTTCAGACAAATGGTTGTCCAATCTGTTCTTAAAAACTTTCACTGTTGGAGCATTCACAACTTCTGGAGGCATGTTGTTCCACTGATTAATTGTTCTAACTGTCAGGAAATTTCTCCTTAATTCTAGGTTGCTTCTCTCCTTGATTAGTTTCCATCCATTGCTTCTTGTCCTGCCTTCAGGTGCTTTGGAGAGTTGTTTGACACCCACTTCTTTGTGGCAGCACCTTGGAAATTGGAACACTGCTATCATGTCACTCCTAGTCCTTCTTTTCATTAAACTAGACATGCCCAATTCCAGCAACCATTGTATAATTTTTGGTTCATGCTCTTGGGCAGTGATAGGAAGGACTACATTTGTCTTATACAAATAAAATGTATTGACTCTTATCTATACATAAACATAAGTTCAGCCAACTGCAAGACTGTTAAAAGTGAAAGGAACTCTCCCCAAGAATTATTTAGTTTCCTCTTCATCAGAGTGCCTTAAGAGAGTTAATAGTACTCATAATTAGGTGGGCAGTAAGAGGAAATTCACGAATGTGCAGACTTAACTATATTCACTTATCTTGATAAAACCACTGTGCAGAACACTATTGAATTGATGTTGATTATTGTAGGCAATAATGACCTTTTTGGACACCATTCCCCACTATTTGGTACTTCTAAGGAAAAGGTGGAAACAAAAATCAGTATCCTGTACCTTGGTCTCACACATATTGCCCTTTGGGAGATAACACTTGAGGTATTACTTTCATGAGCTTGTCTGAACATCCCAAAGTTGCTTTTTCAAGAGGCAGCTGGACTTTCTGGTTTCTTTTTGAAGATGTTTCGCTTCTCATCCAAGAAGTTTTTTCAGCTCTGACTGAATGGTGAGGAATGAAAGGATATATTCGCAGAAAGATAGAAAAAGATAGAAAAAGCATCTTAGATATGGAAGAATCACACTCCCAGACTGAAAATTATGTGTCCTTGTAGTCATCATAAGTTGATCTTGATGTGAGGGAGACTTTATATGTAAATAGCCATAGGATTTTATTATTTGACCTCTGCTCAGTCTGAGGAGCAAAGAAGAACTAAATGCAAGCAAAGGTGAGCCTTTGATCTTTTGTGACCTTCTCAGTCTGTTTTTGAGCATTAGGGCTTTGTTTAGCTATTATTTCCCATCATTTTTACCTACTCTTATCAAATCACTAGTGTTCCAGTGCCAAAGGAAATTTTTTATGAGTAAACCATTATTTTTAAAAATAACAGACTTACTTACAATGGGGTTCTCCAGATATGTTGATCAGCTATTCTCATCGTTCTTCATTAGGATAGCTAATAACTATGCTGATTAGATAATTAGTTTTTGATCGATGTAGTATGGTCACCGCTAACTGAACTGTTACTTTTTTTTTCTTTTTATAGATAATAATTAAAAAGTGGTCAATTCCTTGTCCTCTGCCACTAAACTTTGCCTCAGGATTCTTCCAGGTATATAAACCACTTTAAATCTGAAATTTATTGTTCTTGTAGTTTCTGCAGGTCTTTTATTTCAGGAGCATTATGCAATAAAATGATTACTTGAACAATAATTTATAGTACCTTGAAATAGCATAGATGGTTTGCTGAACTAGAGATACAGTATATATTACCATATCACTAGAAGTGCACAATCCAAGTTTATAGGTTTTACATGCAACATACCTATGTCTTTTCCTCATTAATTTATGCAGATGCATTGGACTACAAACAGATTCTGCAAAGGAACTATTCATCTGGAATAATTTATCACTGAATTAGAATGAGTCCCCCCCCACAAATATCTTAAACCATTTCTGATTTGTTGGTAGTTGCAGTAGGCTGCTACATGGTTTTGAAAGTAATTGAGGATTACTTTAAAGCGATTAGTATAAATGTGGCCTTCATTAAATCTTCTTTGTAAGTTCACTGGTAGGAATTTGAAATAGTTTTTAAATTATGTAATTTGAACCCAGCTGATATGCTTTTTGTCTTACATAGGTTTCAAACTCTACTGGAGACTGTAATGCACAACTTTTTAATTTCTCCAAAGAGGTAATCTAATATATTCTTTTAACCATTTAAAAGAGTTTATAAAAATGTAGTGAAGGATTAGAAGTACTGATAGAAGAAAATATTTGTAGCTCAGGCTTGAACTGTGGGGTTTATTAGAATTATGAGATTAGAATTAGCATTAGAAGTAGCTATAGATTCCCAGTGTGACTGTCTTTGTGTATAGTACTTCCTAAGGATGATGAATTGAATTGGGAATCTGTCCTAAATCTGAAGTCTCCAGTGGAGAACCTCTTTAATGTCCTCTAGCGCTCCCTTCCCCCTGATCTTTTACACTGATAAAGTATTTAAGTTTATTTTTTAAATGGATGCTTTGCAAGCTATAAAGCTTTCACCATGGTTATTATTTCCAATAATGTCTTTGAGCCCCAATGAAAGTTTTCTTAGAAAATAAAAATTGTGGGAAACTGCAGCCCAGTATTTTAGTTGAAACTGTATTCACCTGCCCAGGAAAAAAAAAGATAAAAGAGATAATAAGGCACACAGGGCAACAGACTGCCCCACAACATTTTGGTAAATGGGTGCTTTGTAACTCATAACATTTGTCATCCAGCCATGTTATACATATATATGTTTTGTGTGAGAGAGAGAGAGGGAGGGAGAAAGAAAGGCAACACATATTTCTGCCTTTCATAAACATATTCAAGGCAGCCAAAACCCCACAGTAAAACATAGTGAAATCAGTACAACTTAATTGTTGACTTTTTTTTTTGCAAGGGTTTAAAAATAAGTTTCAAACATTTACAGACTTTATTTCAACACTGTCTTTCTTTTTTCTTATTAGACTGCTTATGCCATTCCAACTATGGCTTTCTCATTTCTCTGCCATACATCAGTACTGCCAATTTATTGTGAGCTCCAAAGGTAACATTTAATTTGTAAGTGCAAACCATTAAAAAAAACAGAAGTAGAAGTATTTCAATTTGGAAAAGATTCATTTCCTTTTTAATCTAGTGTGGATAATATTGAAAGAGGCCATTTAGGCTCTTAAGTAAAACTCATGGTCTGTAGGATTCCAAGTTAACCATCTCAGATGACAGTCTAACCTCAATTTGATCACATCCTATTTATTTATTTAAATTTAGCCTGACTCCAAACAGCTCTGGGCACCTTACATATTAACATTCACAAACAATAAAAAGAAAAAGAAAATGAATGTCTGGAATAATACACTGCCACCCCCAATAAATCAGTCCAGTGGTACATTGGATGCCATACCAAACAATCTGAGTGTCTTAACAAATATGCACATTGACAAAGTTTCCATTTGTTAATTACAGAAGACCATATTGCTTGGATGCTCATATATAGTATACAGATACGTTACAACACTGTAGGTTCTTTGGAAGAACTCGATGAGTACGAAGGTGAATACCTGCTAAAGAACTGGCAGCTGTGATTTACATTTTTGTATATTAATAATAGATAAAGGGCTGAATATTAAAAATATATATTTATTTATTTTATTTATTTATTTATTTTATTAGATTTTTATACCGCCCTTCTCCCGAAGGACTCAGGGCAGTGTACAGCCAAATGATAAAACCACACAATATACACATTAAAACAAAAACTTAAAAACAAGCATATACATAAATGGCCAAAATTTAAAACAATCAATTTAAAACCCTAAAATTCATAAATAACCCCAATTAAAATGAAATAAAACTTTTAAGCCAGTCCCGCTTGAATGAATAGATGCGTTTTCAGCTCACGGCGAAAGGTCCGAAGATCAGGCAATTGGCGTAAACCAGGGGGAAGTTCGTTCCAAAGAGTAGGAGCTCCCACAGAGAAGGCCCTACCCCTGGGGGCCGCCAGCCGACATTGTTTGCAATTTTCTAAATGTATATGACCAGAAAGAAAAGGTTATTTTGTTAGGTGACATGCTTGGAAGGGTGAAGGTGAAATCAGAAGAGTACAAAAAGTGATTGGACAACTCAAAGACCCAATAATTGAATGGGAAAAAAAAGTTGTTTGATGACTGTATGCTTGGAAAAAAATGTCTATTTCAGGATACATGGTTTAAGCATAATTCTGTACACACACACACACACACACACACACACACACACACATGCAAAGAATCTAAATGTATGATTGATTTGATTGTTTATGATGAAAGATCATAATACCCTCTGTTGAGACCCCAGAATTGTGCCTTCTCTGTGGCAATGCCTGCCTTCTGGAATGAGGAATCTGGCCTCACCCTGCTGCTGTTTTGAAGGGCCTTGAAGACTTGACTTCAAAGGCTCAGGCCTTTGGCAAATATAATTGAAGCCCCCCCCCCTTTTTTTAAATAATTATTTTTGTTCTCACCTAGCCTCCCTACCATCTTTGTTCTTTTTTGTTTTCTGTTGTCTTGTTTTCAATGTTTTTAACAATTTATAAATTGCCCAGAGTTGCTGGGAATCAGACAGTATATAAATTATGAAATTTATATTTATTAAATTATAATTAGTAGTAAATAAATAGGAGATAGTGAGCAAAGTTATTCAGGATAGATGGTCGTTTTTCAGCAGACCATTGAGAAAAATATGAATATGAGAAAGAAAGTACACTGAATGGTTTGATGCTTTAGAAAAAGCCTACAAATTGGCTTCAATTCTAGAATACTTTATTTGAATATAAAGTTGACACTATTGTAAGGGCAAGCCTGAGTGGGTTAAAATGGAGTATGTTTGTATATATGCTTGTATGACTTTGGAAGCTACCTGATTCCAAAATTACGTAAGCAGCTTACGCTAAATATTTAGGGAATGGTTCATTAAGCAGAGAATAAGGCACAAATCTATAATACTCCTTGGTTGTTTAATGGCTAAATGTATAAGGAATGCTTACGTAAAGGTGCTATCTAGTTGGTTTGTTCTGATTGGGAACCAGTGGTTAAACTGACAACCTAACACAATGTTAGGTATTCCCTCCAGGAAATGGGAGGAATGGAGTCCTAGCCTGATTCCCTCAATGACACTCATGGAGTTAATCCTAGCACTGGTTTAACTTAATCAACAATAGAGACCCTACCCCCTGTCTCTTGTTCCTGCAGGATTATGAACGCTTGTCTGTATGGAATAGTCCTACTCCAGAGTTGACAGAAGGGATTGACTAGCTCTGCAAACTCCCCCCCCCCTTCCCCACACTCGTGTAACTTGGGCCGATTTCTTCTTCATTGACTCTGGTCCTTGCATTATTTGTCCAAAGTACTTTAATTTCATTTCACTATTGCAGCCAGTGAGCAGTTTACTTCATCTAGAAGGAAAGTATATGTTCTATCAGTCTAAGTTATTTTCAGCAATATTCTACAGAACCACAATTGAAAGGTAGCAATTTTCTTTGTTTAGCCTTTTTGACAGTTTAGCTTTCATAGCTGTAAATTATATGAAAACCATAGTCTTCTCAGTACATACCTTTGTGATATTTCTGTATTTTAATATTTTGTCTAAATTTGCCTAAGGAGCATGCATCTTTTTATTTCATGGCAACAGTAACTATCCTTGTGAATTTTGGAGCCAAGGAACATAAAGTCTGTCATATGAAGATGTGAAGAAGGAATTACTTGAATTACTATTAATAATTTGAATCTTCTGAAAATTCCAAAAAGTTGTTCTCCAAGTCTCTATAACATTCCATCCAAGAATTTGTTCCTTGGGGTGGGATGTAAGGGGTGTGTGTTGAAAGAAACTTGTTATCCATTGGTTAACAGATTAAACATTAATCTGTAGAGATTTGTGTTTCTATGAATTCCTTTCATAATGCCACTTTTTTTCTCTTTTTGTAGTCCATCCAAAAGCAGGATGCAAAAGGTTGCCAACACAGGAATTGCACTCAGCTTTCTAGTTTATTTTCTGTCAGCGCTATTTGGATACCTCACTTTTTACAGTACGTTATCAAATATTAATTTCTGTTTATTAATAGGAGATAAAGCAGGAGGCCATAATATGGTGACCCAACATACCAGAGTGGGCAGCATGCAGGCACTTCGATTGCCATCTAATGGTGCCTTCTTTGCCCTGCTGGCATTGCAGTTTCAGTGAGGAATGCAAAGGTAGATCCTCTTAATTGATTTCCCAACATGATTCTCAACTTGATTCCCAACATGATTGGGTTCCCAATTGGCTGTTAGATAGTCTTCTTAGGGCTATAACAACATTGGGGTAGAAGGTTCAACTTCTTCCCTAGCTTTCTGCTTAACATTGTCTGCAGTCCTTAAAGTCAAAAAAAGTTGTCTCTCCTGCTTTTTATATCACATAGTTTACTAGAAGCAGGGTACCGGTCAATTACTTATATACTTATTACCGAACAATTACTTATGCAAATTCATCTCGAGAAATGGGTCCCCACAGAGAACTTCTCTCAGTATATAATGCAAGCTTAAATAACAATGTAAATATATTATCTGTGCCCTAAGTGGGTTTTCCAAGTAACATTTGTCAAACAACAAGCATAACAGTAATGAACATCTGGAAAAAAAAACCCTAATGTTGTATGTTGTAGCTCCACGTTTTTAAAATTTACAAACAGAAACAATTTCTAGACATTTAGTCTCTAAACCACAAGTTCAATCACCAGCATGCGCTTTCTTTGACTACGGAACTATTTTTGTTTCTCTGCATAAGCGTACCAAGATAATATAGAATATTTAGATAGTTTGGTTCATGTGGTAAGGGAGGGTGGAAAATTGAAATAACTGTAAACATTGTAACAATGAAACCATTGTTCATCTTGAGAAAGTATAATTGATTTTGAAGGGATGAGCTTGGCTAGTGGCTGATGGCAGCCTCAAGCATTCCTGAAAATTGGCATCCAAATATATATTGATCTACAACATTCACACGTAAGTGTTTATGTTTTTATGGTGTTTATATATATACCACCTTTTTCATCACATGTTAAATCAAACCAGTTTTCACAAAAATGAAACAATCAAACACACTTAATTAACTTAGTGCTGCTTATATAAAACATTCCAAAATCCAAACAGGAATATCTTTATTAAGCCAACAGAAATTTTCTAGAATAGTGGTGAACCTTTGAGTTTCCATGAACTGTTAATTTGACAGGTTGATTAAAAGCCAAGAAAAAAAATTGACAGGGTGGTCAGGGGAAGAATATGGCAGATATGGGACTGATATTTGAGCCATGTCTGTTTCAGTTTATGTTCTTAAATTCTTGAACCTCACCCCCTTCTTTTTTTAAAACTTTGAACCATCCTACACGATGAAGAGATCATGGAAACACAAAAGCCTGCAAGTATTTGTAATACTAAGCCTAAGGAAGACCAGATAAATCTGTGGATTTTAGTTTTTCATGGCTATCATTTGACTATCATTGCTTTTCAATAAAATAACTATTCAAGCTGAAATCAGTCAAATAGTGGGGGTTTTTTGAGTCAAAAACAATCATTAGTCTTCCGACGTTTCTTTAAATCTTCCTCTAAAACAGAGAATATTGCAGTAATAGACTGAGCTGAGCTCCTATGGAATTTACAATGTGAGAATTAGGTGTTGCTACTTAATATACTTTAAATAATTTCAGACCACGTGGATTCAGAATTGCTCCAAGGATACAGCAAGTACTTGCCCCGTGATACAGTTGTCATGACAGTAAAATTGGGAATCTTATTTGCTGTGCTGTTGACAGTGCCTCTAATTCACTTTCCTGTAAGTATTGCAAAATATTTGATTTGCTAGTCTAGCCAAAGTCATTCTTAATTATTTGCAGGCCCTACAAACAGTTTGGCTGCCTTACTCATACTTCAAATAAATCAGAGTGTTCATGTCTTTTATGATCATTAACAGCAACAGAGGAATGAGACCTAAACCAGTATACTAATTTGTTTTGTGCTTGTTTGAAAAAGAAATAGTTTTAAATTTGAGCTGACTTACAGCATTGCAATTTGCAGAATATGATATTCTTAAAATAGATTTGGTATGCACATCTGTGTGTGTTTTCTCTTCGTTTGGCTTTTAAGTTAGCATGCAGTGTAATAAGTAAATGAAAGCCAGCAAAAAGAAGTTTTAATGATATTCTGCAAGCTTATTTTTAACAGGGGTTAATACAAAACCACAAAACTGCTGCTGGTCTTGGCCTTTTCTAAATTCTCATCCTGAAGTTTTTGCTATTTGGGAACTAAGCAATATAGTAACCCAGTGAAACATTTTTTATGGTTGCTCAGTAGGCAGAAATGGTATTGAGAACATTTCCCTATGGCCAGTTTATACATTATACATTTGGAGGATGAGGGTTATAGAGAGAGAAAACCTAACATATAAGAAAGTTTCTATTCGTAGTAGTTGGATTTCTTCCAATGTGTTGTCCTCTGCTGTCAGTTAGTTAGCAATGCAAATGGAGTTACAATCACAGTAAATATATGTGGAGATTCTCAGTCACCCACGTCATAGTTGTCCTAAAGGTGCTTTTTCAAAAGGCAACTCGACTTTCTTGGGGGGTTTTTTGAAGACATTTCACTTCTCATCCAAGAAGCTTCTTCAGTTCTGAATTAAGACTATTACTGAACAAGCTTCTTGGATGAGAAGAGAAATGAAGGAATTCAAGGAAAAACAAAGTCCAATTGCCTTTTGAAAAAGCACTTTGGGTCTCAGTAAATAATTAAATGTTATTTGTGCTATTTATTTTTTATTATTGTATTGACATGCTTTTTTAATCTTTTGAATTCTACAGGCCAGAAAAGCTGTAATGATGATATTTTTTTCACATCTTCCTTTCTCCCTAATCCACCACATTTTCATCACTTTAGTACTAAATGCAATTGTTGTCTTGCTCGCAATGTATGTGCCTGACATCAGACAACTTTTTGGAGTAGTTGGTAAGGTTATATGATTTTCTTCCTATTCCTACATTTTGAAACCAAATTCATTTAGAGCTTACAAAGACTAAAGGACTTTTATCTGATCTTTTTCCAGGGTCTACCACTTCAACTTGCTTGCTCTTTGTATACCCTGGACTATTTTATCTTAAGATTAGTACAGAGGACTTTATATCATGGCAAAAACTTGGGGTAATCTACTTTTTCTTTTTTTAAAAAAGCTCGTTCAGATTGTCATTGTTTTAAGTTGCACGTACAAATTTGTGAATTAATTTCTGATTGCTTGAATAACTTGAAAATATGCCATATGTTGCCCTAGAACTACATTAATGTCAATAGTGTTAATGGTATATAGCAAGGGTTGATGTACTGTTAGTCAGAATAATAATGTGCAATTCTACATCTAATATTGTCTATTCTAATTTACAACAATTCATGGCCTGTAAACAAAACATTTTCTATTGCTCTTTCTGAAATCCTTTTCACCTAAGGACTGACGTTTGAAGTATGCTTTCTGCTAAATGCGCTAAAATACTTATAAGAAACCTGCAAAGTGACATAATCTTGTGTGAAAGATATCTGCATTTGTCTGGACTCTCTTCCTGCACATTCAGTAATCTGTAATTCATTTTCTTCCTTTCCCAACACAAATACAGTCAAATTTATATTCTAAAATGTCGCCATTCAGAAAATTCAGACCATGAAGTTCAACAATTATTTGCCATAATTCTGCAATAAATAATTTCATAATTCCTCATCCAGACATTGTCATTGGAGACCCCTAGTAAATCTATTCATTTGTTTTGAAGTCAATACTATCAGGCACAAAAGTACGCTGCCCTCCCCACCCCAGTAGTGGAGTTTTCCTTATATGAAGTGCTTAGGGAGAAATGTATCAATATTTGGCTGCTGTTCTGTCTGGGTAACTATGAATTTTTGGCAGATGCTTTTCTGCATGTCTGGATTGCTTCAAATTTTGAAATGCTAATGAAACTTCAGCATGTTTCAGATTTGGAATGAGTCTTTTTTTTTTTGGAGGAGGAGGAGGAGGCTTGCTTTGATTTGGACATCTCTTGCATCTGCATGAATCAGTCTACTTTGGTTTGGCATTTGGCCAATTTTTTTGCACAGCTCTTATTGCTGTAGCCATAGTCAGTTGACAAGGGCAGTTCTGCTAAAATCATTTCCTAAGCCACAAATCTAACTTGTTTATTGCAGGGTGTTGTCCTTTTCTCAACGATACCCACATATCCATCTGAAAACATATTGAATATGATATGTTTTAAATGCAACTCTACCAGTATCGAAAAAAGTAAAATGATGCCATTACAATAATTGCTTTAATAAACAAAAGATTAATTGATTTCTGCTTTTAAGATCCTTCTTTTTGTCTCACTTTTATTCACAGGCATGTGCCCTGCTACTTTTCGGCCTCCTTGTTGGTCTTCTCAGTTTATCTGTAATCATATACAGTTGGGTCCACCATTGAAAGTATTCCTGCGTTCCAAAATCTAAAATTGTACATAAGAACAGCTGCTAAAATGAATAATTTCCAGTGTTTTAAATAAAATTATCCTGCCAAGTGCTGAAGAGAGTTGAGTGATGGCATTCTACAGAACTCTGTGTTACTTTGCATACTAACAACTACTTGATATAGCTGGAATTAATTCAGAGCTCTAGAATGAAATGCTCTCATTATTTGATGACATTCTGCTCTACTGTATCTTACCGTCTAGTACTAAAAAAAACCACCTTATTGTTGTCTAATCTTGATCATCGCCTGAATAAGGAATACAAAGGTGAAATTTAATCCAGACAGGTGAAAGGTAATGTTGGTAAGGAAAAAAAATTAAGGTGATTAAAGTGAAGCTGGTTCTGAATGGGTGGTGGCGCACTTTTTGAGTGAGCATATTTGCAGTTTTGGAGTGGCAATTGACCACTCTCTGTTACTGGATTTGCAGATGGCAATAGTGGAAAGGAACATGTTTGCCCAATGGCAAGCTGCAATCCTTCCTGAGCCGGTTATCTATAATGAGAATGATCCGTGCCTTGGTTCTGTGGAACTACCCATGAAAAATACCCAAAAATGGCAATTTGTAAAATGCAGCAGTCAGGCTGCTGATTGGAGCAAGGTTCAGGGTCATATGGTACCTGTATTGATTTCTCTGCCTCCAAGGTAGAATTTAAGATGTGTTACCAGAATTCAGAATCTGTCTAGCACAGGGTCCAGCAGTGAGATCTAGCTGTATGCACAGATGTCTCCAATTTAAAAAGAACTTCCTCTGGTTTAGTATCATAGAAGATCCATTGTAGGAAATTCAGTTTATAGGTCTGATGGAGCTGTATTATATGGCTATGTGAGAGAAGTACCCATTATACTGGAGTGCACATATTCTCATACAGCAGCTTCTGTACAAACTAACTCTTAATGTACATGAATTGGGAATTAATTCTTTCTTGTCTCAGTGTAGTGTTGATCTGGCTGCTGTTGTCATTTCTTGACTTTCTAAAGCCCTGAATGAAAGGTATAGTGCTTAAGGGTACCAGACTAGAAATCAGTAAGATCACAGGTTCTAACTCTGTCTTAGGCACAAAGCTGGCTGGGTGACTTTGAGCCAGTCACTATCTCTTGGCATTATCAGTCTCAGTATTGCTTGGCCCTGCAAGCAGTAGCTAGTGTAGTTATATGAGGAACCACAGGGCATAATATTGTTTACATTATATTGTTTATTTCAAGTCTTTGCTGTGATAATAAAACTAACCAGAGATGGAAGGTCTCTCATAGCTCAGTCACAGTTTGTACTACTGCAACTGCCTGCCTTTCTGGTAGATCCTGGTAGACAGGAATCATGACCGTATGAGCTTGTTCTACTTTATTACAAAGTCACATTAACAGAATCTTGCAAGTCTGATAATACAAATCTCTTACCGTGTTTTTAATAGCACAAGAATTTAGGGATGTAATATTACGGGACTATTGTGGCTCCCGCCCCCGAACCTGGCCCCATGCCCGAAAGTGTCTTGGAGCCGGGCCTGCTGCCAAAAAATGACTCGGAGCCGGGCCTGCTGCCAGAAAGTGATTTGGACAGTGAGGGGGAAGGGCTATCAGGACTTACCTCGGAAGCACCAGCCTCCCTGGATCAGCTCCAGGAGCCAGAAGCAGGCCAAGCGAAAGGGATCTCCTGACTCTTCCCCACCCCCAGGCCACGCCTGCAGACCCAGCTGACAGCAATCAGGCTTGGCTCAATCCCAGGTTTCGTAGGCAGGAGAGAAGAGAACAACAGAAGCAGGGGAGGGGCAGGCCTAGGAAGTGCTGAGTCATGGAGCCACACCCCACAGGATATAAAAGGCAGCAAGAGCTGGTGTGTCTCTTTGTATCAGGCAAATCCACAGATTGACTAGAGCTGAAGGTTGTGACTCACCAGCGTCTTGGCAGCCAACGAGGGCTCTTGGCAGACACTGGCTCTTTTGCTGCCAGAGCTGATAAGAGCCGGCTAATTAAGCCATCGTTCGGACGGAGGCGAGGAGGACATAACAGAGACCCTGGAATGCCTTCTTTGTTACTACTACTGCCTCTCTCCAAGCCCTACAAGGTCCTTGAGGGAAACCATAAAGACCTGGTTCCTCCAGCAGGCTGAGCCATAGGGCCAGTGGTATGCCATTACTAATTTAATTTTTTGTGTAGGTGGCGCAATGTAGTTAGAATGCAGTGCTGCAGGGTAACCCTGCCCACAGTCTGGAGTTTGATCCTGACTGGCTCAAGATTGATTCAGCTTTCCATCCTTCCTAGCTCAATAAATAAGGGCTCATATTGTTGGGGGCAATATTCTGATATTGTAAACCATTCAGATAGTGCTGTAAAACACTATGGAGCAGTATACAAATTTAAGTGTTACTGCTATTGTATTTCTGGAAAGCTATTTATAACTTAGCTCTTTTTTTTACTGTTATATTGTATTTTTAATTTGTCCTACATGTTGCCTTACGTAATTTGATGATTTGGCAACCTTAGAAATCCAATAAATAAGTAAAATTAAAATTGTAGCTGGGAGAAATAGTCTGTGTATTGTTGCTGTGCATTAGTGAATAATCCTCTATTGGGGAACAAATGTGGAAAGGTTATGGCTAAAATCCAACAAGACAGGTGGTCTTTTGAGAACATTTTGTTGAAACTGATTGAAATGTTGCTGCACCTGCTCCTGTCAGTTTTACAGAAACAGCTTGCAGAGCTCCGCCATCCTCCTTCCTTGTAGAAAACTTGGATTCGCAAAAGGACGCCTGGCCTAGTCTAAGTTTAATTAAAGCTGCCGTTCAAGACAATTTACACTTCAGTAGAAAGTGAGAAATAGTTACTGTGCCTATCAACATGTTCTGACTTTGCAAACTGAACTCTTAAGACATCCATCATTTTTATACTTTATACTTTATCATATTTAAACATAAAAATCATGAATTAATAATATGATAAAAGTTAAGTTCCTTTCAAGTACAAACGTGCATTAAGAAATCTCCATTGTAAGAAGCTTCTGTAATGTCTACAAGAACCTAATTCAAACCATATGAATATAATTTGGTAAAGCCATTTCATGCAGCTGTATCTTCTTAAAAATCTAAATGTGATTGTGTTTGGAGAAGGGAATGTTACTGGTTAGTAACCACCACTGCTTTCTAAAAATCTTTTTTTTTTAAACAAGGTGGAATTTAGACATATTCTCCATGGTATGTGGAGTCCCTGTCATAACAGAAGTTTCCATACAAGAACTCTTTATATAAATTCTGCCTGGAAGCAGAAAAGTAGCCAGCTTGATCTGTTTTGACATCAGATGCTTAAAAAAAAGAATCATGTGTCATGTTAGGACTGACATGTTATAGAAAGTGATGAACATCTGAAATACTGAGCATTTTTTGACCCTGATTGCTGAATTATTGTCATGTGGTGCCATTTCCAAAATGGCTGTCTCTGAGGAAATGGCCACTCATAACCCACCTGGCAAAGTCTGGAGCCCAAGAAACTGTTAACTCACCCAGAACAACTCTCCTACACCTGACTCAAATGCCCGGGGAACAGCTAGTTCTTCAATCAGCAAAAATGTTGGAAAATGAATTGTTAATACAGGTAGTCTTCAACTTAAACACTAAACAGTTTGTTTAGTAACCAACAGCACTAAAAAAAAAAACGACTTATGACCATTTTTCATACTTATGACCATTGTAGCATCCCCACGGTCACGTGAATAAAGTTCAGATGCTTGGCAACTGACTCATATTTATGACAGTGGCAGTGTCCCAGGGTCATGTGTTCCCCTTTTGCGACCTTCTGACAAGCAAATTCAAAGGGGAAACCAGAGTCACTTAACAATTGTATTATTAATTTAACAACAGCAGTGATTCACTTAACAAATGTGTTAAGAAAAGTTATAAAATGGGGCATAACTCACTTATCAAATTTATCACTTAATAACATAAATTTTGGGCTCAGTTATGGTTGTAAGTCATGGTCTATTTTTTATTTTATTTATTTATTAATTTTTGTCACACAGTATATATAAGCATAAGCATGTAATAACTATACAATATATAAATATATATATAAGTATGAGTATGTAATAACTATATTAATTGGATATAACGAAAGGAAACAATAGGACGGGAACGGTAGGCACGCTTGTGCTCTTATGCACGCCCCTTCCAGACCTCTTAGGAATGGGGTGTGGTCAATAGTAGACAGTTTTTGGTTGAAGCTTTGAGGCTTCAACCAAAAACTTATTTTACTTATTTAATAAAAATAAATATTTAATATTTAATAAAAATAAAAAACTTATTTAATAAAAAATTATTCTACGTAATAAGCCTCCCTTTATATTAAAAATTATTCACGGGAGTTAATGAAAAAAATGCGATAATTAAAGAGTAGCAAAGCAGAAAGAACAAGTGTAAAGTGATAAAAGGAAAATATCCTTTCTATGTAGAGTTTTAATCAGTTATTAAAAACGCAGATTTGTCAATGTTTTTTGGAAGGCTGGATATGAAGCAGCTGAAGAACTTGGGATTAGGTTCTAGCACCTTGATAGAAAAGGGCTTTTATTCTAGCTGGAATAATTATGTACCAGTAGAAGAACCTAGAACAAGTGTTCAACATTTTCTTACCTGGAGTAGTAGGTTAGGTCAGAAGTATTGCTACCACTTGTACAAGTCATTTGAATTTTTTAAAAAAATCTATTTGATTAAGGTAATTATCTCAGATTGCATCTGAGCTACTCCTAAGTAGAGTGTTAGGAATCTTACAAACTGCAAAGGATGGTTATGTGATGAAGGTGAGGGAAATACTCTAATTTGCATTTCTATTACATTTGTACCAGAATAGCCTGCAAGTTTAGTTTTGCCTTCAACATAACTTGGCAAATGTGATATTATTTGTGGAATAAAATCAACAAAATAATGCTCTTTATTTTCTAAATTTCCAATTATGCTAACGGCTGAGGGGACCTTTTTTTTGTCTTTTTTTTTGTAAATTTGATGCTCAAAGGAAGTAAGTTTCTCAAGAAAATAGTTTAATGTAAAATTATGAAATTAAACCACAGGCCGGGTTATGACAAGAATTTGGAGTTAGGAGCTCCTCATTATTTCCAGATGGACGGATAGAGTTTAATTCTGGCTGAAAGCTTACAAAAGCAACATTGCCTTCTGAGCACTTCTGCCTATGTGCTAAGCTTCTCACCAAGAGAAGAAACTTCCTGCCCCACGTCTGCTCCAGCATTGTTCAGTTCCAAACCAATTGACCCATTTCCCTGTAGAGTTTATGCTGTCTACCAGCATTCTATACTGACGTTTTTCTTTCACCACTTGGAATGTTCATAAACTAGTTATGGTCTAAAATACTAAAAATATATGCAAAAATATATATGTTTTGCATTTGCCATAAATATATGGCAGCCTAGTTCAACTCAATATTTCAGTCCTTCGCTGCCTTTTGCCTAATTAGTTCCTCTTTGCTGCATAGACACACTTGTGTTCCTACTATTTTTTTTTATTTCTTTCCTTTCCTTTCTGATCTGATATTTGTGTTTTCTTTGTTCTATCCTCCCCTCCCAACTCTTTCATAATGTACGTTCATAGGACGTGAAGCCTGTTATAAAAAAGTTAATATAGTTGTATGGTAGATTTGTCCCCTGAGTATTCTTTAACACGGGTCCCAATCCCCGGTCCGTGGACTGGCAGCGGGCCGCAGAATGCCAGAAACTGGGTCGTGCAAACAAGCAAAGTCCCGCAAAGTCTGCGGGATGCAAGCAGCATATGAAACCATGACAACTCTGGTCCACAGGAAAACTCTCTCCACAGAACTGGTCCCTGGTGCCCAAAAGGTTGGGGCCTACTACTTTAACACATTGTTTAGCGTATGGTGTGAATTCAGACTTTCTGTAACAATGATCTGTTATTGAGTTAGCTCCATATCAGCATGCTGTTTACATCAGAACAAATCCATCTGCTATTGAAAATACCCAACAATCCAATTTTCATCTATATTATCATTTTGTTGGAGCCATACAGATTTAAAAAGAGACTTATTGGAAAAATTAGCACACCAGACTGAAGCACAATTGTTAAACTGTCTTAAAACTGGCTGAGTTCCCACACTGCAGTAAGTCAAACACAGTATATGAATTCTGCAGTTGAAATCTTGAGTCTTTAATTTTCAAGGACCTGCTTTAGACATGGCTAAGTCTGAATCCAATCGAGTGTGTTTAAATAAAGCATTAACATATATTCCATTGCAGTGGTGCTTGGTTTTATTGTTACAATACTTTTGCCAATATAGAAGCCAGAGAGCATGAGCTGCATTCTTGATCTGGAATAAAATTGCTCGGTATATAAACACATGACAAGTGATCATCAGTTCTCCTTCCTTTCCCAGGATCTCTTAATTCTCCAGATTCATGAGCTTAGTTATGCAGTTAATACCCAGCTGTCTGAATCTGTAGGATAAAAATCCTAAACAGATAACAGATGGGAAGAAGAACGCACCTTATGCAAAAGGCAAAGATAGCTGAAAATCAGTTATTGCTTTTTAAAACTTCATCCCCTGGGACATAATTCAGTATGGTTCTCTAGGAGAAAATAAACAAACACGACTTCTGTGCGCATTATGAGTTAAAATATCCATTATCAAGCAATCTTCGAATTTGGATGCCGAGAGCATAGCTTGCATTACTATAGTATAATGATTGCTCAAGTGTTAAGATAATCAAATAAGATTTGACAGTATATAGAAACCCGAGAAAATTCATGGATAGGGACAATTTTTAAATTATGTGATATTCATACAAAATTGACTGGGTTGATTACAAAATACAAGTAGTCCTCAACTTACAACCATTGTGATCCATGAAGTTACAACGGCACTGAAAAGAGTGACTTATGACCATTTTCCATATAACCGTTGCAGGATACTTGTGGTCATGTGATCAAAATTGGGCACTTGGCAATTGCCATGCTGTTTATGACGGTTGCAGTATTCTTGTGATCACCTTTTCTGAACCTCTGACAAGAAAAACCAATGGGGGACGACTTCCGGTATCCGGTGGCAACGGACGTCTGGAAGGCTTCTCCTGCCTCCAGTGTCCGAATCCGGCCGCCGCCGAGGCCCTTAGGGGCCAGGTGTTCCGAAAAGGACACCTGCCGTACGGACGGCTCGCCAGGGGTCTCCCAGCCGATATACAGGACTGGGGGGACCGATGCTGGCGCGTCCTAGGCTCGGCGGGGTTCGGAGGCCACAGGCCGCGGCCATTATTTTGGTCGTCGCCTGGGCCGCTGTGCTCGGTGACACCGGGGCTTTGGATTTATAATTGCAGCAGCCTGGTGGTGAACAGGGAACGGAGAAGAATTGAGGAATGAAGAAGGAAGGGATATCGCCAGATGTGGGTGGAGTACTCCGGAGTGCGGGGGGGTTTTTTCTCCCCCGCGACGGGAAGGAGTACGAATCACTTTGGAGAGAGGAGAACTTAAAATAACAAGATTACCGGTTTTGTGCAGCTCTGGAGAAAGAGGTGATGGAGAAATTTAGGAGGGAGGTTTGAGGCCCCCTCCTCTGAGAACAATGGTGGCGTCCAGCTTCCGCCTTCACTATGAGAATCTTGATGACATCACTTCCCTTGACTTCCTGGTTGACTAACTGTACTCTGGACTCGTTGCTCCTGTGAGTGCCCCTGGTGGATCCGGAGGAAATTATAAGGATACTGTGCTTGCCTGAGGATTTTAAAATTTTTTTTAAATGGCAAAGGTCAGAGACCAACTGCTGGAGAAATGGAGAATTCTGGAAAAGTTATCTAATATGGACAAGAAACTGGATGAAATAAGAGCAGAAATTGTGACTATCCAAAAGGATTTTAAAGGATACTCAACAAGTCTCAGCAGAAAATAAGCAGAAAGTGGAAGGTCTGGAGGGTGAGATGCGGGCAGTGCAGAAAAGAGGAGGCGACAAGCAATGCTGTGCTTGGACTACAGATGGATAAAATGTCTTATTTTCTTAGGTTTCAAAATTTGGAAGAAGTGGACCAAGAAGACTTGAGAGATGTTGTGACTAAACTGTTGGGAGAATTTCTTGGGAGAGGTGTTGATTTTATGAATTGGGATGTGGATCGAGTTTATAGAGTTAATTCACAATATGCACGCACGCATGCAGTTCCTAGAGAGGTTCATGTCAAATTTGTGAAAAGAGGCGAGATGAAATTCTTAGAAAACATAGGAGTGGGGCACTGACTTATAGGGGCAGGAGATAGCCATTCTGAGGCAGATTCCCAGACAGGTACGTGAAATGAGAAAGAAATATTATTTTTTATCAAGCAAATTGTACCAGAAGGGAGTGGGCTTCAGATGGCTGATGCCAGAGGGATTGATGATTTTCCGGGAGGGCATTACGAAAAAAATTAGTACAATTGCGGAGGCTGCGGCCTACGTGGAGGAACACAAAGCCCTCCTGGATTTAGATGACCCAGGAATTGAAGAAGGGGAGGTTATAGACCATGGGGCGGAGGCGGCTGCCGCTGTTGCGGCCCTGGAGTTGGGTCAGGCTGAACCCAGAGTTCTGAGATCCAAAACTAGGAAGTGACAAAGATATTTGGTATTGTGTTGGTTTTCCTTATTCTCTTTTGTATGATATTCTGATTATTCTTGACCCTTCCTTATTGTGTAAGATTGAAACTTAGCTACTTCGTATCACCTGCTTGCCATATGGCTGTTGTATGTGTTTAAAATTTTGAGTAAAATTCTTATCATGTATAAGAAAAATGAAAATTTACCATACCTGATATGTATTTGCATAAATTTTTTTTTGACCAATAAAAACTTTTTATAACAAAAAAAAAAAAAGAAAAACCAATGGGGAAGCCAAATTCACTTAACCATGTTATTAACTGCAATGATTCACTTAACAACTGTGGCAAGAAAGGTGCTAAAATGGGGCAAAACTCAACTGTCTTGCTTAACCATGGAAATTTGGGGGTCAGTGTGGTTGTAAATTGAGGACTATCTTTAATCTACTTGTGAAGATTATACAACAGAGAACATCATATCCCGTCATCAGCTTGGAATCCACCAGAAATGTCCCATTGTCTTTTAACTCCTACCCTCAAAACGACGCTATAGAGCACTGCACACCAGAACAACTAGATACAAGAACAGTTTCTTCCCAAATGGCATCACTCTGCTAAACAAATAATTCCCTCAACACTGTCAAACTATTTATTAAATCTGCACTACTATTAATCTTCACATCGTTCCCATCACCTATCTCCTTCCACTTATGACTGTATGACTATAACTTTGTTGCTTGTATCCTTACGATTTTGTTTCCTTACGATCTTGTTTCAAAATATTGTTTTCTGATTTATTATTTGTACCCTATGACTATCATTAAGTGTTGTACCTTAGAATTGTTGATGAACATATATTTTATTTTATGTACATTGAGAGCATATGGACCAAGACAAATTCCTTGTGTGTCCAATCACACTTGGCCAATAAAAAAAAATCTATATTATTCTATTCTAAAATCATATTGCAGCAAAATTTCTTTCTTGTGCTTGTGAGCTCTGCTTAAGTATTATTCCAAAGTTTTAAGTGTTGAACTGCAATGTTCTGGGTTAATAGGGGTGCAGGTTTAGGGAAGTACATATGATTAACACCATCTGCATCCCCCCCCAAAAATAACTATTTATGAGATTTCCTGCTAAAGCTTGAGTAGTTTCTCCCACAGGGGACACCTTGTGATGATATTCTGGGCTGATGCTTCATCGTAATGGTGAGCCATGGTTTTTTAGCTGGCCCAAATGCATTGAAGAAATGCCTTCATTCATGTAGTGATGATTGTCAAATTTCAATTCTCAAAGATTTCTTTGCTGCCATCAGCTTTTGAGGAGCCCAATTTCATACAAATCTTAAAATATTTGAGAACATCAAGAATGTGACCCATATGTTCTTATGAAATGCCATGCTTGACAGCAATTTCTTTGATCCACAGATTGTCTCTAATTTGTTTGTCAACCTTTCTCATTTGAAATTCATGGCTTGCTGTTACACATTATCCACTTTATTCCTCTTTCACAAATCAGTTATTTCCAGTTCACCACATTTTTGGTCCATTGATGCACAATACAATGTTAACACAAGTCACCTTAAACACAACCTGCATTTGGCAATGAATTTCAATTGAAGGTACACCTTCATCAATCAAAAGACAATCACCATTTAAAAAAAAATCGCTGATGAATACTCACTGTAGACTTCTGTATTACAAACAATAGCAATGCAACTTTTTCTCAACAATGTCACACCAATTGCAATGAAAGGACAACACTAAAGAATCAGAACTTCTAGTGCATCAGTACTGCCATCTGTTGTCAATTTATTACATTGGACGAATTACTTTTCATTCCATCCTTGTATACAGAGCATATGGACCAATGTTTTCACACCACAATACTGCTGCTAAAGTACACAAATAAGTTGCCCATTCCTCCTTATGTATTGCAGCCAGTTGGTGATGTATGAGTCTAATCTTGCACTCCCAGGCCATTTCCATTTGGGAACTCCGGTCCCTTATGCTGAGTCAAGCCTTGGATGTCCCCTCAAAACACCACTGAATGGTATCATATTTGCTTTCCTCCTCTTTCCAAAAACATTCAGTCTTGTGAAGCAACCACCCAACTTTCAAGCTATGAGAACTTTTCACCATTAATTTGAATTGCTGTAATTTTCAAATCTGTTTCCCAGATAGGCAAACTCACAAAGCCAAGCTGATTAGCCTCTGGGCAGGTAGCTCCCTGTTCAGTTTATTATAAATTGTGTGCCTCCGATTACATCATGCCAGAGAATTGAGACAGTCAGATGGTAAAGGAATCAGGAGCAGTTTTTTAGAGGCTCAGCAAAGCAAACTTCCCCAGATGAGACATTGCAACATTTCCAGGGCTGATAGGAAAAAAAGTGACATCATGTTCAAGTGAGCTTTAAAGGCAAACCAGGTGCTGAGGGATACTGGGAGAGATTACGAGCTGCCAATAGGCAGAAAGCTAGATTTAATGTTTTCTGGATTTGCAGGGAATTGCAATCATATCTATGGTGAAATCAAGTTCTGGTGGATATTATTACCTCCTCTGAAATTATATGAATTCGCTATCCAAATATTATACATATACAGTATTTGTGTGGGGATGGATGCACACCCATTCATATGTATGCACTAAGCCACTTACGTTCTGTATGTGTGGAAAGATAATATATCAGGGTAAGGCAAGAAAAAGGGATATATCATTAATTCAACAAATGTATGCTTCATTTTCGTGCTCTTTAATGTTTTTTTAAATCATTCCTGCAAACAAAAATAGAAGTGTGACAAGTAGCTGTCTTGTCCTTTGGTGGCAGTTTTCTACTTACAGGGAGATTTTAAAAATGGAGTTAAAAATATGATTCTCCCATTACAATGTGAAGGATCTATTTCATACACTATTTCAGTCACCAGGCACACAAAATAGGTCATTTGAAGAAGAAATTCTCCCTCTCTGTAATATCCTTGTGTAAGACAGCTCTGGGAGCATTTAACAGAGCCCAGAAGAGCATCTTTTAGTCAAGTAGAAAACGTGGATCAGACATCCAAAGGAATTTAGCCTTGCCCAAGTCAGTCTTCCTGTATTTGTGTCAGGGGAGGTTATAAACCAACCTAGCCAATTCTCAATCATTCAGTCTAAGAGAGTAGAAATAAAATATAAACCAAACAAATAAATATGATAAGTCACGGTGAACAGCCCTTTCAAAGTTCCAGGATTTGCTTTCACTGGATAAATATTCCAGAAGTTTGAAAGACAATTGCCTTTCTTTTCTAAACCAGATCAGAATCAGTCATAGGATGCAGCAAAATATATCTGCATAAAGCAACATCAATCTATTGGTGAGATACTAGTGATGAAAAAGGAAGTATGAGGCCATACTATCAAGGACAACAGAAGATAAACTGAGTGAAAAGACCATTTCTTTTGGCTCCTCCTCACTCTGAATCTCTTCCCATTCAAGCTGATATAGGCAAGAATCATAGTAAATTTTAGAACTGGTGCCTGTGCATGATTGGTTTCATCCCTTCTTTCTGTATCCTCTTTTTTTTTGGGGAGGGGGAGGTTAAAAAACAAAAAAGAAATGTCAAGGAAAGAAAAACATTTTCAGACCCACATGTCCCGATAGGCAGGAAACAGCATCAGATAAATAATCAAGGAACCATCAAGTAACAAACCATACCCGATCAAGACTGGCAGGGCAAGCTATTAGATATAAACAACCAGTAAACTCCTTTCCCCCAAGCGCTATTGAGATGACTTATCTAGCTTGCTAACAACATGACTGCAGAAAAGCTCAGATAGCACCAAGAACTCACCAAACTAAACCTGCAACCTAAATCATTGTCATTGATTTCTTGAATGCCAGGGTAAGAATCTGAGCCAGAGAGAGAACTACTTAACTATATATAGCAGCACCAAGCTGGCCCTTGGCCAATTTCAAAAGTCAGTATCATTGGCCTGGCTTTTGAAATTGTATGGATAGGTAATCACTGAAAAACCCAAGACTGTGAATTAGACGAGAAGTCTAAAACTATCCTGAAAAAAAGGCAAAGTACTTCAATATGGTCACCATGAAAATTGCATGGACATACTATACAGTGAACTTATTAGGAGTGGAATGGGCTCCAAAGGTGATGCAAATGTTTCTCTCACCTACATGTTGGGCAAAGAATGTATGTCAATGAACTTTATGGCTGATCAAACAAGGTTTAAACTTGGGTTCTCTTGTCATAGGAGAAAGGGGACCCTTTGAACAGAGTTCAGGATAATCAAGAATTAAGAGCTTTCTGAAAGCTGCTGCACAGTCTAACCTAGATGGAATTCAGGAGTTAGAGGCAACCTCACTTGGTAGTATCAACACTGAATCAGGGGTGAAATCCAGCAGGTTCGGACAGGTTCTGGAGAACCAGTAGCGGAAATTTTGAGTAGTTCGGAGAACTGGCAAATGCAACCTCTGGCTGGCCCCAGTTGGGTGGGAATGGAGATTTTGTAGTATTCTTCCCCTGCCATGCCCACAGAGCCACACCATGCCCACCAAGCCACGCCCACAGAACCGGTAGTAAAAAAATGTGGATTTCACCACTGCACTGAATCATAAATTGGCCAATTGCTTTTTAGTCTAATGCAGGGGTGTCAAACTGGCAGCCTGAAGGCCTGATGCGTCACATGCAGGCCACGCCCACCCCAGTTCTGTGAAGGGAAAAAACCATCATGATACATCATGTGACTGCAACGTGACGCAGCGAGTTTGACAGCCGTAGTCTAAAGTGACTGTGGCCCTCGCTCATATATTTAATTTACGATTCAGTGTATTCTGCAAATGGTAAATTGGATTTATTAAGAAAGCCGTTAAGTGTGGATAAGAATGCAATGCAAAAATAGTATCGGATACTTTTGGAAAGGATTAGGAAATTCTAGCTAATGTCTTTTCTTTCGAAAATATGCTGTCATAAGTTTGCTCTAGTGGCTTTTTCTGGTCAGGGCAAAAGTAACTTTTGTTACAGATGATGCCAGCACCTGTTTAAAACAACTTAGTTCTTTTCTTTGTGCTTATCATTGAAAATTAAGATGAAATTGAGAAAATAATGACAAAGTCTGGAACCCCTTTTTACTAGCCAGTATCTGCAAAGACGAGAGAAGTTCTAAAGAATGCTTATGCTAGGATATAGTCTCTATAAAGTGGGCTCAGGCCTGGCATTTCAGTGGTAGGTTTGTGGATGGTGCCAAACTTTTTTTAAATGGTGGTTTTTGAATGAATGATATTGGCTGAGGTCACACATTACACTAAAACATGAAGAATGACTTACAAACCTAAGGACTTAACTTAAGCCTAAACTCAATAATCTGCTGGCTTAAAACCAAGTCAGTTAATATAGCCTAATGAAGTTCATGAACCCAGTTACCACAGGTCAGAAATATAGTATTTTCCACAATTAGGATTAGGATGGTATTTTGGGCAGCTTCCTACCATGTTTTGATGCAGAACCCTACCTGAGAAAACAGAGCTCTGTTTCTGAATGTAAATGCTCATTAACTATAGCGGTCCAGATTTTTTATTACAGCAGGATATATCGGCTTGGCAGGCAGTGAAAATCCAATATGTTCACACATCCATCAGGGAAGGGCATATAAATGAAACCAGAGCAAGTGCAAAATCTTTGCTGGCATGTTTAGGAGACCTTCTCTTTCCCTGCTACTGTTGGCAAAAACGATGCAACTCCAGTTTCTGCAAGCTGCCAGCCTCCAGATGTGCCAGCCTATTCTGATCCATAACTAACACAATCATGACAGGGATGATAGGAGTTGTAGTACAGCAGGTTTGGCGTGAGCTGACTCAAGAAGACTATTACTAGGCACTGCCTGAAGCCCCGTACTGGAAGAACAATGCCTCAGTAAATAAGGACTGTTTGCCTAAGTGATCATTGACAACATTCTTTTACTGATTAGATATATTGTGGGCAAAAAATGCTATGCAAATATAGCCTGAGTTGGCTCTGGAGTGATTAGCCTGCCGTTCACAATCATTGAAAGAGCTGCAAGTGTAAACGGAGTAATTATTTGGCAATTTACTGCTTGGGACTGATGGTGGTGGCAGATCCCTGGATACTGAAAAGGCGTAGTAGGCCTTGCCGAGAACAAGAATAGTATCTGCTGTTGGGATAGAGTTACAAGGGCAAGCCTTCCCCTTGCACAATTCAGTCACCTGCTGGGATTAAGGATGAAAATGTCCCTCTTCTGTCCTGTGGGCTGTTACTGCTCAACAGAGGGACATTCTGAAAGTCTTGTATTTCCCCTGTGACATGCTTGGAATGCCTGGAGGAGAGACAGGTGATTTATTTTTTTTAATTGGGCTCTTCTGGTGCTCTTCCCATGGTCTTTTGCTGGCTGCCCTCTTCTCCCAAGATTTCAAATCTGCACTCCAAGTGTATATTACCTCTTTACAACCTAACATTCAGACTTCTGTTTCCCATTGGATAAGTATTGGATTGGAGACCAACTCGAAGTTTGGGTTTACTACCAATCAATAGAATTGTATATAGACCTCTTTTTTCCTCTGAGAAACTTCTGAGATTGCCCGCTTTTAGGAGAACTAGAACCTATCACCAAAATCCATCCATGTATATGGCTGGTTTAAACTATTATTCTTTTTTCAAAAGAGCTCCATAAGTGTAGCTCAGAGTAAGGAACCGCTAGTCTTCCAGATGTTTTAAAAATTAAACTTGGTATGCTTTCCACTATAAGAGATCTTGTTGAATGATGACCTTCAGCAGCCCATCATGGCCAACAGTGAGGGCAGTTGGAGTTAAGGAGTCACCAACATTCAGAGCAGCTTCAGAGAGCTCCAAGTTCCCACCCATTGAATATATATGATGGTTTATAGTTCAATATAAGAGGTTATCTGAGGGACTGTCTCTTGCTGGTCACATCTACCCGACCCATTAGAGCAGGGAGGCAGGGAATGCTGCGGGTCCCATCCCCAAGGGAGATACACCTGGTGGGACCCAGAAGAAGGGCCTTCTCTGTGGTGGCTCCCTCTCTCTGGAACATCATTCCCCCAGAGATTAGAACAGCCCCCACTCTAATTTTCTTCTGGAAGGTGCTGAAGACCTGGTTCTGCCAGCGGGCCTGGGGAACCCAGAGTGGGATGGAGCCCATTAAATGGCTTGTGTGATCAGCTGTCGCTGGGGCGGGAGGTGGGGGATGATTTTATTACATTAATTTATTTGATTTTTTATCAGTTTTACTGTTTTTAAATGTGTTTTTTATATTCTGTAAACTGCCTTGAGATGCCATTATTAGAAAATGCTATTAGAAAAAAAACAACAGAGAGGAAGCATGACAACTAAGATTGTCTTTATGTTCAGAATCTGTGTTCTAGTAAATATTTTACCTCATGAGATTCTGGGGACAAATTATATTTGGCTACCATGGAAGGCAGACGAGATGTGCTACTGTGTTAGTCTAGTCCTGCAGGGATCATATCTGCCTCCTACTCAAAGCTAATTTTTAAAATTTGGGCTCCAGCCTAACAAATTCAGGAAATGTCATTTCCTTTGTAACTCAAATGCTGAAGCTCACAATACCATCCAGCAGAGCAGCCCCACCTCACATTTGTGTCTATATATTCAGACTGTGCCTGGGTTTATGAAAAAAGGTATGAATCCCTTCAGACACTCTCACTGACTAGTTGATCCCAGCCTCAATTTCAGGAGAAATGTGCAGATGGAACCAAATCCTATTGTTACCTCTTCCCAAAAATGGGAGTTTTTGGCGACCCAGCTAGATATGCAAATCTAGAACCCTCCTCCTCCTTCCTTTTTGGCAAAGGAAGCTGCCTACTGATTCAGTTAGGATTAATTGAAAGTAGAATGTGGGGAATGCTTCTGGGCTTGCCAGCTGGGCAAACTATGACCCTAATAGGTTTCATCCGCCTTTGCATTCCAGAAAGCATTTTTCTTCCTTGTAGGATTAGCAGGCTGCTTCTGCAGTGTCTCCAGCACCTGCTGAACTTTGCATAACAGCTGATTGCATGGCCACAACTGTCAGTGCCATCCATTGAGCATCTCCGGTCAACTGCTTGCATCTTTGCTTCCTGTCCCATCCTGAGTTTTCTGATTGCAAAGCTTTTTTTGCAAGAGTGATTGGAGAAGTCAGGCCATGACTGTTGGATTTATCTCAGATGGACACAAGATGGCCCTTTGGTGACTGACTATGGAATTCAGCCGGTTTTCCCCTTCCTTCTGCAGCTGTTAGCTAAGGAACAGCAGGAATCTTCTTGTTTCCAAGGTAGCCTTCACTTTTCACATTAGAACGATCAGCTCTCCGGGTGAGCCGTGGGCTGGTTTGCTTTGGATTTCCACCTACCCTATCAACAGCTCATTCTCCCCATGCCTCCATCATGGATACATAAGTGATAGAGTTACTCAACTAGAAACACAGGGTAGCCCTTAATCAACGACCGTCTATTCATCTAGAAATCATCAAAACACAACCTTCTGGATAACTCATTTTTGGTTTCAAGCCATTCTCTCAAACACTATGATCTAATGGGGTATGATCTAATCTCACCATATGGTCAGCAAGGCTGCAAAACTTGTTAAGGTGACCGCTTATGCATCACACATGCACTCCCGATAAAAATGAGTTGAACAGAAGATGTGCATTTCTAATTTATATCCAATAATTCTGCTTTCCAGCATCAAATACCACATGCCTACAGACCAATTTTGGCTTTTTTAGATTCCTTTGAGTAAAGAAGAAAGGAAGTTGGGAGAGTACCAGTTGCAAACCTATTTTTCCCACAATGCTTCAGGACCTCTCTTGGGTCCCTGGAACATACATGAAAATAAAATGGTGGATGGCAGCATTCTATAGTATTCTGTTAAAACTATCATCTGCCCCCCACCAACAATTAGCAAGTTTAGAAGTCTCCTAAAGCAGGGGTTCCAACCTTGGTCCCTTTAAGACTTGTGGACTTCAACTCCCAGAGTTCCTCAGCCAGCTTTGCTGGCTGAGGGACTCTGGGAGTTGAAGTCCACAAGTCTTAAAGGGACCAAGGTTGGAGACACCTGTCCTAAAGACTAGAGTAGATGGGGAGGAGCAATCTTACTTATTGCTTAACTGCTTTTTACTTGGGGAGCACTTGCACCATGACAGCCTTCATTTTCACCTTCTCAAATGTAGCTACCAACCCCCAAATTAGGAGAGTCTGCTTTGAATAAATGTGGATATCAACACCTAGAGGAACACTGACCATAATGCATAGCCTTAGTATGTGTCCATCTTTAGGATGTTGTTCAGATAATGGTAGGAAGTGTAAATTGTTGGATCTTTGTTAACATTTTGCCTTTTTCATGGAACAGTCGAGGTACTGATTCTTTTCTCTTTCTTTTCCTTAAAACACATTGAAATGAGCCCTTTGATAACAGCTTAATCTGATACCAATTCTGTATCTCAAGGCTATCTGTTTTTAATGATCCTTGGTGACTTGCTGTATATACCCTCCTTTGTTTTCACTAAGCTTGGTTACAATTACATTGATTTCTTCTATTTTTCCTCTCTGGAATTCTTTGCAGTTATACTTTTCATATATTTTGGAAACTAATTTAACCCTCACCATTTTTGTGAGGTTGGAGATATGAATGTTGTGATGGATCCTCTATAACAACAGGGAAGTTCTGTTGGATGACCTGCATCCTCAGGGCAAAGAACAAGTTCTCAATAGAGAAGTAAGCGTTGAGTCCCTATACAGGTTTAGGAAGAAGGTTGCTTTGCCTTTCTCTTCTCCACTGATTATCTCCACAAAAACTCTCCTTAACTGGACTTACTTCTGTTCACAAATTTGGCAAGAGAACAGAAGTCTGAAATACTTGGCCAGTTGAGACTTTGGAGCTTCTGGATCAGGGGTGACATCTAGCAGGTTCTGACAGGTTCTGGAGAACCGGCAGCGGAAATTTTGAGTAGTTTGGAGAACCAGCAAATACCACCTCTGACTGGCACCAGAGTGGGATTGGAATGGTGATTTTGCATTATCTTTCCCCCAGAAGTGGGGAAGGACTGGGGATTTTGCCCTGCCATGCCCACCAAGCCATGCCTACCAAGCCATACCACGCCCACAGAACTGGTAGTAAAAAAAAATTGGATTTCACCACTGTTCTGGATCTACAAAATCTGTCTACCAGAGCTTATGACTATGGAGTAAAGGAAGCATAAGTGTTGATCTGCTGTAAAGGCGGATCAATAGTGAACATCCTTAAGTTGAGGAAGGCTGCCATAAACCAGAGCAGATAGTGCGTTTCTTTTCATTGTTGAAGACAGTCAAGATGGATTGGTTAGGACAGCAGGTCAGTCTTCCTGATGGCAGTGGACCTGCTAAAAGCACAGAGAGATTCTTTTATGTCTATGTTTATATGTGTGGGTGAACACACACACACACACACACACACACACACACACACACACACATACAGCTGTGATGACCAATCATTTCTGCAAGCCAATGATTGATTTCCAATCCTGAAAAACAGGATTACACCCCCATTTTGCCACAGGAGACCGGCATGATGGATGAGTTCTTTCAAGGATTACACTACAGATAGAGTTGTCAACAGCATGAGTTGTTTTTATTCCCCCATTTCCTCACATCTGTAGAGATAACACAAAGCAGGGCCAATTAATTGTGGTTTCCTGGTGGCATCTGGTTATGATGCCTCCCTCCTTGTGAGTTCTTCCATGGGCTGTAAAGTTAGCACCAGGTCTGGTTTCCTCCCTGCTGTGCCTCTTCGCTTTCTATTCTCCATTTGTTTCTGCTCAAAGTTCCTCGAGGGGGGAGGCAGAATTCGGTATCATCTGCACATTCAAGTCTTCCGTGCAGCGCCTGGAGAAAATCCAGCTAAACAGGTTTGGATCTGGCCAGTAGTCAGACATGGAAGACTGCCCGAGGGCTAAATAACATATTACACACCGTCCCATGTAACTTTTTCCAGATGTTTCCTTTTTGGAAAAGAAAAACCTCAACAAACCAAAAATAAACCATAAACCAGGCAGGGCAGACAACAATCAAGATCTGAGTTCTTGAATGGGAAGGATTGCTCAGTTTAACTTTTTCAATGCTTACCCTTTTTCTCTTCTTAATTTTGTTTCTCCCCCAAATATGTATCTTTCCTCCATGCTTAAATTCGTTAATTTATTCACATTATCCAGCCTGTCTTATGGAAATGCAAAATGAGTATCTTACAATCTCAAAAAATGGAAACTTGGCAAGATCTATAAGCTTTATTAATGGTTACAAAAATTACAAGAAATTATTAAGCATGGGCCTAATAACATTGCAACATTTAGCCTATGTGGGCAGTACATGCTAAGTTGTAAAGCTTCATTAATATTTGTGCCTGTCTTCGCTTTATCCCCATTGCCTGCTGCATTTTTTTTTAAAAAGGCTTGAGGCTTGCTGTGCTATGCAAACCTGAAATTGCAAGGTTGGATGCAACAGAGTGATATTGGGGAGGAGGAAGTAAGCTCAGTGATGCATGCTTGTGTTAGCTTGTTGCTTTGATTTTATGTGAATAAAACCTTAATGATTTCCAAAGCGATTGCTGTTTCAGTCTGCTGCAACCAACGAAGACCAACATTTATTAAAAGCATAAGACTGCAATCCTCTTAATCAGATGCAACTATTATTTTGGATGTCCCAAAGGGGTGCTTTCAATTATTATTTTGGATGCTCAGTGATTTGATATCAAAGGGTACTCAAATGACCTGACTCTAAGACCAAGAACTAGATCAAGGAGATTGCTCTTCTGATTCTCCCTTCCATGTTTTAGTAAATTTAAAGATGCCTGGATCAAGCCAATTAAGTTCAGGATTTATAACAGCACATGTGTTATCCTGGAAATCATATGTGAACTGCTAGCACAACTCTGAAATAAACCTACTTATTACTTAGCTACGCGTACCAAGGTAAAAAGGACTGAGCTAGGAGTTTTTAAAAAAGTGATGCTTCAGTCATGTAGCTGTGGCCACATCTTGATTTTTAACTTTTCCATTCTCCCCAACATCCTTGGCAAGGACCAGCTTTGGCCACTGAATATCAGGCTATACTCCAAAATACTGTAACTCAGGTCAGGACAAAAAAGGCAGTACTGCCTTCACTTAATTAACATTTACGTTTGATTAAAAGTTGCTTGATTTAAGGAAAAGACTCCTGTGAGTCCCTTGGACTGCAAGGCAATCAAACCAGTCAGTCCCAGAGGAGATCAATCCTGATTGCTCTTTAGAAGGCCAGATCCTGAAGATGAAACTCAAATACTTTGGCCTCCTAATGAGAAGGAAGGACTCACTAGAGACGAGCCTAATGCTGGGAATGATTGAGGGCAAAAGAAGAATGGAATGGCAGAGAATGAGGTGGCTGGATGGAGTCACTGAAGCAGTCGATGTGAGCTTAAATGGACTCCAGAGGATGGTAGAGGATAGGAAGGCCTGGAGGAATGTTGTCCATGGGGTCACGATGGATCGGACATGACTTCACAACTAACAACAACAACAACACTTAAGTCACTTAATTCTTTTCTTCTTCTGTCACATTAAAGTTTACACTTTGCCAATAGTTTTGAAGCTGTCTAGGGGCTGCACCCAGAGCTTTTGAGAATTTCAATTTGTGTGCTTCCAAGTGATATTGTTTTTAATACATGCATGGTTGGGTGAAGGAATCAGCAGTGAGTGGGAAATGGGAAGTCTTTTTTACCCCATCTTTCTGAAGCTCTGGACTAGGCTAATTATTATAATAAGAATCTTCTGCGACAAGTCAATACAGTACATTTCTGCTTTTGAAGGTGTTTTTCATGAATGTGAGTTGGTAGCCCCTTGCTTAATAGTGCATCCATTAGTCCCAGATGTCAGTAAAAATATAATATTATATATATATATATATATATATATATATATTTGTTTTCTGAGGTTTTCACGGGTGTTTGTATATAGGTCTTTGGTTGTTCGGGTTTTCTCCCGTGTAAAATTGGAAGTGTCTTGGCGACGTTTCGACGAAGTCTCATTCGTCATCTTCAGGCTTCAGCTTCGTGCTTCTGGGAGCAATGTGTGATCGCAGCTGTTTCTTCCTTTTAACTGCTAGTGGGGGTTTGAACTGATTGGGTGGGAGCTTGGCTGTGCTCTGATTGGATGGGGTTTTTGTGCTCTGATTGGCTGGGGTGTGTCCTGTTTGGGTGGGGGCTTGGTTGTGCTCAGTCTAGTCTGTGCTGCAGGGGATTTGAGCTGGTGAGCTGCACTGCTGCTGTTTGGCTTTGTGGTCGTGCTACATCTTCATAGTGGGTGTCAGTCTGCTGCATGTATGGATTGGAGGGGTTTGAAATGGCTAATGTTGCAGCTGCGGTCTGGCTTCTGGTCCTTGGTCGTGCTTCCTGATCAGTGTGGGTTTGGGTCTGCTTTCTGGGTGGATGTGTGGTGGTGACATCCTGTGTGGACCTCGTGAGTGTGGGTCTGGTGTCATTCCTCGTGTTAGGGACTCGTTTGTCAATAAGGGCGGGTTTCCAAATGGCTGGTAGGCGGGAGGTATCATCTCGTTTGTTCATGCTGTGTGGGCGTTTTTCTATCTCGATGGCTTCTCTGATTATTCTGTTGTTAAAGTGTTCAGTTTTGGCAATAGTTCTGGTCTTTTTAAAGTCAATATCGTGTCCTGTGGCTTTAAGGTGTTGGACCAGGGAAGAAGTTGGTTCCTCTTTTTTGACTGAGTTCTTGTGTTCTTCAATGCGTGCACTTATTCTTCTGTTGGTTTGTCCAATGTATGTGGTGGGGCAGGCGGTGCATGGGATTTCATATACTCCTTGATTTTCTAACTCAATTTTGTCTTTGGGGTTTCTTAGGATGGTGGATATTTTTTGGTTTGTGCAGAATGCTGTCTTGATGTTATGTTTGTGGAGGATCTTGCTGATTCTGTCTGTGGTGCCTTTTATATATGGGAGGAGGGCTGTGCCGTTTTCTTGTTCTCTGTCTTGGGTTTTAGTGGGGGGTTCTCTTTGGATTAGTTTGGTAATCTTATTTCTCTGGAATCCATTGGATGTTAGTACGTTTGTGAGAGTGTGTAGTTCGGTTTTTAGGTGTTGTTCGTCAGCTAAGCGTTTTGTTCTAGAGATGAGTGTCTTGGCTACGGAGTTGATCTGTGCTGGGTGGTGGTGTGAGAGTGCGTGCAGATAGCGGTTTGTGTGTGTTTTCTTCTGGTAGATGGTGTGTCCTAGGGAGCCATTGGGTTTCTTGTAGACTAAGACATCTAGGAAGGGAAGTTGGTTGTTAACTTCTGTTTCCATGGTGAACTGTATTTTGGGGTGTAGGCTATTGAGGTGTGTGAGGAAGTTGTCAAGTTTTTCTTTCCCGTGTGGCCAGATTATGAAGGTGTTCACGTACCTGAGCCAGAGTTTGGGTTTGTGATCAGATTTTCTAGTGCTTGGGTTTCAAAGTGTTCCATGTAGAGGTTGGCAATGACAGGTGAGAGGGGTGATCCCATGGGTGCGCCTTCTATTTGTTTGTATTTTTGTCCATTATAGATGAAGTATGTGTTGGATAGGCACTTTAACAACAGAATAATCAGAGAAGCCATCGAGATAGAAAAACGCCCACACAGCATGAACAAACGAGATGATACCTCCCGCCTACCAGCCATTTGGAAACCCGCCCTTATTGACAAATGAGTCCGTAACACGAGGAATGACACCAGACCCACACTCACGAGGTCCACACAGGATGTCACCACCACACATCCACCCAGAAAGCAGACCCAAACCCACACTGATCAGGAAGCACGACCAAGGACCAGAAGCCAGACTGCAGCTGCAACATTAGCCATTTCAAACCCCCCCAATCCATACATGCAGCAGACTGACACCCACTATGAAGATGTAGCACGACCACGAACACGAAGCCAAACAGCAGCAGTGCAGCTCACCAGCTCAAATCCCCCTGCAACTCAGACTAATCTGAGCACAACCAAGCCCCCACCCAAACAGGACACACCCCCAGCCAATCAGAGCACAAAAACCCCATCCAATCAGAGCACAGCCAAGCTCCCACCCAATCAGTTCAAACCCCACTAGCAGTTAAAAGGAAGAAACAGCTGCAATCACACATTGCTCCCAGAAGCACGGCTGAAGCCTGAAGATGACGAATGAGACTTGATCGAAGCGTCACAAGACACTTCCAATTTTACACGGAAGACAACCCGAATAACCAAAGACCTACATACAAACACCCGCGAAAACCTCAGAAAACACATATATATATGTAGGTCCTTGGCTATTCGGGTTCTCTCCCACGTAAAATTGGAAGTGTCTTGGCGACGTTTCGACGAAGTCTCATTCGTCATCTTCAGGCTTCAGCTTCGTGCTTCTGGGAGCAATGTGTGATTGCAGCCGTTTCTTCCTTTTTAACTGCTAGTGGGGTTTGAACTGATTGGGTGGGAGCTTGGCTGTGCTCTGATTGGATGGGGTTTTTGTGCTCTGATTGGCTGGGGGTGTGTCCTGTTTGGGTGGGGGCTTGGTTGTGCTCAGATTAGTCTGAGTTGCAGGGGGATTTGAGCTGGTGAGCTGCACTGCTGCTGTTTGGCTTCGTGTTCGTGGTCGTGCTACATCTTCATAGTGTGTGTCAGTCTGCTGCATGTATGGATTGGGGGGGGGGGGTTTGAAATGGCTAATGTTGCAGCTGCGGTCTGGCTTCTGGTCCTTGGTCGTGCTTCCTGATCAGTGTGGGTTTGGATCTGCTTTCTGGGTGGATGTGTGGTGGTGACACCCTGTGTGGACCTCGTGAGTGTGGGTCTGGTGTCATTCCTCGTGTTACGGACTCGTTTGTCAATAAGGGCGGGTTTCCAAATGGCTGGTAGGCGGGAGGTATCATCTCGTTTGTTCATGCTGTGTGGGCGTTTTTCTATCTCGATGGCTTCTCTGATTATTCTGTTGTTAAAGTGTTCAGTTTTGGCAATAGTTCTGGTCTTTTTAAAGTCAATATCGTGTCCTGTGGCTTTAAGGTGTTGGACCAGGGAAGAAGTTGGTTCCTCTTTTTTGACTGAGTTCTTGTGTTCTTCAATGCGTGCACTTATTCTTCTGTTGGTTTGTCCAATGTATGTGGTGGGGCAGGCGGTGCATGGGATTTCATATACTCCTTGATTTTCTAACTCAATTTTGTCTTTGGGGTTTCTTAGGATGGTGGATATTTTTTGGTTTGTGCAGAATGCTGTCTTGATGTTATGTTTGTGGAGGATCTTGCTGATTCTGTCTGTTGTGCCTTTTATATATGGGAGGAGGGCTGTGCCGTTCTCTTGTTCTCTGTCTTGGGTTTTAGTGGGGGGTTCTTTTTGGATTAGTTTGGTAATCTTATTTCTCTGGAATCCATTGGATGTTAGTACGTTTGTGAGAGTGTGTAGTTCGGTTTTTAGGTGTTGTTCGTCAGCTAAGCGTTTTGTTCTAGAGATGAGTGTCTTGGCTACGGAGTTGATCTGTGCTGGGTGGTGGTGTGAGAGTGCGTGCAGATAGCGGTTTGTGTGTGTTTTCTTCTGGTAGATGGTGTGTCCTAGGGAGCCATTGGGTTTCTTGTAGACTAAGACATCTAGGAAGGGAAGTTGGTTGTTAACTTCTGTTTCCATGGTGAACTGTATTTTGGGGTGTAGGCTATTGAGGTGTGTGAGGAAGTTGTCAAGTTTTTCTTTCCCGTGTGGCCAGATTATGAAGGTGTCGTCTACGTACCTGAGCCAGAGTTTGGGTTTGTGATCAGATTTTTCTAGTGCTTGGGTTTCAAAGTGTTCCATGTAGAGGTTGGCAATGACAGGTGAGAGGGGTGATCCCATGGGTGCGCCTTCTATTTGTTTGTATTTTTGTCCATTATAGATGAAGTATGTGTTGGATAGGCACTTTAACAACAGAATAATCAGAGAAGCCATCGAGATAGAAAAACGCCCACACAGCATGAACAAACGAGATGATACCTCCCGCCTACCAGCCATTTGGAAACCCGCCCTTATTGACAAATGAGTCCGTAACACGAGGAATGACACCAGACCCACACTCACGAGGTCCACACAGGATGTCACCACCACACATCCACCCAGAAAGCACACCCAAACCCACACTGATCAGGAAGCACGACCAAGGACCAGAAGCCAGACGCAGCTGCAACATTAGCCATTTCAAACCCTCCAATCCATACATGCAGCAGACTGACACCCACTATGAAGATGTAGCACGACCACGAACACGAAGCCAAACAGCAGCAGTGCAGCTCACCAGCTCAAATCCCCTGCAACTCAGACTAATCTGAGCACAAGCAAGCCCCCACCCAAACAGGACACACACCCAGCCAATCAGAGCACAAAAAAACCCCATCCAATCAGAGCACAGCCAAGCTCCCACCCAATCAGTTCAAACCCCACTAGCAGTTAAAAAGGAAGAAACAGCTGCAATCACACATTGCTCCCAGAAGCACGAAGCTGAAGCCTGAAGATGACGAATGAGACTTCGTCGAAACGTCGCCAAGACACTTCCAATTTTACGCGGGAGAAAACCCGAATAACCAAAGATCTACATACAAACACCCGCGAAAACCTCAGAAAACAAATTATATATATATATATATATATATATATATATAATATATAATGTAGATCTTTATTTATTTATTTATTTATTTATTTATTTATTAAACTTTTATACCGCACTTCTCCCGAAGGACTCAGGGTGTACAGCCAAGATAAAAAGCAATAAGTATACAAAGTTAAAAATCAATTTAAAATACCTATTCAATAGTGGCCGAATTAAAACCGTCAAATTGACCAACCTAAAATACCCCATATAAAATTACAGAAGATTTAAAAATTTAAAATTTAAAATTTAGAAATTTAAAAATCTAAAAATCAGTCCAGTCCGCTTGAATGAATAAATGAGTTTTAATTCCCGACGAAAGGTCCGAAGGTCAGATATTTGGCGCAAACCGGGGGGGAAGGTCGTTCCAGAGAGTAGGTGCTCCAACAGAAGGCCCTTCCCCTGGGGGCCGCCAGCCGGCATTGCTTGGCAGACGGCACCCTGAGAAGACCCTCTCTGTGAGGCGTGCGGGTCGATGGGAGGCATAAGGTAACAGCAGGCGGTCCCGTAAGTACCGGGCCCTAAACCATGGGCGCTTTAAAGGTGGTAACCAGAACCTTGAAGCGCACCGAAGACCACAGGTAGCCAGTGCAGACTGCGCAGGAGTGGTGTTACCCGGGAGCAACGCTTTGGTTATTGCTCCCAGAAGCACGAAGCTGAAGCCTGAAGATGACGAATGAGACTTCGTCGAAACGTTGCCAAGACACTTCCAATTTTACGTGGGAGAAAACCCGAATAACCAAAGATCTACATACAAACACCCGCGAAAACCTCAGAAAACAAATAATATATAATATATATATATATATAATATATATATATATAATATAATATATATAATATACAAATGGATGAGACTATTGCTTAACACAATGTAAGCCGCCCTGAGTCTTCGGAGAAGGGCGGGATATAAATTCAAATTTAAAAAAAATATCAGAAGGGGTAAAGCTGAAAAGAAGAGTTTACTTATCCAAGAAGAATCTTGTCCATGTGCAGCAATGCCTTGGGAAGGGCTGTGCCGTTCTCTTGTTCTCTGTCTTGGGTTTTAGTGGGGGTTCTTTCTGGATTAGTTTGGTAATCTTATTTCTCTGGAATCCATTGGATGTTAGTACGTTTGTGAGAGTGTGTAGTTCGGTTTTTAGGTGTTGTTCGTCAGCTAAGCGTTTTGTTCTAGAGATGAGTGTCTTGGCTACGGAGTTGATCTGTGCTGGGTGGTGGTGTGAGAGTGCGTGCAGATAGCGGTTTGTGTGTGTTTTCTTCTGGTAGATGGTGTGTCCTAGGGAGCCATTGGGTTTCTTGTAGACTAAGACATCTAGGAAGGGAAGTTGGTTGTTAACTTCTGTTTCCATGGTGAACTGTATTTTGGGGTGTAGGCTATTGAGGTGTGTGAGGAAGTTGTCAAGTTTTTCTTTCCCGTGTGGCCAGATTATGAAGGTGTCTACGTACCTGAGCCAGAGTTTGGGTTTGTGATCAGATTTTTCTAGTGCTTGGGTTTCAAAGTGTTCCATGTAGAGGTTGGCAATGACAGGTGAGAGGGGTGATCCCATGGGTGCGCCTTCTATTTGTTTGTATTTTTGTCCATTATAGATGAAGTATGTGTTGGATAGGCACTTTAACAACAGAATAATCAGAGAAGCCATCGAGATAGAAAAACGCCCACACAGCATGAACAAACGAGATGATACCTCCCGCCTACCAGCCATTTGGAAACCCGCCCTTATTGACAAATGAGTCCGTAACACGAGGAATGACACCAGACCCACACTCACGAGGTCCACACAGGATGTCACCACCACATCCACCCAGAAAGCAGACCCAAACCCACACTGATCAGGAAGCACGACCAAGGACCAGAAGCCAGACTGCAGCTGCAACATTAGCCAACAGTGCAGCTCACCAGCTCAAATCCCCTGCAACTCAGACTAATCTGAGCACAACCAAGCCCCACCCAAACAGGACACACCCCAGCCAATCAGAGCACAAAAACCCCCATCCAATCAGAGCACAAAGCTCCCACCCAATCAGTTCAAACCCCACTAGCAGTTAAAAGGAAGAAACAGCTGCAATCACACATTGCTCCCAGAAGCACGGTTGAAGCCTGAAGATGACGAATGAGACTTCAATTTTACGTGGAGAAAACCCGAATAACCAAAGATCTACATACAAACACCCGAAAACCTCAGAAAACAAATATATATATATATATATATATATATATATATATATATATATATATATAATATATATATATATATATATATATATATATATATATATATATATATATATATATATATATATATATATATATATATAATATAATATATAATGTAGATCTTTATTTATTTATTTATTTATTTATTTATTAAACTTTTATACCGCCCTTCTCCCGAAGGACTCAGGGTGTACAGCCAAGATAAAAAGCAATAAGTATACAAAGTTAAAAATCAATTTAAAATACCTATTCAATAGTGGCCGAATTAAAACCGTCAAATTGACCAACCTAAAATACCCCATATAAAATTACAGAAGATTTAAAAATTTAAAATTTAAAATTTAGAAATTTAAAAAATCTAAAAAATCAGTCCAGTCCCGCTTGAATGAATAAATGAGTTTTTAATTCCCGACGAAAGGTCCGAAGGTCAGATATTTGGCGCAAACCGGGGGGAAGGTCGTTCCAGAGAGTAGGTGCTCCAACAGAGAAGGCCCTTCCCCTGGGGGCCGCCAGCCGGCATTGCTTGGCAGACGGCACCCTGAGAAGACCCTCTCTGTGAGAGCGTACGGGTCGATGGGAGGCATAAGGTAACAGCAGGCGGTCCCGTAAGTACCCGGGCCCTAAACCATGGAGCGCTTTAAAGGTGGTAACCAGAACCTTGAAGCGCACCCGAAAGACCACAGGTAGCCAGTGCAGACTGCGCAGGAGTGGTGTTACCCGGGAGCAACGCTTTGGTTATTGCTCCCAGAAGCACGAAGCTGAAGCCTGAAGATGACGAATGAGACTTCGTCGAAACGTTGCCAAGACACTTCCAATTTTACGTGGGAGAAAACCCGAATAACCAAAGATCTACATACAAACACCCACGAAAACCTCAGAAAACAAATAATATATAATATATATATATATATAATATATATATATAATATATAATATATATAATATACAAATGGATGAGACTATTGCTTAACACAATGTAAGCTGCCCTGAGTCTTCGGAGAAGGGCGGGATATAAATTCAAATTTAAAAAAAATATCAGAAGGGGTAAAGCTGAAAAGAAGAGTTTACTTATCCAAGAAGAATCTTGTCCATGTGCAGCAATGCCTTGGGGAAGGGCTCTCCATTGGACCCATGTATAAATGATTCTATCCTTGTATTCCATGTTCTTTGATTTTTCTCCTTCATACAGTTTGGCCCAATGGATTGTAGATGAAGCCAGCATCTAACACCTTGCTGAGTGTTCTGAATGTTCATTGTGGCCACAAGGGCCAAATCAAATCCTGAAATGGAGCAAAACAAGGGATGGCACTAGGAAACACCCCCCCTGGATAGAATGAAGGTCAATGTTAGAGATCTATGTGTACATGTGGGAACCAAAAGAAGTCAATTAGAACAGCTTTCTGCAGCAGGGTTGTCAGAGTTTCTTGCAAAAATCAAATCCAGAAGCACACACAGATAAACTGTGCTTAACACAGTGTAAGCCGCCCTGAGTCTTCAGAGAAGGGCGGGATATAAATTCAAATTAAAAAAAACAAACTGATGCAGCAGGATTCATTAACTTCTTTATAGTCACAATAATATATTTACAATACCAACAGCAGATTCAGTTTCATTTCAGTTGAGTAGACAGCATGTACAGACACTGGTTTCAGTTTCATTTCTACAGACTCAGAAGCTGAAGACTAAGACATGCCCTGGCTCCAGTCTGTCTCAGTTCCCAATTGGCTGACTTAGTTGCTATACCTATTAATTGGCTGACCTTGTTACCACAACTTCCCAGTCATGACTATTCTGACACTCCTCCATGACTGGAATAGACATAAAACCAATTAACTTAATATTCTGATCATTGCGTTCACTCCACCCAATGGCTTCGTCATTATGTCTGCCAAATTGTCCTCTGAAGAACAATGAAGCAAATTTACATTTTATGGCTTCCCTGACATTACAATATTTAATGTCCACAGGCTTGCTTCTATTTTTTACTCTGTCACCTGTTGCCATTTTGATGCAGAGGATTCATTAACTTCTTTATATTCACAATAATACAAGAAGTAAATTTACAATACCAACAGCAGATTCACAGTTTCAGCTGAGGAGACAGCATGCACAGACACTGGTTTCGGTTTCATTTCTATAGACTCAGAAGCTGCAGACTAAGCCACGCCCTGACTTCAGTCTGTCTCAGCTCCCAATTGGCTGACATAGTTGCTATGCCTATTCATTGGCTGATCTTGTTACCATGTCTTCCCAGTCACGAGGACACAAGGGTGTCCTTCAACTGTACTCAGTCTCAGTTCTTACCCTTCAGCCTGTAGGGAAGAAATGGAAGATGAATCTGGGGCTGCTGAAACCCAACATCAACAGTAGAGAGTTGGCTGAAGAAGATCACATTTAGTATTATAGCCTAAAGATTATATCAAACATGAAGGGTAAAGGGAGTCATCCTGAATCATATCTGTTCCAGCCTCTTCTCTGGTTTTCCCCACTGGCCAGAGCATAGCATGATAGCAAAACCTTGTTTTTACTATATACTTTACTATTTTACTACTATTGAGGATGGTGCAAATATTCAGTCTGATTGGACAAGCTGAATCCAATTTGAGATATTGAGTTCACTCAGCATTGAGCCAAATATCTACATTTTGATTTTGCGAGTTTTAGTAACTCTGGATGGATTTGTTTGGTTAAAATGTCCTGGTTCTAATAGGCTCAGCACTTCATACATTTGTTTGGGAGGGTGCAAAGAGGCATCAAAATAAGGGAGAACCACGGAGATCTTGTTACTGGTATTAGAGGCATATTCTGTCGCTCAGAGTTGTGAGACAAATGGAGTTGTAGGAGCACCCATGATCCCTTGCTATCCTTGGATATTAAGTACAATAAATTAATGTTAGGATTGGAGTTTATCGACCATTGATCAAAGAGACATGAAGAGGTTTCCGGCAGCGGCGCTTTCATAAATCCCAGGTTGAGTGAAAGATAATGGATCAAATGGCAAATCAATATCAAAGATGACATTTTATCCAATGCCTGCTTCAGAGTGCATTACACCAAGGCTTTTGCTTCCATTATTACAATGATATATTACTGGATGGGGAAGACAAGCACCAGAAGAGGAAACCAATTCGCCACTGCTTCTATTCATAGTTTTGTTTCTGCCAGGAATGACTCTTAACAATACGTTTAAGCATTCTCCTCAACCAATAGTCCTTCTGTTTGCCATTATACAGTGGGGAAAGTGTAGCTTTCCAGCTCTTGAACTGCAATTCTTAGCAGGGCCCCAGGGAAGTCTTCTGTATATGAGAACATGAAGTAAATAAGTGATTTTTTCCTGAGTATAAAGTAGCCAACTGGAAAAATATTTTTTTTCACATCCTGATTGTGTGTCAGTGCACAGCTTGTACCTCCTGGTTGGTGAGATGTAAGCAACAGTATGTTGGCTTGCAAAGTGCTCTCTAAACAGAGAGCTTGATTTGCACAGAATAGCATGAACATGCTTGGAATAAAACAGGACTTTAGTTGAACTTGTGGCACACTGGCTACAGTAGGTCAAATCTGAGTGGGTATTGCTCTTACTGTTAGCAGAGAACATGGCATGTAGACACAGGTACAACTAAACCTGGTTACTTAGTCTACACATTGACATTACTATTTGAAAATGTAATGTGATGGCCTTCATTTAGCCAAATATACCTTATGATTGATGGGCCTATCTCATGATAACCATGACACATAAATAATTGTAACTTGGATTGTAAGAGGAGTAAATGCTAAAAAAGCATGAATGGATTGAAAAAATTATGAAATGAAATGAAGAAATTAAAGAAAGCTGCCCAGAGTTATCGTTTGGTAAGGTGGGTGGCCAATAAATTTAATAAATAAATTAAATAATATTTTACGTCCTTGTGAAACTAAGAGAATACGGAAGGATGCAATTTGTATGAATGAAGATGACTTGGGTAGAGTAGGATAGATAAATACTTGAAGAGAAAGTAGAAATTTGATTAGGATTGAAAGTGTAAGGCATATATCAAAGTATCGTTTGGTATCATTTGGGTTGTTGTTGGTATATATGAAAGTAGAAATTCATAAGAGCTCCCTGTTAGTGCTTTAGTGAACAACGATGTAAGAAGAACCAGGGATCAGTTTCTAGAAAATTTGTGCAGGATTTTCAGTAAAGTATCTGTGATCTGTGAAAATATACTGGTAGGTGATATAACTGGATGTGCAGGAACAAATTAAAGATAACAGAATAACAGAGATGGAAGGAAACTTGGAGATTTTCTAGTCCAACCCTCTGCTCAAGCAGGAGACTCTAAACCATTCCAGACAAATGGTTGTCCAGTTTCTTCTTAAAAAATCTCCAGTATTGGAGTGGAGCACCCGGAACTTCTGAAGGCAAGCTCTTCCACTGATATATTGTTCTCAAATGAGAAAATATAGAAAAATCAACAAGTTCATTTGAAGACTCCAAAATAAGGTAAAGATGGTGAGGTTTTCTTGCGTATCTTAGAAAAACTCTAGTTTTGAATACATGGCTGGACCACAAATCTGTTCATATACCAGGGGTGTCAAACTGGCAGCTGTGGGTCAGATACGTCATGCACAGGCCACGCCCATCCCAACTCCACAAATGGGGAAAAAGGTCACGAAACGTAGAATGACGGCAATGTGACATGCCAAGTTTGACACCCATGATATGTACACATGGAAAAGGAATGAATACAAGACCCTTACTACTTTGCTTACAGTGAAACAACGAGAGTATTTGTAAAGATCAACAAAGTGATGAAACTTTTTGAATTTAAAGTTTTTGGTACTCTCAAAATGGCTAAGAGAAAAACTGATAGGGCAAAACAAAAAAGTGGGAGAAAAACTGGAGTAAAAACAGAATGACTGTCATATTCATACTGTAAAGAAACCATTATTAGAAGATAGATTAATTTCTTTTAGGAATGAATGGAAATTGAAGACAAGAACAGAATTCCGGTAGAGAGAAGTTCCTTGAGGCTGGGTTCCAGCATGAGTCTGAAAACTTGGAAGACTAAATTTATGGCCTGGTGACCAACCTGGATTGGATCCTTCAACTTTATCCTGTGACACGTTTATTTGCCTTCATTCGTAAGAAAAGATGACGTGGAAGCTCTTCAAACAGGATAAAAATAATTCTGTTACAGGATGTGGAGTTATACTAAGTAGAAATACAAAAGAAGTTATTGGAGAAATGATGCAGTGTAAAGATGCTGTGGACTAGGACAAAATTCATATAATGATTTATTTAAATGTCGTAGGAGAATATGTCAGGGCTGAAATGCTCCCGGTTCGGACCAGATCGCATGATCTGGTAGTGATCTTGGCAGCTGGTTCGGCGATCCAGTAGCGATGGCAGAGCAAAGGTTCGCCCACCCGCCCGGATATCATTACTTCCTGGTTTTAATCAGGAAGTAATGTATTTTTTACCTTCTATGCATGCGCAGAAGGTTTTGTGCATGTGCAAAAGGTCTGCGTGAGCATGTGATGCAGCGAACACATGCACTTTTGAACCGGTAAGGAAGGTAAGTAGATTTCAGCCCTGGATTATATATAAAACTTAGCTGCAAACTATGTAGTTAAAGAAAACAATGAATAGTTAAATGAAAAGAGTGCAAATGCAGATTGATTTGGATAGAAATAAACGGGCGGGAAACTACAAGGCATAGACGTGTTGCATTAAAGATTTGTGTTAAAATATGGATGTGGTTTGCTAATGGAGTAGATATGCTACTTTGTTGAATGTTTGTGAATACTGAATCTGTACCTGTTGATTGAAAGGATGCCATTATTGTTCCCTTATACAAAGAGAAAGGTAACAAGAATGAGTGAAGGAACTACAGGTGGATTAAGTTTATTAAGTGTAGGTGTGAAGGTATTTGGCAGAAAACTGACTGAAAGGATATGAGAGGTGACAAAGAGCACAATCTGGAAGTGCTGTCTGGGTTTATGCCAGAAGGAATGTGTGCAGAATAGTAAATCAATGGGAAATGAATGAATATGAGAAAATTTATTGTTCCTTTGTTGGTTCAGATGAAGCATATGATAAAATCAAGAGCGTGAATTACAGCATGTTTTGCATGAAGATGGAGTTGAAGTGGTTCAGTGGTTTCTGAATGCCTTATGTGTGGCATATGATGAATATAAGGAACATGCATCTTTTTTTCTCTGAATTCAATGCCATGTTGTCAGTTTAGAACCCAAATGATTTGCAATAGCAGTTGTGCTTAATGCAAAAAAAATAATAATGGAGTAAACGATTGCAAATTATTCACAAATGGCAAAACAAATTAGATGAATTTGTGTATTGAGATAGAATCTTTACTAAATATAGGAAAATGGATGGAGAAATTTTAAAATGTGTTAAGGTGAGTGCTGCAGGAAGTACATTCTTTGTTGTGAAGAATGAATGTTTGTTGAAAGAAATAAGAATGGTTGTGTCGTAAGAGTGTGGATCTGCCCACTTCATTCATGAAAGTTTGGAATGCGAAGAGAATTATAAAAGTTAGTTGGATGCAATGGGAATCAGCATCTAAGAAGTAAGCATGATAAAGTAGGAAGTGACAGGGTAAAAAAAGATGGATACATAATGTGGCTGTACTTTTTTTCTTTATTTCCTCTCTGTCTCTCTATTTCTGATGGTGCTGCCATCCGCAGTTCCTTTTTTAAAATATTAAATGGTGCTATTGACTAGGGCAAGATGGGCAATCAATTTTACCAAGGGGTCATGTGAGATGCTGGGACTATTGTGGAGGGCCACTGCTGCTGTGGCCCCTCTGAAACCCTGTTGCTGCTATGGGCCAGACAGGGACAAAGGTCCAGAAGTGGCCCATGGGCTGTAAAATGCCTAGGGCTACACTAGAATATGTTGATCGTCATGGCTTCATAAGCAGAGTTTCAAAGGTAGCTGTGAAGAAACCAGAGCATTGTGGATCTGACAATTGGGAATTTTTAAGTATTATGTTTGAAGAATTTACAGTAAGAGTGACCCAATCTATATTAGTTAAACTTGAAATGTTGAAGAAACAATTAGAGAATAAACTAAATAAAATTATTGATGATATTAAAGAAGTGAATGATAAAATGTTCTTTCTAGAACATAGAACAAAATAGAATTTAAGGGCAAAAGGCTATAGTATTTTTATTTATTTATTTAAAACATTTATTTAGCTGCCCATCTTCCAACCAGCTCTAGGAAGCTCCCAGTTAATGATAAAAAATATATTTAAAAATCTATAAAATACAATAAGTTAAAACATAAAACATTAAAAACAACAAATTATTTAAACAGCAAAGCCTTTAATACCTTACGGAAGGCTAAAAGGAGCCTGCTGAACTTTGTGGGCAAGTGCTAATGAAAGTTATTCTTTGGAAGTCATTATTTTCTATAGTTTTCATTTCTTTCTTTTTTTCTGTACTCTCATTTTTTGCTTTTTCCCTGGCCTCCTCTTTTTCCCCCTGTAAATATTTTTTTTGTTTCCATGCATTTTATCTTTTTTTAAAAACATAATTTTTTTTAAAAAAAGTGTCTGCTTGAAAACTAAGTAGCACCTACATTTTGATTTAGTACCAAAGAATATTTATACATCTGAGATTTTTATAAAACAGCATTGAGTAGCTTGAGTGCCTCCAGATCTATTGAAGGGGAAAACTGGCAAGTAATTTTATTTTCATGAAGAGGGACTTTGATCTTGGAGGCTACTTAGACGTTGGAGACAGAGTTTTTCCAAGTTCACAGAGTGGGAAATTGTAGCAGCAGCTGAATTCCTAACACAACCAGCTTTTCCTGCTTTCTGTATTGCAGGAAATACAATGTCTGGGACCGGAAAGTAGTGATCAAAGGATTTGGGGTAAATCCAGTTGAAGAAGTGAAATGATATAGATGCATTCAGAGGGCAAGTTGCAAGTAAAAGCCACCACACAGGGGAGCCAAGCAAGAATGAATCCTTCAGAATATGTCAACGAGTCTTTCCCAACATATTGGTCCCCAGTTGTGTTGGGTTGCACTTCCCATTATTTCCAACCAGAATGAGATGGCCATGGTACCTGGCAAAGCTAAAATTACAGTCCAATGTATCTGGAAAGTGGTGCCAGGTTAGAGAAGACTAATTAATGTGAGTGGGTGAAAAATACTGTAGTGACTGAGATTACACATTGTGTTAAACAGCATATTTCTGATTTTGCATCAGACATTTATGTGATTTTAAAAGTATGGTTTATTGATTAACCTGTTATAGAAACTTAGCCATTGTAGCTTCAACAAACCATATTAAAAAAAATATGGTAGTATTTAGTAGACTTGGTTTCAGCCAAGAATGTAGATTCTGAAAAAGCGAAGATGGAGCAGCTACAACAGCTGCTACTAGGATTTTGTAATCTTTGGTAGTAAAAACAGGCTTTCTATGACTCTCATTTGTTGTGGTGTAAGCTGTATTTTTCTCCTGAGTATTTTCTTGTACCGTGTTTCCGCAAAAAATAAGACCCTGTCTTATATTTTTTTGAACCCTGAAATAAGCACTTGGCCTTATTGCCATGTGCTCAAAAGCTTGGGCTTATTATCAGGGGATGTCTTATTTTGGGGGAAACAGAGTATTTGTGTAAACATGTACTAATTTAATGCCTTTTGCTTGTACATCGATTATGCTTTTGGCTCTATATTCCTGATGACATAGGTCAGGGGTCTGCAAACTTGGCTCCTTTAAGACTTGTGGGCTTCAACTCCCAGAGTTCCTCAGCCAGCAAAGCAAAGCTGGCTGAGGAACTCTGGGAGTTGAAGTCCATAAGTCTTAAAGAAGCCAAGTTTGCAGACCCCTGACATAGGTCATAGGACATAAAGTCATTTCCCCTTCCTTGCCTTGTTCACTATAGGAAAATATTTTTACATTGTCTTCTATATCCATCGTCTGTCTAGTGGTATCTATAATGATATGTTAAGTTAAAGCAATGTTTTCCTAACCTGGCAACTTTTAGAAATGTGGACTTTAACTCCCAGAATTCCCAGCCAGTATGAGCTGCAGTTATTTGGTAGGCACCAATGGGTGTTTTCACACCCAAAGGTCAAAGGAGCAATTTGCTTTCAGGTAAAAAGAAATACTTTAACTTAATGTTTTTCAAACTTGGAAACTTTAAGACGTGTGGACTTTAACTCCTAGAATTCCCAGCCGGTATGGGGGTGTTCTGAGAGTTGACGTCCACACATCTTTACGTTTCCAAGTTTGAAAAACATTGAGTTAAAGTAGGTTTTTTTTAACCTGAAAACAAATCGCTCCTTTGGCCTTTGGTGTGAAAAGACTCATTGGTGCCTACCAAATAACTCACATGATGCAAAGAGGATATGGCTAGGATCAGGGAAAGGGAGTATTTTAATCCTTTGGAGAACACACCTGATGAGGTTTCCTTTAAGGAGGCCTTAACTGACTGGTGAACAAAAGAGCAATACAAAAGTCCTCTTATAAAAGGGAGGTGCCTTTTTTTTTCTTTTTAAAACATTTTAAGTCTTGACCTTTCTCTGGCATTCTGCTCTGCATCTAAGCTGTATAAATGCCTAAGAGCTGAGGAATAAAAAAAGAGCTGTGTGCATTAGCCATTTGGCAAAGCTTTAGTATTAACAAAAATTCACTCGAATTCAATATGATTCATGGAGACTCTTTGGGCACATCAAATTGCAGTTCTCCTGGTGGCAATCTGTAAGGAAATTCCCATGGTTTTATTCCAGGCTTCGCTAACCATATTTAACCTGTGTTGGAGGAAATCACAAATATGGGTTGTGATACCGCAACAAATATGGGTTGTGACACCCTGCCCTTTCATGCTGATGGCCAATGTTATTTTATTACTGACCCCTCCTTCCCCAAAGACACCTTTTTCACATGGTTAGTCTATAGCCATGATAGCGAACCTATTGCATCTGTGGCACACAGATGCAAGCCAGCCGTCGCCCCAACCCAGCTCCACCATGCATGCGTGTGTGCCTCCCTCCGGCCAGCTGGTCTTCAGGTCTCAGCAGCACATGCATGGGAGAGGGGCACATGCGGGGGACGCACATTTTATTTTTTATTTATTTATTTATTTTTGTCACAATATATGTAGGTATCATACAAAAAGATTATATAGTATATAAACACATATACGAGTAAATATAAGGAGGTATAAGCATATATATATATGTGAAGAAGAAAAGAAAAACAATAGGACAGGAACGGTAGGCACGTTTGTGCGCTTATGCACGCCCCTTATGGTCCTCTTAGGAATGGGGTGAGGTCCATAGTTGAAAGTTTTTGGTTAAAGCTTTTAGGATTATGGGAAGAGACCACAGAGTCAGGTAAAGTGTTCCAAGCACTGATGATTCTGTTACAGAAGTCATATTTTCTGCAATCTAGATTAAAGCGGTTGACATGAGTACATGAGCAGGGGGGCAGGAGGCATGCCTGGGGGGGGAGGTTGGTGCAGGAGGCTTTCCAGGCCCAAAATGGGGCAGGGGGGTGGGGCATATGCATGGGGGGGGCTCCCATTGCATTTTGGGGGTTGTGGCACACACACTTTGGGCACTTGGCACCAAAAAGGTTAACCATCACTGGTCTATAGTCTGCAGTCCTGAGATTTCCTAATGGAACATTAAAGATCCAATCCCACTCAGGTTTTTGGACTTTTTCAAATATAGCATTTGAAAGAGAGAAAATGGTATCATTAGAATAATGTATGTGTGGAAAAATGGTAATAAATTGAAGTGAAGAAAGAAGAAACAACAAAAAGATTGAGCCATGAAGACAACACCGAGATGTCACACAGAAGGAATGACCGATGTACTAAATGTTTGCTTGTTTATAAAATAAAAAACTTTTAAAAAAATAAAAGAGAGAAAATGCAACTACTTATGAAAATGTATTTCTTTCCTTATTTGATAACTATTCTAAATGCTTGACTGGACAGCCTTTACTTTACCATGCCTATTCTGGTATTTAAACCATTACCCATCTCAAGACAGTAAGAAACTGTACTCAGTTCTCAACACTCATACAGTTTCCTCAACAGAGGAAACTCTAAAGCCTGTAAAAAAGAATTCAATGATTACATTATTTGTACAGGTATATAATGATTCACTATTAAATTTTTAAATGGATTTTGGTAACTTCATCTTCTTGGCCAACTATAAGAGCAGGGATAGTGAATGTGGCAGGGGTGAAATCCAGCAGGTTCTAACAGTTTCTGGAGAACCGGTAGCAGAAATTTTGAGTAGTTTGGAGAACCGGCAAATACTACCTCTGGCTGCTCCCAGAGTGGGGTGGGAATGGGGATTTTGCAGTATCCTTCCCCTGGAGTGGGGTGGGAATGGGGATTTTGCAATATCCTTCCCCTGCCATACCCACCAAGCCACACCCACAGAACCGGTAGGGAAAAATTTTGGTTTTCAACCCTGGAATGTGGGCTTTAATATTCCTCACCGCACATGATCGCCCTCTATTTGAAGACCTCAATGAAGGAGAACACATCATTTCATATGTTCTACTGGCGGGGACAGCTCCTTCAGTCAGCCTGATGTTATCTTGAATCGCCTTCCTTATGTAACCCATTGGTTCTGGCCAGTGGTGAAATCCGAATTTTTTTACTACTGGTTATGTGGGCATGGCTTGGTTGGCGTGATGTGGCTTGGTGGGCATGCCAGGAGAAGGATACTGCAAAATTCCCATTCCCCCCCCCACACTTATGAGGGAAGGATATTGCAAAATTTCCATTCCCACCCCGCTCTGGGGCCAGCGAGAGGTGGTATTTGCCGGTTCTCCAAACTACTCAAAATTTCCGCTACCGGTTTTCTGAACTGCTCAAAATTTCTGCTACCAGTTCTCCAGAACCTGTGAGAACCTGCTGCATTTCTCCCCGGTTCTGGCCCTACCCTCTGGTTGAATAGAGAATAAGTCAATAAGTCATTTGAAGATTGCTACCACATCTCCCCTTAGTTGTCTTTTCCGTAGACTACACATATCCAGATACTTCAACTGTCATAAAGGTTTAAATTTCCATTCCTGCCTAAAATATAACCTCCCCCTTGCAGCAGGAATTTTAAGAGAGGCTTAAAATGTTCTCTTAGTACATCTGAGTTCCAAAAACATTCCATTAAGAGCATTTAGAACCACTGTCCCTCTACTATGGAAGTCTGTTCTCTTGTAGTTTCATTGAAAACTGAGTTTGAACATCCTCTAGACAAAGGCAATATTCAATATTCAGCCTGGGAAGAAGAGTCCATATATTCAAAAATAAAGGGGTTTAAAATAAATTGGTATGAATTCACTCAAAACATAAATTAAGAGAAACAACAGCATGGATTCACCCCATGAACTGAGAGGGAAGAATGTATGTTTTCATTTTCCTAAATGCCTTTTGGACTATAAGGCTGGTGTGTCAGCAGGATCTTTGGGTCTGCTGTTATTTTAACGCCAATGCACATAAAGCCACTGAGGCCAAGAGAGGTCGAGGCTTTTTTTTTTTATCCCCGGATCCAACTTGTTCCTCTGTTTGTTCTTTTCCAGACCATTTAGTGGAATTACCCTCAATTGCTAACTTCAAATTAATAACTGGAATCTGTTTTTTTTCAGCATCAGAAGGTTTGGCAACTCAGCCCGATTGATTACAGGTGAATGCTTCCCAATTGTCCCCCCCCCCCAAGCTTCAGGGCCCCTGGACCACCTGGGTTGCTCCTGTAAGGCAGCTTTTGTTAACTTGCCCTAGAGCTCCCTCCCTCCTTCCCTCCTTTGCTTCCTTGTCCCTGTGCACATGATGGATCCCCTCCCTTTCTGCCACGTGACTTCAGTTAGCCTTTGAGTTCAGAAATCATCTCTAGCATCAGGCATGCTTGCTTGGTTTCCCTGAGGCTATGCACTTGGAACAAATCAGTCTTGTTTGGGGTATTTAGAGGGCTGACAAAATGACTTTTGAAATGTTTCTTGATGTGAAAAATCTTTAAGCAGGGCCAGGAGGTGATGGTTGGTCTTCTATTTAGCTTTAGTAGTAGATATTCAGATATTCCCATATTATATTGTAATGTGGACAGCTATAGTTCAAGACTCTAGAGCAAAGCTGGCTGAGGAATTATGGGGGTTTAAGTCCACAAGTCTTAAAGTTGTCTACAAGTCTTAAAGTTGGACACCCCTGCTCTAGACCATAATATATTAATTTTGGCTCTAATATTTCAGTGTCAGAGCTGTGTTAGTTATGAACTCTGAATTTTAATTCAAAACCCACAACCTTTTTATGTTATGCCATAAATTCCCAGGATTCTGTAGCTAATTATAACTAGTGTTTGAATCCTATCGGTTAGCCCAAAATTAGTACTGACAAGTTTCCTCAGAGTTACCAAAGTTTGGTGTCAGCCACCTTATACAGTTATCTCTCTTCAGATACAGTCAGAATCTAGCTCCCAAATTCCTGAATTTTGATCATGTTGTCTTAAGCTGGCGAGAATTGAAGTCTATAATATTCACAGATTTCCAAATGGAAAAGGAATTCAAGAAGTTCAAGTGGGAAGGCAGTTAATGTGCAACCCAATTTTACTGATCAGTGTACCAGGCCTATTCAGGGTTCACATCACCAGCATGTATTTTCCAGCCATGGGAATTTCCAGAAGTGTGGACTTCAACTTGCCTTTTAGCTGAGATGGATGGCATGTAGATTTAATAAATAAATGAACTCCCAGATTTCTCATCAATGATCAGGCTGACTGTAGAATTCTGGGAGTTGAACTCCCAGACAGTCTCAGAGTTGGGAAACCCTGGCCCACTGTTTCTGTTTCACTCATACCTACCAATCACCATTCTGTAATCAATAAGCATGTTCTATCCTGGTGGGAATTTCCCCCTCCTTCTTTAAGATCATCCTCTCCATATGTTTTATATTTCTGCAAACGTTTTAATTTCCTGGAGGTCAGCTGAACTTACCCTCCTGAACGACCCTATTTCAACTACTTAAGGAACCATACTCAGAGGATTTTTTTCTCTTAGGGATTTAAAGGATTTCTTCTCCCCAATTACATTCTATCACTTCCGGCAGAAGGAGTATGTTGTCAGTTCCATCGGCCAAAGAACTTTGTTTACCAGAATCCAAAAAGAGAGCCTTTTCTACTGTGACAACTCCCTTTGGAACAGGGGTCTCCAACCTTGGTCCCTTTAAGACTTGTGGACTTCAACTCCCAGAGTTCCTCAGTCAGCTTTGCTGGCTGAGGGACTCTGGGAGTTGAACTCAGACAGTCTCAGGTTGGGAAACCCTGGCCCACTGTTTCTGTTTCACTCATACCTACCAATCACCATTCTGTAATCAATAAGCATGTTCTATCCTGGTGGAATTTTCCTGCTGTTTCCCTCGGGAACCTGATGGCGTCGCTGGAACTCTGGGACCTCAGCTAAGTCTTGCGCCTCCCCCGGGTCATTGTCAGCTGTGAATTCAAATTGGTATTGGTCATGATCTGTTTCATTTGGTTCGGTTTGATCAGTTATTCGTTTCCTTATCTGATCTATGTGGCGCCTCCACACTCGGTTGTCTGGTAGCTCTACCACGTCGATTTTGGGCGGTTATCTTTATTATTTGTCCTGCGAACCAACTAGGGCCGTCCCCATAGTTTCGGGCCCACACCCGGTCGCCTATGCTCATTTCCTTGTCTTTTCTAGTTCCCCTTGTAACCCTCTGGTGTGTAATGGGGATTCAAGCGGTCAAGTGGGCACGGAGTTTCCGTCCCATTAGTAATTCGGCTGGGCTTTTCCGGTGGCGTGCTTGGGGTTCTGTGCTGGGCGGCTAGGAAAAAGTCTATCTTTGTTTGCCAGTCACCTGGCTTGAGCCTGGACAATGCCTCCTTAGCGCTCCGGACGGAGCGCTCTGCAAGGCCATTCGGCGCAGGGTGGAAAGGCGCAGAGGGCATGTCGGATGCCTCCTCTGCCAGGTATTCTTCAAACTGGGCTGCCGTGAATTGGGGCCCATTGTCGGACACCAGAGTGTCCGGCAACCCGTGAGTTGCGAATAGGTGGCGCGGGGCTGCGATTACTGCTTCGGCCGTAGTGGATTTCATGAGTATGATCTCCAACCATTTAGAATGCATCAACAACCACTAGGAACGTTTGGCCGTGGAAAGGGCCAGCAAAATCAATGTGGATTCTTGACCAGGGCCCTTGGGGCTTTTCCGGTGGCCGTGCTTGGGGTTCTGTGCTGGGCGGCTAGGAAAAAGTCTATCTTTGTTTGCCAGTCACCTGGCTTGAGCCTGGACAATGCCTCCTTAGCGCTCCGGACGGAGCGCTCTGCAAAACCATTCGGCGCAGGGTGGAAAGGCGCAGAGGGCATGTCGGATGCCTCCTCTGCCAGGTATTCTTCAAACTGGGCTGCCGTGAATTGGGGCCCATTGTCGGACACCAGAGTGTCCGGCAACCCGTGAGTTGCGAATAGGTGGCGCGGGGCTGCGATTACTGCTTCGGCCGTAGTGGATTTCATGAGTATGATCTCCAACCATTTAGAATGCATCAACAACCACTAGGAAGTTTGGCCGTGGAAAGGGCCAGCAAAATCAATGTGGATTCTTGACCAGGGCCCTTGGGGCTTTTCCGGTGGCCGTGCTTGGGGTTCTGTGCTGGGCGGCTAGGAAAAAGTCTATCTTTGTTTGCCAGTCACCTGGCTTGAGCCTGGACAATGCCTCCTTAGCGCTCGGACGGAGCGCTCTGCAAAACCATTCGGCGCGGGGTGGAAAGGCGCAGAGAGGGCATGTCGGATGCCTCCTCTGCCAGGTATTCTTCAAACTGGGCTGCCGTGGTGGGGCCCATTGCCGGACACCAGAGTGTCCGGCAACCCGTGAGTTGCGAATAGGTGGCGCGGGGCTGCGATTACTGCTTCGGCCGTAGTGGATTTCATGAGTATGATCTCCAACCATTTAGAGAATGCATCAACAACCACTAGGAAGCGTTTGGCGTGGAAAGGGCCAGCAAAATCAATGTGGATTCTTGACCAGGGCCCTTGGGGCTTTTCCCATTCTCTGACTGGGGCCGTTGGGGTAGAGGTCTGGACTCTTGGCAAGCCTGGCATTTCCCTACCCTCTCAGCAATCTCTGCGTCCATGGTGGCCACCACACATAGCTTCTAGCTAACCCCTTCATCCTTACGATCCCTGGGTGACCCTCGTGGAGGTCCAATACCTTTCCCTTAATTTATCAGGAATTATTACGATCACCCCATAACAGGCACCCCTTGAGCCGAGAGCTCATCTCGTTTTTAACAAATTCTTTGAACCGTTAAGCCCGGTAGCAATGACACCCTCTCTGTACCCAACCGGTACAGTCCTTAACACAATGTCGGTATGATGCCGAGCCACTTCCTTAGATGTGACTGGGCCAGAGTCAAGAGTCAATAAGTAGGATGGGCGTCCCGGGTGGGGTCTTGATCGCCCCTGGTAGTGGGCATCGGCTTAGCGTCTGCATGCCCACTTCTTTTCCTGGTCGATGCTGCAGCTTGTGCGAATAAGCGGCTAAGAATATAGTCCATCGGGTCAAGCGTGGCGAAAGTGCCACAGGCGTTGGGCGATCGCCAGCCAGTATCCTAGTAGCGGTCTGTGGTCAGTCACGATTTCAAAATTCCGCCCAAAGACATATTCGTGGAATTTTTAACCCCTGACACAATGGCTAGTGCTTCTTTGTCTAATTGGCTGTAGTTCCTCTCTGGGAGGACATCGTTCTAGAGTAAAAGCTATAGGGGCTTCTGTGCCGTTTGAAGTCTATGGCTGAGTACAGCCCCACCCCATAAGGGAGGCATCGCAAACCAGCACTAGGGGTAATGAGTTGTGATATTGGATGAGCAGGCTATCACTTGAGAGCAGGTTCTTTACTGCTTCAAAAGCCCTATTTTCTGACTTTCCCCAAGACCAAACAGTATTTTTCCTAAGAGCCTATGCAGCGGTTCCATAGCAGTTGCTTTGTTCTTTAAAAGACCGCGTAAAATTCACCAATCCCAGGAATGCCTGCAGCTCTGCTTTGTTTTTGGGCGCTGGAGCCTTCCTAATTGCCTTAACCTTGCTCTCAGTAGGGTGAATTCCTTTCTTGTCTATCCGGTAGCCCAAGAAATCGACGGATTCGACCCCTATCTGGCATTTGTTTGCCTTGACTTTTAATCCGGCTGTCCGGAAAATGCCCAAAACCTTTCTTAACCGCTCCCCCAATTCCTCCATGTTTTCCCCTGAAATTAGGACATCATCGAAGTAGGGAACTACCCTGGGAGCCCCTGCAGTAGTCGTTCCATTAGGTTTTGGAACAGCCCTGGTGCCACACTAACCCCAAATTGCAATCGGGTGCACTTGAAGGCCCCCCTGTGCGTTACAATCGTTTGGGCTTCGGCTGTGCGGGCGTCTACGGGCAGTTGTTGGTAGGCTTGGGCCAAGTCTAACTTTGCAAAGACTTGCCCTTGCCCCAAAGAGTGCAATAAGTGTTGCACCACGGGAACCGGGTAAGCGCTTTTCTGTAAGGCTTTGTTAAGCGTCGCCTTGTAGTCAGCGCAAATTCTAATTGACCCGTCCGACTTTATTGGGGTGACGATTGGCGTCTCCCACTTTGCGTGATCGACTGGCACCAAAATCCCCTGATTTATGAGCTTGTCCAGCTCCTTATCGATTTTTGGTTTTAGGGCAAAAGGGACTCTCCTCGCCTTAAGCCTAATGGGGCTACCTGGGGCCTAAGTTGAAGGAAATAGGGGTCCCCTTGTACTTGCCCAGGCAGTCCTTGAAGACATCTTCGAACTCGTTAAAGAGAATGTCTTTCAGGTTACAGTCACTTCTGTAGATGCCAGTCACTCCCATGCCCAGGGCACGAAACCAGTCTAGTCCCAACAGACTGGGCAGAGTTCCTTCGACGATCGTGATGGGCAGGGTCTTCTTGTGTGGACCGTACTCGACTCGGACGGAGGTGGTCCCTCGAACAGGGATGCGATTCCCCTGGTAGTCGTGGACTCGTAGCCGTTGTGCTTGCAGGTGGCGCTTCGCGACAGGCGGCAGTGACTTCGCCAAAGTGTCCCAGGACATGATGGTGGTCGCTGATCCCGTGTCTACTTCAAGCCGGCACCGTACTCCCTCTATTTTGGCTTGGTGAAGATCTTCTTCTCCACTTTGGTCGGTGACCTATGACCACAGTTGTTTGGTTGGAATCCGCGCCTTTTTTGTTTGAGCCAATCGCGGGTCGCCTTGCCGATTCCGCGCTCTGATTGGCCGATTTGAATTTTCGGCGGGAAGGTTGGGCCGCTCGACAAACTTGAGCTAGGTGCCCTTTCTTCCCACACCGCCGACATATCGCGTCTTTAAACTTGCAGCGTTGGCGCTGGTGTTGACCCCCGCAGCTTCCGCATTCATCTCTGTCCCCTTTGTCGCGTTTCTCGGTTCGGCAGACCCCTTCCTCATCTTCACCGTCGGATTCGGTCTGAACCTCCTCCTGGTGCACCGGGGTTGCCTTCGCGCTCGCCTTTGGTGGGACAGGCTTCTGCAGTGTCTCCGCCGCTTGGGTGGACATTTCATGTGCTCTGGCTTCGTCCAGAGCGGTGGCCAGCGTTAGGTTGCTCTTTGCTAGCAGCCGTCGCCGCAAACGGATGTCTTTGACGCCTCGGATGAGTTGCTCGAGCACCTCGTCTAGGTCTCGGTATCCGCAGTCCTTGGGCGCTTTTCTTAGGCGGCCATGTAGTCACCGATGGTTTCGCCCTCCATCTGCCTTCGCTCTCCAATTCAAACCGCCGCGTATTTGGGCGGCGTTGGTGCAGTGGTTTTTAGTAAAGTCTGTAGAGTTGGCCATGACACCGACTGCAGCGTTGGCTCTGCCAGGGCTTCGCGATATCAATGACCTCCGGACCACAGTGGCTTAAGAAATAAGCCCTTTTCGGTTATCTGGAACTCCTTGCAGTTCGTTGGCTTCTAGAAAGCTTTCGAAGCGGGTCATATCGTTCCCCATTTCTCCTTAGCGGGTCAAGCGGTGCGGGCGGAGTGTAACTGGCCATCTCCGCTTTTCTGCCCTGAGTTTGCTGGGTTCGGGTCTATCGTGCTTCAGCTCGGTTCTGGTTCTCCTTAGCCTCGAGATCCCACCTTCGTCGCCAAATGTTAAGTTCTGGAAGTAACGAGGCTGGAGACCAGGGTAGTGACAACAGCTCTTTAATATAGGGTGAACCCAGCAACTGGCTGGGAGAAAAACCTCTCCTTTTATACAGTTCTACTGGAGGCTTCGTCCAATCAGCAACGTGCTGATTTCCCGCTCAAATATTTAAAGGCACAAACATGAATACATAACACCTTCAAAAGTTGGATGTGCCATTGGCCCTGGAAATCCCAAGGAAGTGTGAAGCCTATTGAACAATTACACTATGTATAGTTAAACGGCGCTCTCCTGTTGCCTTTTTGCTATTTTGTTTAAGTGCAGCATTTAATTCTTTTTAATTTGACTTAAATGGCAGAATGTTTTGATTATTAGTTGTGTTTTAACTGTTCATGCCACCCAGAGTAACATGCAAGGGAGACGGATGGCTATAAAAAATTGAATCAAGAAATAAAAATATATAAAGATGAAAAAGCAGCTATTTTTAAAAATTAAAGTGAGAGAGATGCTTAAGAAAGATTATTAGAGTATAATGACCAAAGATAAATTCAATGAACATCAGCAAGATTAATCTGGAAAAAAAATGTCTCTAGAATGGTTGTCATACTGACAGCCATGTCAATAAGCACACCAGGTGTGTGGTTGCAATTTTGCATTTCCAAGAAGCCCTCTAGGGATTTACCTGACCCTGACTAGTTAGGTAGATGATACAATTAAGCATTCTGACTTTCCTGATAATTCATCTTCCTCAGGAGTTAGGAATTATGAGCAATAGCACTCTTAGAGCAGGAGATAGTTTGGAACCTCCCTGGAAGTACATACCTGGGGTTCCCACCTATCACTTTCTTTACTTGCACCAATTACTCCCCTGTGTTTCCCTCCCACCCCTCCATGGGTGCTGCTTCCTCCCCTTCTTTTAACATGCAGGCATGTGTGAACCACATAAAAATGTTCTGGCCACTCCTGCCACTTTCATGTATCCACAGGACCACTACTGTACTGATTTTATAAGATGTATGTATTTTAAAACCTGTGGGCTGTGAGGTCATTGGCCTATGTCTAATGATCCAGTCACAGTAATGGACTGGTGATGGTTAATAGAATCAGAGTTCTGAGTAAACCAAAAGCATCACTACTTCCTCTGGCATATGATAGTTTTTTAGATATTTGTAAACTGTTATCATAGTTCAGTCATCTTTTCTACAAGCTAAACGTGCCCACCAGGTTTTTTTTTTACATTTTTTTTATTTTTTATAAACATAATAGTAAAAAACATCATTGTGAACAGATTGTCAGTCAGGTACATGCTTAAACCCATTTCAGATTTCATCCCTCGTTATATTCTATACAATATATTTCCTTCTTCTTCATTCAAATTAATAGTTTAGCACATGCCCAGCAGTTTTAACCATTCCCCACGAGGCATGATTTCCAGATCCTTTGCCCTGGTAGCTCTTTTCTGAACTCAGTCTAAATTCTATGGCCTTTTAAGTTGCTTTCCTTAGAACTGGAAATAGTGTTCTAAATATGGCAGGGGTGAAATCTAAAAATTTTCCCTACCGGTTCTGTGGGCGTGGCTTAATTGGTGGGTCAGATGGGTGGGCATGGCCAATAACAATAAATAATAAAAATAATAAACAAAGTATACAAAACAATAAGAGGTACCAAAACCCAACTTTCACACTTTACACACACACAACACAACACAACTGACTCACACACAATGTAAAAGCAGCTGCACTTCACCCAAAATGGCCCCTGCAACATGCAGGAACTTCACACAGCCACAAAAAGCTCAAAAACCAACTTTCACACTTTACACACACACAACACAACTGACTCTCTCTCTCTCACACACACACACAAAATGCCACATACAGCTTTGTGAGATTTTGTGTGTTTGTTTAGTTAGAGTGAAACACTACAGAAACACAGCAAATCTCAGAAAGCTGCACAAATATTTTATTTTATTATTTTATTTTATTAATATTTTTTAGATCAGGGGTCTCCAACCTTAGTAACTTTAAGGTTTGTGGACTTCAATTCCCAGAGTTCCTCAGCCAGCAAAGCAGGCAGATTGAGTTGCTCACTGAGGAAATGAATTGCAGGCAGGCAGATTCAGTTGCTAGCTGATGCAACTGATGTAAAGCATGGCTTTGCCAGCCAAAAGGAGCAGTAATTAGGTAAGTGAGGAGGGGGGATTGGGTGGGCATGGGTGGGGGCTGTTGTAAGAGGTTGTTAAAAATGATTTTAAAAGCCTGTGATGATCAGGCAACTCATCTGGGATCGCCGGAGGAAAAAAGGATTTTAAAAGCTCCTCTGACGATCCCAGCTGCAGTTGTCTCATCGCCAGAACCTCTTAAAATAATTGTTTTAACAAACTCTTCGGCTGAAGAGCTTGTGGAAAACATATTTTTTAAAGTTCTGGTGATGAGGAACTCAGCTGGGATCACCAGAGGAGCCTTTTAAAACCTATTTTTAACAACCACTTCAGCCAAAGAGGTTGTTAAAAAAAAAGATTTTAAAGGGTTCTCACGATCCCAGCCAAGCCGCGGGACCAGCCCCCTTTTTTAACTTTTAAAGGCATGTTTTCGGCTGAAGAAAAACTGCTTTTAAATGTAAAAAAAAAAACAACCTCTGATGATGTCATGGCTGGGCAGGGGGAGGGGCCAGGGATTTTTGATACCTGTTCTCCGAACCACCAGCCGCCATCGCTACTGGATTGGGCGAGCTGGTCCGAACCAGGAGCATTTCACCCCTGAAATACGGTCTAAGTAGCAAAATGTATCCATAATCTGGAATCAACCCTGCTCTTAAATGCAGCCCAAAACTGGCTTGGTAATTGTAGCTGTTTGCCTCAAAATCAGCTTGGGGACCCGTAGTACTTCTAGATCTTTCTGCCACACAGTGTCACTAAGCTAATTCTTGCCCGAATTAAGTATCTACTTTTTATTTGTTTATTTATAAACCCACCTTTATTATTTTTAGAAATAACTGAAGGTGGCAAACATATCCAACATACACTTCCTCCTCCTAATTCCCCCACAACAACAATAACCCTGTGAGGTGAGTTGGGCTGAGAGAGAGACTGGCCCAAAGTCACCCAGGACTTGAACTCACAGTCTCTTGCTTTCCAGCCTGATGCCTTAACCACTGGACCAAACTGAAATGTCAATGTCTGTAGGAGGAATGAAAAAGCCTTTTGCTGAAGACCTCTCTGAGAAACTGGCCTGTTAAGGAGACAGTACTAGATAAGATGAAATCAGTTTTATATCTTACCTCTCTGCTATTAATACTGTACAAAACCATTGTTTTTCTTTTAAGTGTTCTCACAGAAAAATGTTTTTGGCAGAAGCAGCCCTACTCGAACATTCCCAAACCGATGTATTGGCAACAGTTGCCTTTTTGGTTCCTGAAGTATTCTCCTAATAATATATTGTGCAATATTATTTAACATTTTCCCTAGTATGTTTCCTTCAACCTCTGGTGGAAAAAAGAATATTAATATTTGTGCATAAAAATACTTTAGTATTTTTCAGGGCACAGGATCGTTTTTTTCCTGGTATCTGCTTGGAATTTTTTTCAATCAATTTCTTGCAGACTTTGGCTCAGAACGCAATGACTGTGTGTAGTACAAAACTTTTGTAACAAGTAACCTTTTCCTGACATGCTATAAAATGTTGTTAAAAGTACACCCACATGAACACATACAGATACTCCGTCCTCTCTAGTTGCTCTCTTCTTGGCTGTAGAAAGCTGAACATCTGCTTTGATTTAGTCATGATGGAACCCTTGCTTGAAAAGGCATTACTTCATCAGCTTGCCAGAGTAGATGACCTAAACCATGGCGGAAGGCTGGACCATGGAACCGTCTTCAAACCTGTCTATCAACTGAAGCGAAAGAAGAGTAGCTGTTTCAAACAACGCTTAAAGGAGGAATTTCCCTTCTCTCCTTCCTATAATGTATGGCTGCAACTGCAGAGAATTTGGTAACAGAAATACAGTTGGCCTCAAAAGCTTCACAGAGGCAATAATGTCAATAATGCACTTCAGTAATGATATAGTTTCAGACAGTGATGAAATCCAATTTTTTTTTACTATCGGTTCTGTGGGCGTGGCTTGATGGGCATGGCAGGGGAAGATACTGCAGGAAGGATACTGCAAAATCTCCATTCCCACCCCAGTCCAGGGGAAGGATACTGCAAAATTCCCCATTCCATCCCCACTCCTGGGGGGAAGGATATTGCAAAACAGCGTTCTCTGTGGGGGCCCCGGCCTTGTCTTCTCCCTGATCTTCGGACCTTTAAACACGAGCTCAAGACTTTCTTTTTTCACCAAGCGGGGCTGGCCTGATCGATTTTATATTGGGGGTTTTTAGCGGGCTTTTAACCAGGGTTTTTATCTTTTGTAAATTTTCTTATCTAATATTTTTAATTATACAGTGGTTAAATTAGATTTTTAAACTAGTTACTGTATTTTAAAATGTTTTTGGGATTATTGTTGTTTTATTTGCTGTACACTCCCCTGAATCTTCGGAGAAGGGCGGTATAAAAATTTGAATAATAAATAAATAATAATAAATAAAATCCCCATTCCCTCCCCACTCTGGGGCCAGCCAGAGGTGGCATTTGCCAGTTCTCTGAACTATTCAAAATTTCTGCTGCCAGTTCTCCAGAACCTGTCAGAACCTGCTGGAATTCACCCCTGGTTTCAGAGGAATAATTGTTAGACACAGGCAAGAGAGGGCTAACCTCCTTCATCTCCTGTGATGTTAATCAACTTGCCTCCAATCTGCTCCATTCATTCAGCTCTTAGATCTGGTTACATTTAAACCGGTTCCAAAATCAAAACAGCAAAATACAATATTGCAAAGACACTTCAAGGAGTGCATGCACCTTCTTATCAATGAGTTCAAAATTTTATTGATTCCAAGAAATTTTCCTACTCAATAAATACAGCATGTCCTGGAGCCTCTAAAATAGTCAATTTCTTTCAAAGCTCCTGTTCTGCTGAAAGCATTTGGGACTTTTAAAACATAGCCTAGAAAACAGAAGAAAAACCTTGGCCATCCTACAACGTTTATAAAATAGTTCCCATGGTTTTTATTTTTCTTGAGGGAAGGATGAACCCTAACTGGGCTTTGTCTTGGCTACAGTTTTTCCTGTTGTGGCTGTATCAGCAGCAAAATTCCCAGATTTGCTTCCATCAAGATCCATGTAAATTAGGAAACCATTCTAGGCGCTGCCTTTCTTGTGAAATCTTCTTGGTAAATTCTCTTCTGGGACAGAATAAGTCTTCTTCCACGTCATATCTGTGTTCAGATAATTTCTTCCTCTGCTTCCTTGAATGCTTCCAGTTTTGATTCCCTCACTGTCTAGACATCCTCCAGTCTGATCTTTTCTTATTCATTTCTACGCTGAGATTTCTCCCCTCCACCACCTTATATTTAAAGAGTGACTTTACCCTTGTATTGACTTTAACAAGAATATTTAATTTCTTTCCTTTTTTTTATAGGTCTAGGTTTTGCACTCCAAAGTCCAAATTAACCTGGCTGTAGCACACATATCTGTCTAGATCAGTGGTTCTCAACCTTTATAGTGCTGCAACCCCTTTAATACAATTCCCCACGATGTGGCGACCCCAACCATAAAATTATTTTCGTTTTGAATTTATCGCGCCTGAAGCCTTATTGGCTAGCGATCTGAACTGCTTGCGATTGCCTTGAGGACAGAGGCATTAAAGTGGAGACTCCTCCCCTATTAAGTTTATGGTGCCTGAAGCCAAATTAGGCTAGCGATTGGGAGTGATTGCAGCTGGCTTGAGAGGGAGACATCAGAGCAAAGATTTCTCTCTTTTTTAATTCATTGCGCCTGAAGCCGAATTTGGCTAGCGATTTGAAGAGCCTGCAGCTGGCTTGTGGAGTCAACCATTGGAGTGCGATTCTTTGATTCGCAAGTATACTTCCCATATTTCCGATGGTCTTAGGCGACCCCTGGCAAATCGTCATTCGACCCCCAATGGAGTCCCGCCCCACAGGTTGAGAACCGCTGGTCTAGATTAATGAGGACTCATCATATTAGCAATAGCAATAGCACTTAGACTTATATACCGCTTTACAGTCCTTTCCAGCCCTCTCTAAGCGGTTTATAGAGTCAGCATATTGCCCTCAACAATCTGGGTCCCCATTTTACCCACCTTGGAAAGATGGAAGGCCTAATGAGATTTGAACTGCCAAATTGTAGGCAGCCGGCAGTCAGCAGAAGTAACCTGCAGTACTGCGCTCTAACCACTGTGCCACTGCAGCTCATATTAGTATTTAATCACTCTGTAATTAGCAAGTTTTAATTGATCTCTGGGTGGATTGCTTAGAATATCAAACATTTTTTATTTCCAAATATTGGATAACTGAAGCCATAAAATTATCTCTACTCCAAAAGTTTAATTTTTTTAAATTTAGAGATATTTAGTGAATCCTCTTCCAATCCTACAAATAAAGCAAATTCTTAGGTCTTTACATCAGGATCTGCATGGAAGATTTCAACCACTAATCAGAGATTATAAACTGAAAATATACTTATGCACAGTTTATACTGCTAGTACCCTGGCTGAATTCATCCATGACACTAAACCATAGTTTGCGAAATAAACTACAACTGGCATTCTTATTTCATTAAACCAAAACTAAATAAGTAACATTATGGCTTAATGCAGGATGTACCAATGGCCTACACTTACCTCAATGCCTTGAGATTGTGAGGTTGAACTTCAGCAAAAAAAAGCTCCAATTTTACATAGTGCATTTTTCCTCCAGAATAATGTTGAGAATGGGGAAAAGGCCTCTGGAATGCAAACTGTTCTTCTTTCCAGCCTTAAATCTCCTCAAGCCCCCATCTATCCTGAAAACATGCTGCCAAGATTCAGCCATTTTGTGGTCAAATTTTGGCAGCTCTATTTTGGGCCAATTTTGGCAGGAGGCAGCATTTTTGAAGGGTGAAAACAGGAGCAGAATTTATCCCAGAGGCTTCCTGCTCTATTCCCATTCTTAAATCTCCCCACCAAGGAAAAATGTGCTCCCAATTTCCAGTGAATTCATCTGTGGCTTTTCAGCTGGTAAGGGAATTACAGCCCCCAACACAGAAAGCTGCCCATCCCTGGCTTAATGTAATGTGTGAAGACACCGTTCCCCCCACAACTTTCTGTAATGCAGCCATGTTTCTTCTGGAGACATCCCAGAGCTTAGGATCTGGAGACAGAGGCTCTTCTTCCACAGGAGGAAGCTTCTTCCATCCTAGAGGCCATTTCCCAAGTTCCAGAGAGAACATAACCACGGAAGGAGACCCAAGTTTAAGGGTGTGCAGCTGGATGAAAGCCTCGCTAAGTGAACTGGCAAATTTACAGAGATGTGCCCCGGCTGCCACCTTTCTCTCAATGGGTTCAGCACATCTTTGGTTGGTAGCTCTGATATCTCCCTGCTGGAGGGAGGAGAAAACCCCTTGCAGAGCTTCAGGGCTCTGGGATAGATCCTGACCATCCAAAGTCATCAGTGGCCCCCAGGATCAAATGTCCGCCTGCAGCTCATGAAGAGGCAAGGAAGTGGTGGGAAATTTCTCCTCCAGCCTGGTCTGTGATGTTGCTATACCTTTCTGTAATTGTGGAGAAGAGTGTTAGATTCCAGGTCAACTTCCCCAAACCCCAAAAACGTTAAGTTTAAACTTTCTACTGTTGATCTCACCCCATTCCTAAGAGGTCTGTAAGGGGCATTCATCAGGGGTGAAATCCAACAGGTTCTGACAGGTGCTGGAGAACCGGTAGCGGAAATTTTGAGCAGTTCGGAGAACCAGCAAATACCACCTCTGGTTGACCCCAGAATGGGGTGGGAATGGAGATTTTGCAATATCCTCCCCCTGGAGTGGGGAGTGAATGGGGATTTTGCAGTATCCTTCCCCTTTCCCACCCGCCAAGCCACGCCCACCAAGCCACACCACACCCACCAAGCCACACCCACAGAACCGGTAGTAAAAAAATGGATTTCACCACTGGTGTGCATAAGTGCACCCCACGTGTCTACCGTCCCTGTCTTACTATTCCTTTTTTACTTACTCTTCATGTATCCAAATTATGTTTATACTTTTACCTGTTATCTTATATATGATTGACGAATAAATAAAATAAAATATAAATAAATAAAATCCCCCTTGACATTAGCACATCCTATTGTCCTTTGCTGATGTCGTGAGTGACAGATTCCTCCCCAAGGCTCCATTTCCTCTTACAGCACCCATTTTGCTATGGCAAGGGATTTTAGAAAACCATAGACCAGGGGTCTCCAACCTTGGCAACTTTAAGACTTGTGGACTTCAGCTCCCAGAGTTCCTCAGCCAGCTTTGCTGAGGAACTCTGGGAGCTAAGTCCACAAGTCTTAAAGTTGCCAGAATGGAGACCCCTGCCATAGACAACACTGGACTTTACAATATTTTTTCCCACCCTGATGTCTAGGTTTGAAGAGCTGAGTTTAAAGGAGGCAGATTTTAAAATCATACCAGATTTTAAAGTTTAGATATGATGAGATTCTCAGAACCTGCATGTGCTCATTTCATAAAAATAGGGAGGGAAGAGCAATATAGCATTTAAAATGAGGTTTTTATTACAGGAAATTTAAGTCTAGTATCTCACCAAGTACATATGTCTGGGTTGTTGCCCTTTTTTTAAAAAAAAAAGTGAATTGGTTCTTAATGTCTTTTAAATAGCTATTTAAAAAGCACATACTCCAATAACAGAAATTCCTTATTTTGTGGTGTAGTGTAGTAATGCTTTATTTTGTGGTATAACCAGCATTTAAGAATGGATTTAAAAAAAAATCTTTGCAGATGTAGAAAACAGATACAATCTAAGCATGTGCAGAAAAAAAAGCATAGATCAAGGCAAAGGGTCTTGTCAGTCATTCATAAAGCAAAAGCAAAGAAAAAAAAAGTGGCATACAGATTGGGAATACAAAGAGAACTTTGTATTGTGAGGATCAGGGTTTTTGCAGAGGAAGGTCAAAAAGTTAAGATGGTGGCCCCAACAATGTGATAGACGCCTCATCTGTTTTTATATGCATCAAAGCACATCAAAAGGAGACAGGTGCTTGACTGCATGGTTGTGGCCGCCATCTTTATATATATATATATATATTTTAACCTTCCCTGCAGGTACACCTGGTGAAGATGGTAAAAAGGATGTTGCACAACTACAGTGCTGGATTTGTTATTTAAACTTTGCAAGATTGTGTCCTGATGAAGGGCAGCTTCAATACTTTCGGACAATGGACCTTAGATACAAGGAAAATATCAAGGTATAGAAGAAGCAGAGCAGGGGTGGAAACTAAATAGCAAATATATAGCAGAAAGTAGGGCGATATGAAGCTAGGGAAACAAATCCCCAATCGGCTATTATTTAACAGCACAATATAGAGTTTGCGGTTTTACAGCTCAGATATGGCAACCAGATGCTCTGTGTAGTCAAGTTACACTATTTTAACTAATTAGACTCTTATTCTTTGTGTTGTCTCTATACGGAGCTTTGTCAGTTTGGAAATGTACAGGGACAACTGCTGTTGTCCAGGTGGAACTATTGTACCCTCCAACGGACTAGTTATGTGCCGTAATTTGGGGGGAGCGATCCCCCTCCTTGAAAGTAACCTTGATTTGGAAATCAGATAAGTCCAAATCCAGTTTACAGATCAAGAACCCTGAGAAGCTAGGATAGCAGGAACCCTGGTGCTGCCCATCAGCTGCTGGCATCTGAACAATAGATTATAATAAAGCCAGTACATCTGCTCCCTCTTCTCCCTTAGGTAGAAATGTTTCTTTGCCATCGGACTCAAATGCAGGTTGCAAATACAGGTTCCAGCTTTAATCTTTGAGTTTTCCAGTTGCAAAACCCTGTCGCCCACATTTTCATTCACCCATGTTGCCATTGCCTAATTCCTCTGCCATTAGTCTAATAGTATTCTACTCCATAAGCCTAGAGGTATCTTCAGGGTATAGTCAACATGCTCACTTGTCTTTTATATATTTCACATGGATAATGCACGTAAATATTTGGTGGGTTTTGAACACAATGTTACAACCGCCCCCTAGACTTTATTGTTCATACCTTAGGAACAGCCCTGCATAAACCCAGGCACTAGCCTAACTTATACCTCTATGCATAGAACTTTTTAAAAAAAATCTTCATGTGATTTCCAAATTGCCAAGAACGGCATGGTGGCCTAGTGGTGAAGATGCTCGTCTCCCACTCGGAAGGTTTAATCCTAGGTAGCAGCACATGTTTCTCTCTTAGAGCACAAAGCTCTAAAGGGGCCTCTGTGGCTCAGACTGCTAATGCAGTCTGTTATTAACAGCAGCTGCTTGCAATTACTGCAGGTTTTAGTCCCACCAGGCCCAAGGTTGACTCACCGTTTCATCCTTTATAAGGTAGGTAAAATGAGGACCCAGATTGTTGGGGGCAATAAGTTGACTTTGTATATAAATATACAAATAGGATGAAGACTATTGCTAATATAGTGTAAGCCACCCTGAGTCTTCGGAGAAGGGCGGGATATAAATAAAAAAAAAAAAGCAAAAATATCCGCTGCAAACTCCACATGGTGTCAGGAAGGGCATCCGGCCAGTTAATGCTCAGCTCCATCCAGTTGCCCCGATTTTACCCTGAATTAAGGGATTACAGGGTCATAAAAAGGGCAATTTTTAAATGTGATTTCCAGTTGCCAGTAGAAGAGAGAAACCCTCCCTGGCAGGAGGGCTGCCAGGTGAGTCCTATTAAACTTTTATTTGAGTCCCAATGTGGGTATTGGAACATCCACATTCCACAAAGTCAACATTCCCATGCCCAAAGTACAGCAGGGTCACTGAAGATCAGCTAGGCCGGTTGGAATCAAGCAGATCACTAGCTTCCCAGGGCTCCTCCTTCGGGTGTCCTATAATGTTTGTATATGAAATCTTGTATTTCAATAATCAGTGGCTTCCTGCTGGAGCACCTTAGATTGACTTTGGCCATCCTCAGCAGCTGAGAGTTTACAGTGAGATGGGAGTTATATTCTGAAGACCAGCGAACATTTACCAAACTTCATGTCATGGTAAGGGGAATATATGAACGAGCCGCTCCTTTGGTGGCTAATTCGTTGCCCAATGTCACATGAACACAGCCAAGTTGTATTAACAAAGTACAAAAAGAAAACAAATAGCCAACTAAAGGAGGTGGAACTCTTCCTTATTAAATCTTTATTTTTGCAGATTTATGGCTGAAGTATAGGCTATCTACACTAGTGACTGATAGGATCATTCAGCCATCATTCACCAGTGATAGATCACTTATGTAGACAGGTTTTGCATTGCCACAAGAACTTCTGAGTAATAGTATAAACTACAAATGTGGAGAGCCTCAAAGCAGACAAAACTTTCATCCTGGCACACGAATAGGTATGGTACTGCTAGCTGCTCCTTAACAGATAAAACTAGTTGCTCAGAGAACTCAGCAATGCTTCCCATCCATTTCTTAGACAATCTTCTTTTCAACCCCTTGAACCCATGTTGCTATGACATTGTTCTGAGGGTTTCCCAGATTCTGGACTCTTTCCTAAGCCAAAGATATTTGCTGACTCTCAAAATTGTGGAAAAAGACACATCTACCAATGATCTCATTTCTAATATGAGATATTAAAATGTGCTTTCAGCTTTTCTTTCCCCATAGTAATCAGGACTTGAGACAACATATTCAATAGCAGTCTGCTGTGGTCATGGTTCAGCAATTCTGAAACAGATCCAATGGTGCAAAGCAGGTGCTGGCTGGGGATGTTTTAAGTTGTAGTCTAATATAGTGATTCGCAGCCACAGCGATTCCAAATTGAGATACCATCCTCAGATATATCCTTCATTCCCAGCAATTCCTCTCTTACAGAGATATTGTTAAAAAATAAAATAGCAAATGGCATATCCAGCACAAAACTGTTCTAGACAAGCAAATGATGCACACTTGGTTAATTAATTACATAATTACTAATTACTGAAAAAATGTTTTGGTCATTAACTCAAGTGGCATTAAAAATAAGGGAAATATATAGTCTATCTTTAACTGAAAGAGACCTAGTGACTTTCTACCAGCCTTAACAATCTACACAAATTAGATTAACCTCCATTTTTCTGACTATTTATCATCAGTGTGCACATACTGCAACTGTGTCCAAACTGTGTCCAAACAATTTTTATTTCTTGGAAGGATCTGTGTATAGTCTTTCCAACCAATCAAACTGGAAACACACCCAGCAACTTGGCATATTTCAAGACTGCATAGAAACAGTCTATACTAAGATGATGATGATGATGGTATTTATTTATATATACTGGTAGTAGAATAACAGAATAACAGAGTTGAAAAGGACCTTGGAGGTCTTCTAGTTCAACCATCTAGGAAACCCTACACCTTTTCAGACTATACCTTGTCCAATCTCTTCTTAAAAACCTTCAGTGTTGTAGCACCAACAACTTCTGGAGACACGTTGTTCCACTGATTAATTGTTCTAACTGTCAGGAAATTTATACATTTATTATAGTTATACTTCATATTTCTTAATTGCCCATCTCCCTCCTTTATATCTTGCCTTTATTTCTGTATCCATCAAGACAGCCTAAAGCAGTGATGGCGAACCTTTTCGCCATTGCGGGCCAAAAGTGGGGGGAAGCGTGGGGGCAGTTGCGTGTGTGCATGACCACACCCATAATTCTATGCGCCCCGCCCATATGCACAGTGACACTCCCTGTGCTTCCCCTGCTTTTGGTCCGGTGGGCCCGGTAGGCCTGTTTTTTGCTCTCCCCAGGCTCCAGAGCCTTTCTAGGAGCGTGGGGGTGGGGGCGAAAACAGCCTTCCCCAGTGGCCCTCCGGAGGCCTGAAACGGCCCATTTGCTGACTTTCGGTAGGACCAGAAGGCCTGTTTTTTGCTCTCCCCAGGCTCCAGAGGCTTTCTAAGAGCCTTGGGAGGGCCAAAACGGCTTTCCTCACCTCCCTGGAAGGGCTCTGGAGACCAGAAATGGCCCATTTGCTGATTTCCGATGGGATCGGAAGTTGGCAGACAGGCTGTTTCCGGCCTCCGGTGGGCCTCCATGTGGGTGAGGAAAGCCGTTTTGGCCCTCCCAAGGTTCTTAGAAAGCCTCTGGAGCCTGGGGAGAGCAAAAAAAATGGGTCTTTCGGTCCCACCGTAAGTCGGCAAATGGGCCATTTCTGGTCTCTGGAGGGCCTCCGGGTGTGTGCAGAAGACTGTTTTTATCCCCCAGGCTCCTAGAAAGGCTCTGGAGCCTGGGGAGAGGAAAAAATGGGCCTGCCCCACCCACCCAGGCCCTCCGGAGGTAGGAAAAAGTGTGTTTCCCTACTGCCGGAGGGCCCAGAAGGCCCAAAAATCAGCTGGGTAGCTAAGCTTGCGTGCCCAACAATATGGCTATGCATGCCAGCTGTGGCACGCGTGCCATAGGTTTGCCATCATGGGCCTATAGAATCCTTCCATCTCCTATTTTCCCCACAACAATCATCCTTGCACAGGTTGGGTACAAGGAAGTGACTGATCTGAAGTCATTCAGCCATTTCCCCTGCCCATGAGAAGACTAGAACTCATGATCTCCTGGTTTCCTCTCCAAGACCTTCTTCAGATCAAATCAAGGGGATGTTGCGCAGAGATGGTGCCAGGGAGGGTGTTCTTTCCCCAGAGGGAAGAACAACAAGAACAAAAAATCATTTTGGTGTTTGCAACTCTATTAGTAAAGTCTTGTCCCTTTTTGTGTGCAGCACCCAGGAGGAGAGTGTAAACAAAAGGGCAGGATTTCAAAAAATAGCACAGTTGCAAAAACTTGATCTTTTTTTACATCTCCAGCAGACATCTCTGGACATTCTGCATTAAAGGAGGAAAGAAGAGGGAATAAAATCATGAGACCATGTTTTGCGACTGCAGCTCATAAACCTTTCCATTGAAATAGGATAGGACGGGACCTAGAGGTGAGTGGGCTTGGTGGTTGTCCTCTTCCTTTACAGCCTTTACCTGCCAAGCAAGAATGGCCCTTCTCTTTATGGCCTTCCAGTGAATTAGAGAGTTTCAAGAAGAGACTGGATAGCCATTTGCTGGATAGCCCAGGTCTCCTTCCAACCCTATATCTTGTTATGTCTCATGGGATTTCTCCAGAGATAATAATAATAATAATAACAACAACAACAACAACAACAACGAGTTGGAAGGGACCTTGGAGGTCTTCTAATCCAACCCCCTGCCCAGGCAGGAAACCCTACACTATTTCAGACAAATGGTTATCCAAAACTTTCTTAAAAATTTCCAGTGCTGGAGCATTTACAACTTCTGCAGGCAAGTTGTTCCACTGATTAATTGTTCTAACTGTCAGGAAATTTCTCCTTAGTTCTAAGTTGCTTCTCTCCTTGATTAGTTTCCACCCATTGCTTCTTGTTCTACCCTCAGGTGCTTTGGAGAATAGCTTGACTCCCTCTTCTTTGTGGCGGCCCCTGAGATATTGGAACACTGCTATCATGTCTCCCCTAGTCCTTCTTTCCATTAAACTAGGCATACCGAGTTCCTGCAACCGTTCTTCATATGTTTTAGCCTCCAGTCCCCTAATCATCTTTGTTGCTCTTCTGTGCCCTCTTTCTAGAATCTCAACATCTTTTTTACACCATTGTTCAGTTCTTAGACTGAGCAGTAGGGGTGCTATTCAGCAGGTTCTGACAGGTTCTGGAAAACCGGCTGCGGAAATTTTGAGTAGTTTGGAGAACCGGCAAATACCACCTTTGCAATATCCTTCCCCCAGGAGTGGGGAGGGAATGGGGATTTTGCAGTATCCTTTCCCTGCCATGCCCACCAAGCTACACCATGCCCACCAAGTCATGCCTACAGAACCAATAGTAAAAAAAATTGAATTCCACCACTGCTGAGCAGCCTAAAAAAGATCTTAGTCTTTATTGTTTCTTATTACCTATAGTTGAATTGTTTCTTTATTCTTTTATTTTTCATACCAAGTCTGATCTTGTACGCTTCCTAGAGCCTCTGGTGTGAGGCAGCTTATAAATCATATAAATAACCAAAATCACTACAATAAACTTGCCCCAGTTGCTACTATAAGAAGGCACACAATGTGGGGTTCCTCAGGATCACCTAATCTGGAAGTCGGCACCAACTTGAGCTGCAGGTACTTCAGTGGTGGGTTGCCCCCGGTTCGGACCGGCTCTATAGAACCAGTAGTAAAACCGGTGGGAGGCTCCGCCCACTGACACAAACGTCATCAAAAGTGATCTGTGCATGTGCAGAAGCGGGCACGATGCGAACCAGTAGTAAAAGTAAGTGGAACCCACCCCTGAGGTACTTCCTTCCCCCAGCCAATGGCTCCAATACAGGGTCTCTCCAGACTATGGTCGAAAAGGCCACAATGTTGGCTGCAACTGTGCAACCAAAGTTCTGCCCGTTTTTTATGTGCACATAGCACCCTTGTTTCAGTAACCGGGATAAGAGAGAATGTGGGTTTGGTGAGCACTGCTTCTGGCATGAAGAGGAAATGAAGTTCCTTGAGGTGAAATTCCTGCAATTCCTGCAGTTGGATGCCAGACTAGTCTAACTGTGCCGGCCTTTCAGGCCTTGCTATCTATTTTACTTTTCTGCTTGCCCGTTTTCCACATAACTGCTAAAAGAGGCTGTGCTCCGAAGGGACAGAAACACATTTGTGAAGACCTTATTTGTAAACGGGAAGAGAATGGAAGTAACTAATCCAGCCAGAAGTCAGAGCATAAATCTTTGAACTATGTGTTGCCAGCTGCTGCGTCATTTAAAAATAGTGTGGTGCCAATAAGACAGATCACTCCACATGGGGGCCGTAAACAGAAATCAAAGGTATGCGCCAGGGCCCTGATTGCAGCCCAGCCTCACACACACAACCCCGGCCCCATCACAGTCCACTTCTGCTTTACACTATTATGGGTATCCCCCCTGGATTTCTCTGCTGTCAGCCACTGATTTCTCCCTGCCCAGGAAGGCACCAACTACTTTTTGTTCTGTAGAAGTCTGGTGGCACCTACTGATCTTTTCAGGTTTGACAGTACGCAGAGGCATTGCTGTAGCTTGACACAAGCAACTGTTTTAGGAGGCATTTGGCCTGCTTCCTCCCTGTCCCTCTTTACAATCATGGAGACAGGATGGTTGTTTGAATTAATATATAACTTTTCACTGTTTTCCCCTCTGTAGAACCACAGTGACATTGTCTTTAATACAGTACTGAAATATACACACTGGGGCAGCTGTTGAGAAATATTTTCATTATGCTGAGGATTTTGATCACTGTACCACAAAGGATTGTCTCCATCCTTAAGTGTCCCTTCAGTTCAGTCTTGACTCCTGGAAAGTGCTTGGTCAAATCCATGCAATTTTCTTGGCAATGTTCTCAGAAGTGGTTTGCTGTTGCTTTCTTCTTCCTAGGGCTGAAAGAGCACTAAATCCATGCCCCCAAATTGCCTGGTTGACAAGCTGCAGGCAAGAAAGAGGAATGAAGGATGAAGGGGGAGGAATTGATCAATAAGGAGCAAGCTTTACCCTCAAATAGGAACGGTTCAAATCAACATTTGGTACCACCCAGCCTTTATCCTTAAGCAAGGTAGCACTACTTTTTTTTTTAAAAAAATGCAGGTTTAGTGCTTTTTAAAAAAAACAACACACACACTAAATCCATGTTTATAAGGAGGTTGCATAAGATTTGAGAAATGCTTTGAAAAACTCCATTCAAACATGCATCGGAGCTCTCTGCAGTGGCCAATGTCTATTCTCTCCTGCAGTTCAAGCCAAAACTATCATGAAGTCCAGTTCAGGGTGAGCAGAGGGGAAATGTTAGGCTTGTAGTAGCCTTCACCAGTAGGAATTGAGTAAATCCTAGTACAGACTCTGTCAGAAACCACATAGTTGATAAAACTAGATCATCATCTCCATGGCAAACATTGTATTGAAGGAAAAGAGAAAACACTACTGTAGCCTAAAAACAACTTTTAATGCCTGAGCTATGGATTGGGAATAAGACAAAATGATGTATTATTCATTTTGTCTGTGTCAAAGCTCTTGTCTCACTCTGTCAAAGACCTTGGAGTACTCATGATCTAAGTGCCAGAGCTCACTGTAACAGCATTGCTAAAAATAGCATTAAGAGTTGTTAACTTAATCTTGCATAGTTTCTTCTCTGGTAATATTTAACTGCAAACTAGGGCATACAAAACTTTTATCAGACCAATTCTTGAATACAGCTCATCTGCCTGGAACCCACACTGCATATTGGACATTAATACAATTAAACAAGTCCAGAGATATTTCACAAGAAGAGTCCTCCACTCCTCTGCTCGCAACAAAATACCTTATGCCACCAGACTCAAAATTTTGGGCTTAGACAACTTAGAACTTCACCGTCCTCAGTCTGACCTAAGCATAGTACATAAAATCATCTGCTACAATGTCCTACCAGCCAATGAATACTTTATCTTCAACCAAAACAATACACGAGCATACAATAGATAAAAACTCATAATAAACCAATCCAAATTAGACTGCAGAAAATACAACTTCAGTAACAGAGTTGTCAATGCCTGGAATGCACTACCTGACTCTGTGGTTTCGTCCCCAAATCCCCAAAACTTTAACCTTAGACTGTCTTCTGTAGACCTCACCCCATTCCTAAGAGGTCTGTAAAGGGCGTGCATAAGCACCAGTGTGCCTACCATCCCTGTCCTAATGTTTTCTTTTGTTCATATCCTTTACATGTATTTATAATTATGTTTACACTTGTATCTGTCATAAAATACATGCTTGACAAAATAAATAAATAAATGTAGTGAGGGTATGGTATAAAAATGGCCACCGGGGTATGTTTGTACTGCAGTTAAAGAGAGATGAGAATTTGCCCTTGTAGCATTTTCTAGACTCATTGTTGTGCCAAAATAACAGCAATAAGAATGGGCTTTATATCATTTCAATGATGACTGAGTGAGGCTAACAAGATGCTGAAGGTCTTTAGTAGGGAAGTAGCCAGAGACAGAAACCATATCACTGTCAGAATGGGACTACAAAAAACTTGATTTGCAATGTATCTCACTTACTACTTATCTGGATTTCTGTAGTCTATCTCTGATAGCCTTAACAAAGCGTCTCAGGAATCAGGCCCAAATGCCAAAGCCCTTGGGAACAGACTGTTATTTTGTATGAAGTACCTGATACAGCCTATTTAATTCTTGCAACAAACAATTGGCTCACATTTGGCTTGTTGTGGGCTGAAAAATTGGGGACTTCATTCTTGATGTTAAATTAGACTAGAGTAATTTAAGGGTAGAGATTAAGGAGGCTGAAACCTAGGTAAATTGGTTGCACAATGCTATGCTAATACTCATATATCTAGACTCAGATTCCTGTTTTTCTTCTTTTCAGTGTGGACAAATTCAATGTATTTATTCAATTAATCTGTTGAAACAGGTGTCCTCCAATGTTGTACAAATATTTGTGGTTCACAAACTATAATCATAATAAGAAATCCTAACTGTCTTAAATGCTTGCAAGGAAAAAACAAAAGAAAAGAGAACTATATTTCAGTGGTATATTTCACCACGCCGAAAACCTCAGGGTTTATCTCCTATATTTCTGCTGCTAACTGCTATTTTAAATTTATTCTTGAAATATTTTTAGATTTTTTTTTGTTGCTTTACATTATGCTGCTTTTAATTTATTGTTTTTGCATGCGGGTCTGTATGCATTTGGCTTTTTTTTTTTGCCTTTGAATGTATTAGCTGTGGAGGGACGGGGGGGCTAGCAAATCTAAGCAATAAAAGTAATTGATATTTTTGGGGAGGACTCTGCAGATGGAGTTTCAGGGGAGACTCTGTGCAAACAAATTGCATGCCTTGGCATGTTCTCAGCAATTGGAGAAGCTTTCCACCTTTGGCCCAGGGTATATTTTGGCCTTTCAGTTTGCAAAAGAGTCTGGATGGGGCGCAGAGCCAAAGGAATACCGGAGATCCCAGCATACATTAGCTATGATATGAGAGACGTTCTTCTGGTAAAATGCATAGTCATTAATCAATCCAACTTCTATTCATGTTATTGGCACACCCCTAGGTCAATTCCCATGGGCACTCATGAAACATTTATCCCATGAGATCAGACGGCATGAATAATCACAGGAATCTGGCTTTAAGTGAAGCTATGGCAGGATTGCCATTCAGCACTGTGTCAGGACACTAAATTAAAGGTCATGCGATATGCGATGTTAACTTTTCCCTCCCCCAAATATTCTGGATCCAGTTGTGAATTTTCAGATGGGAAAAATGTGTTAAATCCACCACATACATACATGCGGACCTGCGCAGCACGTGTAAAATGTCCCTCTGGTTAATGTAATTGAAAGTAACTTCTAAAACAGGTGTTAATGGTTATTTCCCAATCTCAAAAGAGAGGAAGAACATAGTGGTAGCAGACAACAACCTGTATCCAGCTCCTGTGAGCTCAGAAAGGAGGAGATACATTTTATGCTCTGAATGATTTAAATTCTGCAAAAACAACTTAATGATTGTTGGCAAGGACTGGACTTTGCAATGCTGATAAGAATAATAGAAACTTTATCTTCCGAGCCCAGTGTTTTCCAGATGTTTTGATCTAACAATTGCAGTGCTGGGAACTGAATCCAGAAGAGCACCGACTGCATTGGCTTCCTCGCCCCTGCCTAACCCCCTCCCCCAGCCCTTAGGTCAAATTCCATACTTCAAGCTTCCTCAAAATCTTCATCCTCCAAGTGTTGCGATTACAGTTCCTAGACTGGCTTTCTCCAATGGAAGGCTAGCGTATTATGAGAAAATTAGTCATCTGACTTGCTTGTTGTGTTTGTGGATTACCTAATATATAATTTTTTTTGTTTTTTTTGTTTACATTTATATCCCGCCCTTCTCCGAAGACTCAGGGCAGCTTACAATGTATAAGGCAATAGTCTCATTCTATTTGTATATTTTTTTTTACAAAGTCAACTTATTGCCCCCCCAACAATCTGGGTCCTCATTTTACCTACCTTATAAAGGATGGAAGGCTGAGTCAACCTTGGGCCGGGCTTGAACCTGCAGTAATTGCAGGCTACTGTGTTCTAATAACAGGCTTCTTAACAGCCTGAGCTATCCCGGCCCCTAAACCATAATATGGTTTTTTTTTCTTCCTACGTATTGCCTTAGTTGGCTTCCTTATCAGGCTCCATACCTGGTGATAATATTAACTTGTCAGTCTTATTCCTGCTAAGGAGACCCCATCTAAATGGCCACAAAATGTCAGCCCACCCATAGACCAGATCAGGAAAATAATTTCACAGGGATAAGAGAAATACACTTTTTTGAGATAGGCTACAGTAAAAGAATCTGTGTGTGCTCTTTTTTTCTTCCTTCTTATACCTCTTTCTAATTCTATGTGTGACACTCTATGAAAGCGAAACTTGGACTTAGAACAAAATAGGAAGAGTATTGGTATCTAGACCCGTTCCAGTCCGGCTTCCGACCCGGATACAGCACGGAGACAGCTTTGGTCGCATTGGTGGATGATCTTTGGAGGGACAGGGACAGGGGTTATTCCTCTGCCTTGGTCCTATTAGACCTCTCAGCGGCTTTTGATACCATCGACCATGGTATCTTGCTGCGCCGGTTGGGGGGATTGGGAGTGGGAGGCACCGTGTATCGGTGGTTCTCCTCCTATCTCTCTGATCAGTCGCAGACGGTGTTGACAGGGGGGCAGAGGTCGACCGCGAGGGGCCTCACTTGTGGGGTGCCGCAGGGGTCGATCCTCTCGCCCCTTCTGTTCAACATCTATATGAAGCCGTTGGGTGAGATCATCAGTGGCTTTGGGGTGAGATACCAGCAGTATGCTGATGACACTCAGCTGTACTTTTCCACCCCGGGCCACCCCAATGAAGCTGTTGAAGTGCTGTCCCGGTGTTTGGAAGCCGTACGGGTCTGGATGGGGAGAAACAGGCTCAAGCTTAATCCCTCCAAGACGGAGTGGCTGTGGATGCCGGCACCCCGATTCAGTCAGCTGCAGCCGCGGCTGACTGTTGGAGGCGAGTTATTGGCCCCAAAGGATAAGGTGCGCAATTTAGGTGTCCTCCTGGATGAACGGCTGTCGTTTGAAGATCATTTGACAGCCGTCTCCAGGAGGGCCTTCCACCAGGTTCGCCTGGTTCAGCAGTTGCGCCCCTTCCTTGATCGGGATGCCTTGTGCACAGTCACTCATGCGCTCGTTACCTCTCGCTTGGATTATTGTAATGCTCTCTACATGGGGCTCCCCTTGAGGTGCACTCAGAGGCTTCAGTTAGTCCAGAATGCAGCTGCGCGGGTGATAGAGGGAGCTTCGCGTAGCTCCCGCCTAACACCGCTCCTGCGCAGACTGCACTGGCTACCTGTGGCCTTTCAGGTGCACTTTAAGGTTTTGGTTACTACCTTCAAAGCGCTCCATGGCTTAGGGCCTGGGTACTTACGGGACCGCCTGCTGTTACCGCATGCCTCCCACCGACCCGTACGCTCTCACAGAGAGGGACTTCTCAGGGTGCCGTCCGCCAAGCAATGCCGGCTGGCGTCCCCCAGGGGAAGGTCCTACTCTGTGGGGGCTCCCACACTCTGGAACGAACTTCCCCCGGGTTTACGCCAAATACCTGACCTTCGGACCTTCCGCCGCGAACTGAAGACACATCTTTTTATTCGCGCGGGGCTGGCTTAAATTTTATTGATTTTTAAATTTTCTATTAGTAATTTTAAGGTTTTTTTAGTTTTTTATATATTTTAAAGTTTTTTAGGCCAATTATAAAATAAGTTTTTTAATTTGTATTTTAAATTGTATATTGTATTGTCTGTTTTTACTTTGGCTGTACACCGCCCTGAGTCCTTCGGGAGAAGGGCGGTATAAAAATCGAATAAATAATAATAATATTATTATTATTATTATTATTATTATTATTAATAATAATAATAATAATAATAATAATAATAGTGCCTTTGAACTTTATGTCCAAAAATCATGGATCAAGAAAGAAAACAAATTGATCATCAAATGAATCAACCCAAAGTTCTCACAAGGCACAAATGATGAGACACAAATTATCCCACGTTGGACTTGTCTTTCTAGAGAAGATTGTATTTCTGGGAAAGATTGAAGGAAAGAGAAGACTATGACCAGGAACAAGGTGGAATGGAATCATTAACAGTGATCAGTGGCAATGAGTGCAGTATTGGAAGACCTGAAAACCAGAGTCTGGTCATCACCAAATAGGGGTCTGGTCATCATTGGGCTGCAAGATCATCATGGAGAAAATCTAGCTAAGTGGTCATTAAGAGTCAACCCAAACTGAATAGCAGAAGAGGAGGAAGAGGTGGAGGAGGAAGAAGTTCAAATAAAATGCACTGTGTGTTTGCACTCAGGAAAAAAAGTCAAAGGGAAGTGACCTTAGAACAGCAAATGCATAGACAAAGACAGCCAGAGTAATAGACAAAAAGGGGCCCCAAATTCATAAATTCCAATTAATGCTCTATTACCTTTAGGTGGTTGGCAGATTATTTATTGATTAATTGATTAGTATTTTTATTAATAGCTGCTTATCTCAGATGAAAGTGACTCTGTTTTTGTTCTGTTCAGTTGTGTCTGAAAGAGCAACCACCACATAAAAACACTCTCAATTAAAAACAACAACTACTGGCTCAGAAGTTTGATCAGGCTGTCGCAGTTTTTATTTTGTTTACTTCTTTTTCTTCTAATCTTCTAACTAACATCATTCTAAAGAAGAATCCTTCGTGTGTGTAGAAATTACCTCCTTAAGTTTAAAGTCAGTGTTTTCTCTTCCAAACAGAAAAGCCTTCACTGTCCCAAGTTGATTATTGGATGAAATGATAACCACTGGCCCCTATTGCATGGGAGGACTGATGCTGCTGTCCTCCCATGCAATATGGATGTGGGGAGCAACATGGCTTTAGCAACATGGCTTTAGCTTTAGCTTATGAACATGCTTGGGGCATGTTCCCTCTGTCCATTATTAGAATGGAATGCTTCAATTAGCTGGATTTTTGCTGCCTCTAACTTTTTTTTTTTCTTCTGCGCATGCGCGTTATGGCGGCTTCCTGAAAATCTCGTGGAGCCGGCGGCTGGAAATCCTTGGCACGATGCCGTTCAGCCGCTCGCCCAGCTGCCTGGCTTCGGGCTCCGGTCTTGCCATCTTCTCGGCCACCGGGAGCGAGGTCCTTGGGCCTCTTTGAACTCCCGGTTGCCGAGTACGGAGTTTGTTTTCCGGCAGCGAAAGGCGGCGGCGGCCATGTTGGGGGGGGCTGAACAGCGGCTGGAAGTCCTCGGCTACGATATCCTTTAGCCGCTCGCTAAGTCCTCGGCTACGATATCCTTTAGCCGCTCGCCCAGCTGCTTGTCTTCGGGCCCCGGTCTTGTCATTCTCTCGGCTACCGAGAGTGAGGTCTGCGGGCCTCATTGAACTCTCGGCTGCCGAGCACGGAGCCGGAGTTTGCCCTTAGGCAGCGAACAGCGGCGGCCATGTTGGGGGGGGCCTGCGGAGACGCCCGGCATGAATCAGCAGTTTTCGGGCCGTTGTGGCCACAGATATCAACTGGACACCAACAAAGGACACAAACAATGGCTGAGGCGCCCGAACACCGACGGAGGACGTTAATGGTGGTATGCTGGACACCGGGTGCTCGGGTTGCTATTAAGTTTTGGTGCTGGGACGGGACTCGTATGGGCATGAACAACGCCCCCTCCCCCCCCTCCCCCCTCCCCCCCTCATGGTCATGGACTGGAACATCGTTTTCTCCCCTACTCTGACTTTTGTTATGCCCTGCCAACATTCCGCAATCGTCATCAGCGGTTCACCTCTCTTTGAGCTATTTTATTCCATCAGTGACGGAGAGGTGGTTGGCTTGGACAAATTGGACAATTTGTTACAGCAGCAGAGCGGCATGTGGGGCCATTTTGGGTCCAAAGGATAATCTGCCGACGTAGGGGTGGAGACATGGACGGCGTACATCTTGACGGCTAAGGATGGACATTTTGCCACGACTTTTGGGCCTATTTCTCCATGAGATATTCATTTGCCGATCTACTACGACTGCGAGGTTCCCCCGCCTCGCAGGAATGGCCCTCCAAGCTATCGAGGGCTTACCTTAACGAAGGGTCTTGGGACCCAGAGAGGTGGCATGCGGCTAAGAAGAATTTGTGGGGCTTTTAAATAGTTTTTAAATAAGGGTTTTTAAGGGGAGGGTTTGACGGGTGGGGAGGACCCGTCGGGAGGATCCAGCCCTGTGCTAGTTCGCGACATTACGCCATCTTGTCTGAAGGCAGGGGAGGACGTTCCAGGTTTAGAGGGCTGTTCGATCTGTACGGTAAGTGGGAGAGGCAGATATGGCGGGGAGGGCCGTGTCGAGTTATGGGGGCACGTGCTCAAGTTTGAGAGCGATCACGTGCTCCGGCCCCTCAGTCCCTACCTGCCTCGGTGGCCATGATCCTCAGAGCTTGGACCTTGGCTGATGTTATGTAATGCCGGTCCGTGGTTAATAAGGCTCCCTGATTTGTGACCTTATTCAGGGAGGTCCGCGGACCTCATGGGCATTACGGAGACCTGGTTGGGCCCTGAGGGGGGGGTCCCCCTTGTTGAGATGTGCCCTCCAGGCTTCCGAGCATTTCATCAGCCGAGAGTCCAAGGTAGGGGTGGGGGGGTGGCGGTTGTTATTAAGGAAGATCTAGAGCCGAGGGAGACCACTGTTCCTCAGATTGCTGGCTGCGAATCCCTCTGTGTGCGCTGGGGCTATAGGAATCAGTTGGGCTTGGTGATCGCGTACCTGGCTCCTTGCTGCGTGACCACAGCCCTGCCCGAGCTGTTGGAGGTACTGGCTGCTGTGGCGGTTGAGACCCCCAAACTTATAGTTATGGGGGATTTCAACTTGCCATCGGTTGGCCTGTCATCAACGGCAGCTCGGGAGTTCCAGGCTTCCATGACGGCCTTGGACCTGATTCGAGTAAATGATGGCCCTTCGCACACAGGGGGAGGCATGCTAGATATGATTTTTATCTCTGGACAGTGGTTAAATGATCTGGTATTAGATGATTTAGTAACAGAACCAATGTCATGGTCGGATCATTTTCTCCTTCGCCTAGACTTCCGAACCGCTATTCACCACCGCAGGGAGACGGAACCTATACGGTGGTTCCGTCCCAGGCGCCTGATGGACCCTGAGAGGTTCCAGACGGAGCTTGGGCCATTTCCTGAGGATCTGGCCCACGGCACGACTGAGGAACTGGTCGTGGCCTGGGAGCAGGCAGCGGCCGGGGCCCTGGACCGTGTCGCGCCTTTGCGGCCTCTGACCCGGCGTAGGTCTCGTCCGGCCCCTTGGTTCTCCGAGGGGCTGAGGGAGATGAAACGCCGGAGAAGACGCCTAGAGAGCACCTGGAGGTCTAGTCGCTCCGAAGCTGATCGGACACTAGTTAGGACCTATACTAGGACCTACCTAGTGGCAATGAGGGAAGCGAGGCGCTCCTACGCCTCTACCCTCATTGCGCCGGCAGATAACCGCCCGGCCGCCCTGTTTCGGGTGACCCGCTCTCTCCTACATCAGGAGGTGCGGGATGACCCTTTGCAGGGACGAGCTGAGGAGTTTAGTGGTTATCTATACGATAAAATCGTTCAGCTGAGGGACGGTCTAGACCGAATTTGGGATGATCCAAGCGAGGAGAGGAGGCACGCCTTGTTGAGCACATTTGGGATGAGTTTGACCCTGTGGCTCCCGAGGACGTGGACAGGTTGTTGGGGAGGCTTCACGGCACGACATGTTTACTGGACCCGTGCCCTTCCTGGCTGGTACTGGCCACTCAGGCGGTGACACGAGGCTGGCTCCAGAGGATTATCAACGCTTCTTTGTTGGATGGGGTTTTCCCTGCCGCCTTGAAAGAGGCGGTGGTGAGACCCCTCCTTAAGAAGCCCTCTTTGGACCCAGCTATTTTGGCTAATTATCGTCGAGTCTCCAACCTTCGCTTTGTTGCGAAGGTTGTAGAGAGTGCCGTGGCGCGACAGCTGCCCCAACACCTGGATGAAGATGTCTATCTAGACCCGTTCCAGTCCGGCTTCCGACCCGGATACAGCACGGAGACAGCTTTGGTCGCATTGGTGGATGATCTCTGGAGGACAGGGACAAGGGATATTCCTCTGCCCTGGTCCTATTAGACCTCTCAGCGGCGTTCGATACCATCGATCATGGTATCCTGCTGCGCCGGTTGGAGGGATTGGGAGTGGGAGGCACCGTATATCGGTGGTTCTCCTCCTATCTCTCCGACCGGTCGCAGACGGTGTTGACAGGGGGGCAGAGGTCGACCGCGAGGGGCCTCACTTGTGGGGTCCCTCAGGGGTCGATTCTCTCGCCCCTGCTGTTCAACATCTACATGAAGCCGCTGGGTGAGATCATCAGTGGTTTCGGGGTGAGATACCAGCAGTACGCTGATGACACTCAGCTGTACCTTTCCACCCCGGACCACCCCAATGAAGCTGTTGAAGTGCTGTCCCGGTGTTTGGAGGCTGTACGGGTCTGGATGGGGAGAAACAGGCTCAAACTTAATCCCTCCAAGACGGAGTGGCTGTGGATGCCGGCACCCCGATTCAGTCAGCTGCAGCCGCGGCTGGCTGTTGGTGGCGAGTTACTGGCCCCAAAGGATAGGGTGCGCAACTTGGGTGTCCTTCTGGATGATCGGCTGTCGTTTGACGATCATTTGACGGCCGTCTCCAGGAGGGCCTTCCACCAGGTTCGCCTGGTCCGGCAGTTGCGCCCCTTCCTTGATCGGGATGCCTTATGCACGGTCACTCATGCGCTCGTTACCTCTCGCTTGGATTACTGTAATGCTCTCTACATGGGGCTCCCCCTGAAGTGCGCTCGGAGGCTTCAGTTAGTCCAGAATGCAGCTGCGCTGGTGATAGAGGAGCTACACGTAGCTCCCATGTAACACCGCTCCTGCGCAGACTGCACTGGCTGCCTGTGGCCTTCCGGGTGCACTTTATGGTGTTGGTTACGACCTTTAAAGCGCCCATGGCTTAGGACCTGGGTACTTACGGGACCGCCTGCTGTTACCATCGCCTCCCACCGACCCGTCGCTCCCACAGAGAGGGACTTCTCAGGTGCCGTCCGCCAAACAATGTCGGCTGGCGGCCCCAGGAAGGGCCTTCTCTGTGGGGCTCCCACTCTGGAACGAAGCTTCCCGGCTTACGCCAAATTCCTGACCTTCGGACATTTCGTCGCGAACTCAAGACTCACCTTTTTATCCGCGCGGGGCTGGCTTAAATTGGGATTTTAAATTTTAAATTTATTAATTTTAAATGGGGTTTTAGTAGAGTAAATTTTAATCATTGGGCTAATTTAAATAAGTTTTTTAAATGGGATTTTAAATTTGTATATTGTATTGCTGGTTTTTATTATGCCCGTACACCGCCCTGAGTCCTTCGGGAGAAGGGCGGTATAAAAATTAAATAAAATAAATAAATAAATAAATAAATAAATAAATAAAGTAATGGCAGACACATTGGTGAACCTCTGAAATTAAGTCATCGTGTCTGAAAATGAAAGGTTTAGCAGTCATATCAATTTATATGCCAGGCAGTTTTATAGTTTAGGAGGCTCCTCTTGTAAAATGCTTTAAACCCATCTGCAGAAATAGGCTTCTTATTCCCTTGAGTCCAGCCTAGGATTAGATGTTTGCAGTTTATGACTCATACCTCCTAATTCAAACTGGTTTGGTTGCCATGTCTCAATTTCATGTTGTTTGTACTTCCCTGTTTGGCTGCTTCCCCCCCCCCTCTTTTCCTCTTTACTTTTATAAAGTTTATATCCCACCTTCCTAGGTGTTTCATGAAATACATAAAGAACCCCAGATTCATCTTCTCTCTTCAGTTACGTTCTGTATTCAGCCACAAAAAATAAACAATAAGCAATATGATCCCTAAATTGTCCTACAATAGGTTCGTATTAAGGAGTTTATCATTATATATGATATAATATATATATTATATTATATATATATATATATATACTATATCTGTTGAATTACTAATATCAAATGGAGCTTGAAGAAGGGCAAACCAGACAGGTCATCAATTGCACAAATATAATCTGTGACCTTTGTTTTTGAAGTTTAAGCAACAGTCCAGGGACACCATTACTATGAAGAGGGTTAGAAAGTCCATGTGGAACCATCTGCTTCCCAGCCATCTGCATTTGTTGGTGCCTAGGAAATTCCCTTCCAGGGCTAATAGAAGAATGAACAGAATCTGCTATTAGAACACAAGAATGGGGAGAAATGGTTAAGCCTACCACTTCTAGCTGTAGTCCTGAATGTGACTGAGCCCTGTGGCTATTTAAATGCTAACCACAAAGCACATTTATTGAATTAATACAGTTACTATTTATTACATACAGCTACATTGCTATTAAGTATGCAATTAATCTCATTCACAGTTTAGTAGCATAATAAATAATAATAATAATAATATTTTAATTTGTATACCGCCCTTCTCCCGAAGGACTCAGGGCGGTGCACAGCCAAAGTAAAATACAAAAAGAACAACACATACAATACTAAGAACAACCCTTAAAAACTTATTCAATTGGCCAAATTTAAAATACAGTAACACCCTATAAAATTTACAAAAATTTAAAACCCATAAAAGCAAATTAAAATTTTAAAAATCAAGCCAGTTACATCTCTCAGATGATGCCCTATTGAAGGCGTTATTAAAGGCAAAAGAAACATCCATTTAGAAGAAAAGGTTTTATTGAAATAAAAACAAAGGGACTTCTGCAATTTTAAGTCCTTTTAGACTTGTTTAAGAATTCAGCAGTCACAAGATTTGGAGTGATCTGGGAAGCATTACTTGATGTTTCAAGAGAAAACTTCTGATAAACTTTTTCAGTACAAACTCTCTAGCAAATTAAGCAGTCAAGAAGATGAATGCTTTATTTGGCATGAATCTGTAATTATAAAGAATTGTTAAAAATAAAGGCATATACATTGTGAAATCCTGCCAAAAGGCTATTTTAAAGTGAAACTTTTGAACTTATTTATAAATTACCGTATATACTCGAATATAAGCCGATCCGAGTATAAGCCGAGGTCCCCAATTTTACCCCAAAAACTGGGGTAAACTGGGGACTCGAGTATAAGCCGAGGGTGGGAAATGAGGCACCTACCGGTTGGGGAAACCCTCCCTCCCTCAGCTGAGAAGGCTGGCGGCTCCCCCCCCCCGGCCTCTCACTGCACCGGGAGGGCTTCCCAGCACCGTAAAATGTGAAAAAAAGAAAAAAAAAAAACTCGAGTATAAGCCGTATATACTCGAGTATAAGCCGAGGGGCTTAAAAAAAAACAAAAACTCGAGTATAAGCCATATAGACCCGAGTATAAGCCGAGGGGACGTTTTTCAGCACAAAAAACGTGCTGAAAAACTCGGCTTATACTCGAGTATATACGGTACTTGAACTTAAGAGCATGTGGTGAGATAGTCAGGTTTGCTGATTGGCTAGAAAAAAGGGGTCTACCATAATTCTAAAAACTGAGTGACTGTTCATTAATATGTCTAAGACAGAAATGTAAAAGAAGTATTAACATGATGCAACTTAGTGTAGAAAAGTCTAAATTCACATACAAACTGATAGGATCTGTGTCGGAGGCAACTAATCAGTAAAAGGGAGGCCTCGGTCAAAATGGTGGTTCAGTGTGCAACTATTGATAAAAAGTAATTGATGCCATTATTGCAAAAGAAACTGGAACTAAAACTGCCAGCATGATTGTTTATTTATATACATCATTTATATCCTGCCACAAACATATAGAGACTCAGTGGCTCACATCATGAATAATAATAATAATAATAATAATAATAACAACAACAACAACAACAACAACAACAACAACAACAACTTTACAATATATAAACCTACAATTTTTTTAAAAATGAACAAGTCTACATTCCAGGCAGTTTCTGAGCTGCCATTTGCAATAGATCCTTTTTAAGAAGCTTCCAGAAAGCAAACAGTGTTTGGGCCAAATCTGCTTCTCGTGGGGGGCTAGTATGGTGTGCCTTAGAGATCTGTGCAAAATTTTGGTTACAAATTATTCAAAAAGTATACAGATCTGATCAAGATATAGCAAATGGCTTTTTATTTTGAGAAATCCTTGGTGATCTCTGAGCTTGGTTTTTTTCTTGCAGATGTTTCATTACCCAAACTAGGCATCATCAGTCCTAGTCTAGGGGCTAAAAAACAACTGCAAGAAAACAACCAAGGGCAGAAAGCACCAAGCTCAACCCTGAGCTACAAATATTCTCCTTTATTGGCTTTGTCATTTCGAGAAAAGTTATGTAAAAGAGTATGACAGATCTTTCTCAGACATGACTCCATGTATCTGGAAAAACATTCTTCCCAGGATTAGACTGGTTCCCACCATATGCCAAAATATTTTAAGAGTAGATTTATATTAAAGGAGGACTGTGTTGCTCTGTATTTGGGTGTTGTTGCTGTTCCTCAAGGCATAGTAGTATTGTTTTGTTTCCATTTTGTCACGGATGTTATTTTAATATCTGTACCATTGTTGCAAGTCACTCAAATTTCTGTTTGGATTAGAGTGACATACGAGTTGCAGGGAATAAAATTTATTTTGTTTTATTTTGCCTGCTAGGCAAGAAACGGGGTGTGTGTGGGGTTCGTTTTTGAGAGAGAGAGAGAGAGAGGAGGGAGACAGGGAAGGAAGGAAGGAAGGAAGGAAGGAGTACAAACCTGGCACTAGACGCAACTTCAGAGGATAATCCAGGGCTGGAAGGGACCTGGAGGTCATCTAGTCCAATCCTGCTCCAGCAGGACATTGTTAGTGAGTTTCTGTCTTTTTATCCCCCAATCACATGGTTACATAGCCACGCCCACCCAGTCACATGACCCCACCACCACCACCACCACCAAGCCACGCCCACCAAGCCCATCCACAAACCGGTAGCAAAAAAATTTAGATTTCACCCCTGGAATAAATAAATATAAAATTATGGACACCAAAACCAATGTGGGCTAGGTTCTCTCAAGATTTCAGGAATCTTCTGGGACATGGCATCAGAACAGCAAAATCTCATGAGACCTTCCTTAAATCTCATGGCAGCCTCATTCAGTTTTTAAAATGTCTAGACTATTATCGTGCAAGGCCAAAGGAATCCTGAACTAGAAAAATGGTCAGTCTCTGAGTTGACCAGATAATTTTTATTTTACTTCTACTTTTTATTTTATTTAGTGATAATGATTGCTAAACTCAATGTCTTCAAAAGTAGGTTAGAGAAATCAGGGCATGCAAGACTGTAACATGCATGCTTATGCTTCTCAGTAAGATGGCACAATTGTACTTATATCCTATATATCATTGATCGAGTAACATCAGATTCCTATCGCCTGTATCTTTAGGCTTTAATGTTTGATTTTAATTATTTATGTTTCAATTGTATATGTATAGACAGATCTTTATGACTGTAAGCTTCCCAGAGTTACCTTATGGTAAGACGGGCAACAAACAAACAAACAAACAAGCTTTTATTAGATCTTTAGTTGGCCATCATGATCTAATGTACTTGGGTTTTTTTCTTATCTTATTTCTAACTGGCATTACATTCAGCCTTCAGGTACTGAAACAGAAGCACAAATAATAGCTGGGAAGTATTAGCCAAGACTGTGCTATGACAATTGTGCAGAAGTGACTCAAAGAAAGAAGATGGAAATATTGAACCATTACAGGAAAAAAATTTTGGGTGGGGGGAAGTGAGAGAAAGAAACTCAAAACCATTTAATCTTGTTTATGTTATGTATAAGTTGAAGTAGAGAGGGGCTTTGTTACAATACTCTAATCGCATCCCAAGCAATTCCTGTTTCTTGACCTTATCTGGCCAGAGAGGAAACCCGGCAGCACAGGTAAGGCAGGTTCTTAATCAGATTCAGCAGGAACGCTGAATTAACATTGTGAATAAATGTGAGAAGACTTGATAAGACTAGGAGAGAAAAACCATAAACCCCATGCAACAATTCTTGATAACCTGGGTAATAGGAAACTATTTTTTGCCCAAATGAGGCTGCGCGAGTAGTAATGGGAGCCGTTCGTGGCTCTCATGTAACACCACTGCTCCGTAGTCTGCACTGGCTTCCTGTGGTTTTTCGGGTGCGCTTCAAGATTTTGGTTACCACCTTTAAAGCGCTCCATGGCTTAGGACCTGGGTACTTACGAGACCGCCTGCTGTTACCCTTTGCCTCCCACCGACCCGTATGCTCTCACAGAGAGGGTCTCCTCAGGGTGCTGTCCGCCAAACAGTGTTGGCTGGCGGCCCCCAGGAGTAGGGCCTTCTCTGTGGGGGCAGCGATGCTCTGGAACGAACTTCCCCCTGGCCTACGTCAAGTGCCTGATCTTCGGACCTTCCGTCGTGAGCTCAAAACACATCTATTCATTCAAGTGGGACTGGCATAATAGTGTTGAATTTTAATTTGGGGGTTTTGTTAATATTTTAAAATTTAAAATTTTAATTTTAATTATCAGCCTTTTATAATCTGCTATGTTTTAACTGTTGTTTTTAATTGTATATATCTTGTGTTTTATTTTTGGCTGTACACCGCCCTGAGTCCTTCGGGAGAAGGGCGGTATAAAAATTTAATAAATAAAATAAATAGATAAAAAAAATAAAACACCCTTAGGCTGACAATAATGGAAACTGTTTTAGAACCATAATTTAATAACAAAGAGCTTAAAAGTATGGCATTGGGCAGAACACTTTCTATGTAGAGCAGGGGTCTCCAACCTTGGCAACTTTAAGACTTGTGGACTTCAACTCCCAGAGTTAGTAGAGTAGAGCTTAGCTGGCTAAGGAACTCTGGGAGTTGAAGTCCACAAGTCTTAAAGTTGCCAAGGTTGGAGACCCCTGATATAGAGTACAATATGTTTTCACCCTTTTTGGAATATAAGCTGAAAATCAGGAAGAAGGCATTTAAACTCAGCTGTTGTTACTTCCACCATCAGCATTTTGGCTGCCTGCAGGATGGTCTCTTCCTTCACTTGCACACACAACAGTCTGATTCATCCCACAATGTCAGTAGTTGTATCTGGTTTTTGGATTTCATTAGTCATCTCGGAAGTATTTAAACTTGTGGTGAGCAGTTACAAGTGTTACAACAAAAAAAGGAATGAAGAATAACAGCGAGACAATAGATTTGCCAGCAAGGGCAAGACATAATCACCAAAGTAAGGGGAAAAATAAATTTGTGTATATGTGTGTGTGATCCACATTAATAAGATCCACATTAATAAGATATCAGCTATAGACTATATTTACTCCTAATGTGCCTATTCTACAGGTAGCCTCGACTTACAATAGTTTGTTTAATGACTGTTTGTAGTTACAGCATTATTGGGGAAAAAAAGACTTATGACCATTTTCACACTTACAACTTTTGCAGCATCCCCATGGTCACGTGATCGAAATTTGGACACTTGGCAATTGACTCATATTTATGACAGTTGCAGCATGTCACGTGATCCCCTTTTGTGACCTTCTGACAAGCAAAGTCAATGGGGAAGCCAGATTCACTTAACAACTGGGTTACTAATTTAACAGGTGCAGTAATTCGCTTAACGATTGTGGCAAAAAAGATCTAGAATGGGAAAACATTCATTTAACAGCAACAGAACAACAGAAATTTGGAGCTCATTTGTGGTGGTAAGTAGAGGATGACCTGTATGTAAGTTTTAATATATTTACTATATCTGGCCCCACTTCTGAATTTCACTGCATATAGTTCTGCCATGAAAAATTGTCAGAAATTGTGAATGTTCCAGAGAGCAGGGTTTAGTTTGCTGCTTACAACTATATATTTTCCATAATTTCCCAATGCATAGGGACACTCTTGGTTACTTGTAAGTACAAATAGTCAGGGGTGGGCTGCTAGGGGTTTGCAGGGGTTCAGGAGAACATCTAGCTAAGATTCTGTGCAGTTCAGAGAACCCCCAAATCCCACTCCTGGCTGGCCTCACCTGCCCCACCCCTCCCAGGAGTCCCCACACAGGGCATGCGCGGAGGCTCGGGGAGGGTGAAAAACGGACCTACCGGAAATTTGGGAAGGCCGAAAAGCCCATTTCTGGCCTCCAGAGGGCCTCCAGAGCCTGGGCAGGCTGTTTTCGCCCCAGAGGCTCGAGGAAAGCCTCCACAAAAATGCCTCCACAAAAAGGCCACGCCCACCCAACAACCGGGCAGAGAACCCCTTGCTAAAATTTTTGAATGTCCATCCCTGCAAATAGGAATGGAAGGCTAGCACAAGAGGCCTCCTCCCAAGGTGGAGGCAGGCTCTAAGGATCTCTGCCAAGAGAATTCTGCCTTTGCTATGCCTGCTCTGTGATTTGATGCACAGAAGGAAAAGGGGGGCTGGGGGAGAAGATACAAGAATGTCTTTCTGTCAGGAAAGTTATGTAGATTGGGCAAAAAAATCCAGGAAGCAACAAGTGGGTGTTAATATTGGAGAGTAAGAGGAAAGTTGCTTAGCCCTGAAAGACCTTTGTTTTGATTCAACAGATTTTTTTTTTTAGGCTCTTAACACGAACAACTGCAGCATTTGGAACCAGCTTCATAAGTGGGTCTGGCTTCTTCATCAAGGCAGCTGACAGGGTCCCACCAGAGCAACTGCTGATGCCACTTATGGGCTGGCTGCGTCAGATGGCTGAGCGCAGAAGACGTTTGCTTTTTTAATTGCCTGATATAGCATTGCTGTGGGACACTATGAGCGGCTAGAGATAGACTGCAACATTCCTGCTGACAGTGACATCCAACAAGGTTGTTCACAGCATACTGAAGTGGCACCGCTTTATAGTGGGAACCTGAGCTTTCGTAGTAAAGATTCATTTTAACAGAATACAAACTTAAGATTTGAATGGTGATAGATTATAAAATATAAACACTTTCTTGAGTGTCCTTGTGAACAAAGGCACATCCATGTCATTTACTTGGGCAAAAATACGGAAGTGATTTGCTTATTGCCTTCTTTCGGGATGAGTTGTCAACTCCCTAGTCCAGTGTTTCTCAACCTTGGCAACTTTAAGACATGTGGAATTGTGGACCAATTCCTAGAATTCCCCAACCAGGCTGCCCTAGTCTAATTTCTAATCTTGGAATTTTTGGGTGGCCACCCTTTTAAGTTTGGACAGGGCTGGATAGGTGCTGCCATCTACTGCAGAGAGCAACTTGTTTCTCTTTGTTTTTAATTTTATTTATTTTTATTTATTTATTTTGTCACAACAGTATATATAAGCATAAGCATGAAATAACTATACAATATATAAGCATATATATAAGCATAAGTATGTAATAACTATATTAATTGGATATAATGAAAGGAAACAATAGGACAGGAACAGTAGGCACGCTTGTGTTCTTATGCACGCCCCTTATAGACCTCTTAGGAATGGGTGAGGTCAATAGTAAACAGTTTTTGGTTAAAGCTTTAGGGATTTTGGGAAAAGACCACAGAGTCAGGTAGTATATTCCAAGTATTAACAACTCTGTTACTGAAGTCATATTTTCTGCAATCAAGATTGGAGCGGTTAACATTAAGCCTAAATCTATTGTGAGCTCGTGTATTGTTGCAATTGAAGCTGAAGTAGTCTTCAACAGGAAGGACATTGTAATAGATGATTCTATGAGTTAAACTCAGATCATGTCGAAGGTGGCAGAGTTCTAAGTTTTCTAAACCCAGGATTTCAAGTCTGGTGGCATAAGGTATTTTGTTGTATTCAGAGGAGTGGAGAACTCTTCTTGTAAAATATTTCTGGACACGGTCAATTGTATTGATGTCTGAAATGTGGTATGGGTTCCAAACAGGCGAGCTGTATTCAAGAATTGCTCTAGCAAATGTTTTATATGTTCTGATTATTAGTGTAGAAGAAGCTACACAAGATTAGGTTTACAACTCTTAAAGCCTTTTTTGCGATGTAGTTGCAGTGGGCTTTGGCACTTAGATCATTTGATATGAAAACTCCAAGGTCTTTAACAGGGTAGGGGTCATCTGTAAGGTAATTTCCATCGAGCTTGTATTTAGTGTTTAGATTCTTTTTTCCAATGTGTAAGACAGAGCATTTGCTGGTTGAGATTTGGAGTTGCCAAGTTTTTGACCATTCTGACACAAAGTCAAGGTCTTTTTGAAGGGTAGCTGTATTGTTGGTGGTGTTAAATAGTTTGACATCGTCAGCAAAGAGAATACAATTACTTATATGGTCACAGAGATCATTAATGTATAATATGAAGAGTGTTGGTCCAAGAATGCTGCCTTGGGGAATGGCGCTATTGACAGGAATAGGATTTGATAGAGCACTGCCAATTTTAACCACTTGTCTGTTTGACAGGAAAGCTGTCATCCAATTGTGGAGGGGTCCTGAGATTCCATATGATTTTCGTTTTAGGAGAAGTTTATCATGTACCAGTGAGTCAAAAGCTTTGCAGAAGTCTATGTAAATTGCATCTATTGCTTTGCCTTGATCAAGATTTGTAGTCCATATGTTTTTGCAGTGAAGAAGTTGTAAATTACATGATAAATTTTTTCTGAAACCAAATTATTTATTAGAGAGTACCGTATATACTCGAGTATAAGCCGAGTTTTTCAGCACATTTTTTGTGCTGAAAAGCGGCCCCCTCGGCTTATACTCGAGTCTACCCTTGCAGAGTACTGACTACCTAAGTAATATGCCCCCCCTTCCTGGTTGAACAGATCTCCTGCCGACCCAGGGAGAGGGTTTTTTGCCCTCGGGAACAGCTGGGCCGGCAGGACGAGCCCAAATGCTGCCGGCATGCTTTGCCAGCTCGGCCGGCTCGTTTTGGGGCGGCGGCTGGCCTCTGGCGTTTTCTTCCGCCGCTTTTTGATGGCGGTGGCGGCGGTGGTCGGCGGAGGGGGCGGGGGGCGGAGGGGGCATTCGACATTTTCGCCCCCCTCTCACTCGTCCTCCTCTTGCCCGCGGTGGGGGCGGGGGGGCGTTGTCACTCGCCTCCTCTCGCGGTGGGGCGGAGGGGCGTTGTCACTCGCTCTCCTCTTACTCGTCCTCCTCTCGCCCTCGGAGGGGGCGGAGGGGGCGTTTGTCACGAATACATCCCAATAAAATGCAAAGGTTTCCAAGGGCGCTTAGGCCTCAGGGGACCACTGATTTCAAAGCATGTTTTGGAAAAGCAGCGAGGGATGGGGGGAGAATGCTGCCTTGAATGTGAAAGAAATGTGGAAAACTCCAACTACAGTATAAAAAAAAAACATTTGCACTCAGTACTTTTTATTTTATTTTATTTTTTGCCAAGTTTTCCCCAGGGTTTTTTTTTTCCCCTATGGAAATTGGGGAGGTGGGGAGAAAGAGGTGAAAAAGAAAAAGCCTCTTGGAAAGCGGAGAAATACGGCAAGAACAAACGATTTCTCCCCCCGCTCCTCCCGGCGCCGTCCTTCTTTCCCGCCAGTCACACGGTTCAGTTTTTTTTCAGGCTAACTATACTTTGCGTTTCACTCCCCCGAGTGAGGAAGAAGAAGGGAGGCAAAAGAAACCGACCCTCGCGCAGATCAGCAAATTAGCTTTCCTTCTCCAAACCAATTGGAGGCGGGGGGCGACGCTGCCGAGAAGCCGCTGCTTACAGAGAGCGAAAAAGCCAGGGAGACCTTGGCATAGGTGGGCGGCTGGTGTAAGGCAGGGCAGAACCTTCGACCCGCAAGGATCCCGGGAGGGGGGGGACGAAAGAGAGGCAGAGAAGGAGGGAGGGAAGGAAGGAAAAGAAAAGAAAAGGGGGAGTGAAAATAAGAGCAGTCCGAGCTCTGAACTGGGGAACGAGAAGGAAAGAAAGAGGGAGAGAGAGAGAGACAGAGAGGGAGAGAGAAAAAGCGAAGAAGGAAGAGAACAGTGCAATGAGTAAGGACTGCCACTGGGGTCAGGGAGCAGAGCACCAGGAAACAGGGCGGCCAACGCGCGCATACTACACACACACAAACACAGAGCCAGCTCCTCCCTGCCGCTGTTGAATCTTACTTCACCGCACCCCCTCCACCCCGGCCACACTCACAGCCAAAAAAAAAGGCAGAGCAGCATCCCTCGCCGAACGGCGGCGAATCTTTTGCCTTCCCTGAAAGATTAAAGATTAAATAGGAGAGGAGACCCAAGGCGTGCAAATCATCAGAATGCCTCGACGTTTCGCACTCATTATGTCGTCATCTTAATTAATCAGACCGTGGTGGGGTTCCCTACACCTTCCTCTCCCTTTAAGAAATAGAACAAGGTGCGTTAAAAAAAAAAAAAGTAATATTAGCAGAAAGGGTTACAGCAAGGAAAATCAATACTACCGCGTTCTAAGCCGAAAACACATTTATATAAAGAGACCTGAAAACATATTTGTATAGAAACAAATGTATTTGTCTCTTGTGATGATGTATTGCAGGGTTGCCTTAAATTGCTGTGTGATAGTTACAGCATTTCCAGAAAACACAGACTGGAAAAGAAAAGAAAAGGGAACGGTAGGGAATGAAAATGGATGACTGTGTCATCCATATCATCAACCTTTTGTGAAGTGTGTTGGGAAGCAACTTTTTAAAATAAGACCTTTTCTTGATCGTCTCCCTTATTAAAAAGGGGGCGTTTGTCACTCTCGCCCTCCTCTCACTCGCCCTCTTTTCGCCTTTGGAAAAGATAGCTTGCCGGTCCACGGGTCTCTTTGGACAGCTTTCTGGGGGTGATGGTTTCCTGATGGCAGTTGACGTCGTAATAATTTTTTTTTCCTGTTAGAAATGGATTTTTTACATTGACCAATAGCTGCCTCATTTCCCACCCTAGGCTTATACTCGAGTCAATAGTTTTTCCCAGTTTTTTGTGGTAAAATTAGGTACCTCGGCTTATATTCGGGTCGGCTTATACTCGAGTATATACGGTAGGTTGTTTGTTTCTAGGTGGAGGATAATGGATTGGTTGATGATAGATTCCATTACTTTGCAGGTGACGCAGCATAGAGAGATTGTTCTGTAATTTTCAACTAGGCTGGGTCTCCTTTTTTGAAGACAGGGATGACCGTGGCTAGTGACCAAAATTTGGGAAGGGAACTAGTTGTGAAAGCTTTTTCAAAGATTATTCTTAGGGGTTCTGCTATATTAGTGGAAAGCTTTTTTTAAGAAGTATGCACATAGTCCATCAGGTCCAATAGATGGGGATGGTTTCAGTTTACAAAGAGCTTTTTCAACATTATCTTCTGTGAAATCTATTTGTGTTAGGTCATTGTACTCATTGTTGGTACGATTGGGGAATGTCGGGTATGAGCCATTACTGTTAACAAAGACTGAGCCAAAGAATGTGTTAAAGAGGTTTGCTGTAACTGTTTCATCATTATATTCTTTGCCATTAGATTCTTTTAGTGGTGGGATGGAGTTTTAAGTTTGTTGTTCACAAAATTATAAAAAGCACGATTGGAATTTGTGCGCAGAAGGTCTTCTTCTTGCTTGGTGTGGTAATTAGTGCATTCAATTTTTATTTGGCCGCGGTGTGGCTCAGGCTGTAAGAAACCTGTTATTAAACACAGCTGCCTGCAATTACTGCAGGTTCAAGTCCCACCAGGCCCAAGGTTGACTCAGCCTTCCATCCTTTATAAGGTAGGTAAAATGAGGACCCAGATTGTTGGGGGGGCAATAAGTTGACTTTGTACAAATAGAATGAGACTATTGCCTTACACACTGTAAGCCGCCCTGAGTCTTCGGAGAAGGGTGGGATATAAATGTAAATATATATATATATTAAAAAAAAATTGGTTGCATATAGCGGTTTTTGAAATTAGCTACATAACCAGTTTTGTTTCTTCTCCAGAGGAATTTTTTTTTTGGATTGGAGCTTTTTTATTGATATGGGTAATTTGTTTTTTCTGATTTTGGTGGTGGTTTGTGGTACGTAAAGTTTAATGACTCTATTGACTTCAAGTAGGAAAACTCTATAGTGGTCTTCAGCAGTGATACAGGTTGAGAATAGATTTTGCCAGTCAAGAGATGAGAGCTCGGTGTTTATAAGGTCATAGTTGGTTTTTTTGAAATTGTAGTTTGGAACACCATTATTATGATGATTTTTGTAAGGGCGTATATTGAGACAAAAGTCTATCATGCTGTGGTCACTGTTGGAAAAGGATTCTTTTATTTGTAGTCCATAAATTGAGTTTGTGTTGCTGCAGAAGATGAGGTCAGGCAGTTGTTGAGTCTTGTATTGTTAGTTACTAGTTGTTCAAGACCTAGATTTGTAACAGCGTTGTATAGGGTAGTATGGATGGGTTCAGTTGTACATGTGTTTGTTATCCAGTTAATAAGAGGTAGATTGAGGTCACCCAGGAAGATGAGAGGACATGGGCAAGAGGTAGCCCCATGTTAGTAGTGTGGTTAACATGTTCGCATGTGCGATGTTGTAGTCAGGAGCTCTGTAGCTTAGTAAGAATCGAAGTGTGATGTTAAGAGACAGGTCACATACAATAGTTTCAGGAAGAACAAAGTTTTTTTAGATTCAGTTTTGCACTTCTTTGTGACAGTATGTTTTTGTGTGTGTGTGTGAAAACTGAACCAGCCCTAGAGACAGAGTACATAAAAAAATATGTTATTCTGGAACTTTTTAGAATTTAGGCTCAATCTTTGGGGTAAAGGTGAGTTACCCACCTTTAGCAGTTTCCATGGCACAATTGATTGGAACCAAAGTGTGAATTGGACCTGTTTGGAGTTTAGTCAAACGTTTTGACTTGGTCAACAGACTCTCTCTCTCTCTTTTTTATGTTTGCTAACACACCATTTCCATTGATCTCGCTGTGCTTTTGTATCTTAAAATCTATAGTGAAGGAAATTCTTACAACAAGGTGATCATACAGGTGCATGGGCGTACAAGAGGAAATTGATGAAATGCATAGATATAGTTGTGATGTTTGGTAAACCCACGTGGCTTCCAGTTACTGGCACCCATGCGCACGCAACAATCAGCTGGCCGCACAATCAGCTTCCGGTTACTGCTACATGCATGAAGGGCAGCTGATTGTCGCGTGTGCATGCGTGCCAGAAACGCAGAAGAGGAATGGGCAACGCCATGTGTGCCAGGCGACATGGCTCCACGTGCCATTTTTGGGCATGTGTGCCATAGTTTTGCCATCACGGAGCTAAGGGATGATCATAGAATGAAAAGAGGACGTTCTTGCCCTCACCCTGGCTATTTTGTAAGAAAATCAGTATAAAAAGACCACATCAAGCCATGAACATTTCACCCCAGAATCTCTTCTTTTATGAACCTCGTTTCCAAAGAAAGTTCAAATGGAATGAGTACTGATAAAAATATGCAGGATAATATCTAATAATTCAGAACATAATAAAAGGTTTTTAGCTGGTTATGGCATTGCAATAAGTATACAGTTGGTTAAGTTTAAGAGGACTAGAAATAAGACAGAACATACCAGGAAAACACAAATAATAGGTGGTTTCTGTCAAAATAATTGTGTTTTCAGGATCTGTGGGTGAAAGGAGGAGAATTTTCTGCTGAAATGTCTTCTTTTCTATTACAGCAAAAGATATTTATAGGCTTTGCAGTTTCATGAATCAACTAGGAAAATGCTATGGACAACGCTGACCTCTGCAGAATGACAGTGGGAAACCAGCTGTGAAGCTCCACTACTAGCCCATTATTATCTCTCCTTTGTCATGTGCTCTACAACAATTACATCTATATTTGTACTTCTTTAAAGGGGGATTAAAACAATCCATAAAATGTCATTTATTTACGATATACAGTATGCCAAACACCTTTTTTCAGGATCAGAGGTAGTAAGTCTCTCTGTCCGTCTCACAACCAAAATTTGTCGTTCAGAGACCCCATTTTTTTCTCCCTCACAGATGAGTTTCAATAACAGAAAAAGTGAATGATATGCTGGGAAGATCCATAAAGTATGGGAGACAGTGTCATATGGTTCCCAGCAACTTTCTTTGGCATGCTGCTTCCATAATAAAAGCCTCATCTGGAAGCACTCTCTCTAGATTGGCTGGTGGGGAACATGAATGAGAAATTGTTACAATCTTCATGTCCCAGTGACATCTACTTGATCATTGTGGGAACTGAATGCTGGGATAAACCTCCCACTTAATCCAGGAAGAGTATTTTTATATTTATTCCCCCAGAGCCTCAGTTTGAGATGTATCCATTTGGCTTTGTATGGATGGACATCTTAGACCAGGGGGGCACAACCCACTGCCCTCAGACTGTTACTGTGTTTCCCCGAAAATAAGACCTTGTCTTATATTTTTTTGAACCTTGAAATAAGTGCTTGGCCTTGTTTTTGGGGAGGTCTTATTATTTTGGGGCGAGTGGAAGAAACCAGAGGAAATGTCAGGGACCGGCTGTGCATGCGTTTAAATATTTTTGGGGAGGCCTTATTTTTTTTGGGAGGCTTATTTTAGTGCATACGCTCAAAAGCCCGATTGGGGTTATTATCAGGGGATGTCTTATTTTAGAGGAAACAGGGTAATGGTGACCTATTTTTTTCTGACCAAGAGATAATGAAAATTATACCATGTAAATTCACTTCCAAAAGGGCAAGTAGCAAAAGTCTGATTTTTCAGTTGCTTTCTAAAACAAAAACAAAGGAAATGTATGCAATTATTTTAATAAGCTTAATCTATATATCAATTTGTTATGATGTCACTGTACTACAATTCCACCCATTCTAACTTTCTGCCCTCAAACTTAAATTTGAAAAGGTATTCCTAGCCACTGAAGAATTGCCCACTCAAAACCTAGGCAATCTTAATTTATATTGTAGAATGTTAGTACCCGCCCCTCTCCTAGAAGAATGAATTTTTTTGAGAAATATTAAAAAGGCAGGATAAAATATTTCCCCTAGAAGAGAAATAAAAATCCTAAGGGAGACAGAAACTCAGAGCTCCAGCTACCTGCCCCAAGCAGATACTAAGCTGAGGCCAGCTTTTAGAAATGCAAATTTTGTAATCCATTACTCCCTGCAGCAAGGTCTAAACAAAGATAGGATTAGCCATCAGTCATAATACGAATTGCCCAACACCCTTTCAGAACACAAGCTCCTTCATTGCATCATCTCGGTTGCACCACCCCCAGCAAACTTCAATCAAACTTACCTCAGACAACCCATAGAGCCAGCTATGACCCCTACAACAGCCAATATAATACATGTTCTTGCACAGGAGTTCAAAGCCCAAGAGAAGGTATAAATACCCCTTATTCTCAACTCCATGTGGTCAGCTGCACCAGAACCACAAACATGTGGTCCTGTTCATCAATAAATGGACCTACTTTCCAGTCGGCCTCCAGTCTCCATTTTGTCTCCAGTGCCTTTCTCTTGGCTTGGAACTGAACCAGATGGATCTTTCTTCCAACAATTTGCAGACCATTCTTAGTCAAACCTTCTGCTTTAAGGAATCATAAAGATTTAACATTCTGGTTCAGCCTTCCTCAGCCTGAATATATTTATGTGAATATTTCAATTTCCAGAATTCTCATCAATGGTCAAGAATGAAAAATCTTTTAAATGTCTAACTTGGAGCCTTCAGCTTTCTCCAGAAATTCCTTGAATTGTGTGCCATGTAACGTCTTCACTTGCCAGTTTTGTAGAGGTTCTAGTTAAAGTCAGGCTGACCCTGTCCCTAGACAGCAAAAGGTTACAGGAGGCAGACTTTTTTTTGTGTGTGTCTTTTTTTTAGCTTGTGCCTTCTGGTGTGGTAGTCAGTGATATAAAATTGATTTGAAGGGACAAATATATATGGAGACTATCTAAAAAAGTCCCTGCAGTTTTTCTGGCAAAGTTTCAGAAATGGTTTGTATTGCCGTCTTCTTTTTAGCCCAAGGTCACTTGGTTTCTAGCCTGGTGCCTTCACTGCTACCCTACACTTGCTCTTATACATCACTGCCCAAAATAGAAAGTTTTAACCACCAGAACTGTTTCATTCAGGGAATGGGAAAGGATGGCACCTCATTCTTCCCTGAGCCTGCCCAGAGCCAGTGGTCTTCCAAGAACTCTTTCCCCCTTACTTTCTCTCTGCAACTGCAGTTCTACCTTGTTCCTCTTGTGCACTTTCTTCATGTTGCACTGGGCCCGGAAAGTTGAGTCTTTGCTTAGCTCGATTTTCACTCTCCAGTAGCCACTCAAAATGGCTACTGCACTTCATCTCACAACAAGGATAACCTGGGACCATCTTGGGCATGTGTGTCTCTCCAAAGCCTTTTCTTTTCTTTCATTATAGATCATGCAGAGCCATTTGGAGGAAGACAGACATAGATAACAGGGAAACAAGGCAGATAGACAATTTCATCCAAGACTGGGAGTGGGCTATTGTATCTGCTGGCTTGACTTACCGGTAATAGGTCTGTTGTAGAAAACCCAGTTTGGCCTCTTAGCTTTACTTCATCGAAGTCAAGAGACTCCAGTTTCCAGCAGTGGGCCAAACCAGAATCTTCTGCTTTGTTTGTCTTGGCCTGCCGTGCTTCTTTGTGAAGAAAACCGTCAAACTGAAGTACTTCCCCTGTGTATTTTGACAGGAAGCCTCAGTAATATGTTTTCCTTTTATTGTATATCTTGCTCTTTTCTTTTAGCCCTGTTCAAATATTTTCTAGCACAATGACATATTTATTAACCCGCCACTCACTCCATGAGGCAAGGCTTTGATTGGCTTTCGGTAAAGGGTTCCCGAAAAGTGGAGGTTGCCCCCACCCCTGCTGTCTCCAATAAGAGTTAATATTATTACTGCTATTTGTGTCAAACGCTGGAGAACAAGCACTTTTAAAAACGGGCCACGTTTATTTAAAACAGCTGGGCGAAAGAGCATGAAGGCCCAGTTAGAGCCGTCAGGTCAAAGGTCAGGGGTAACACCAATCTCCGCAGAACTTTGAAGCTGACATTTTACAGATTATATGTGTCTCGCTGCACAGTGGGCACGGCATATATATGGGGCTGAGGGCCCCTGATTTGTCCTTTGCATTTTTATGAGTCCACAACATTGTTCTTTGAAGCAGCACACACCAAGAAAATAATACCAACGCTAATAAAAAGTTGCTTTAATGCTATTGAGCTATTTAAAGTAAATCAAGAGAGAGCTTCCTGGAAAGATGGTTGCACTGTGAGATAATGTTTCAGTTCTTCCCCTTCTTTAAAGCTTTATCTTTTTTTCATTGATCCTTTGCTTTCTTATCCAAGACAACATTCTTCTTTGTTCTGCCTTCTACATATATTAGGGTTTTAAGAAAAAAAACCTGATTGTTGGGATGCACATTTGAATCCCACCATCCTTCCCCCCCCCCCGGCTACATTCTATTATCACTTTCCTGAGGATGACTCACAAGACTTTACTAGCTTCAATCTTTTGGGCAGCCATCAACTAGCATGAGTGCACAAAGAAGAAATGATGTAATGCAAATGGAAACACTGGGATTGATGGCTTGGGGGAGAAGGCTTTTCCCCTTCTACTTCCACATGTTAAACCTATTCAATAACATATAATTGCATACATTTTTGGAGGTGCTTACTACCAAAACAGGATGAGAAGCTACATCTTCGCTTTGAGGGAGTTTTTGGAAAGCGTCTACAACCCAAGTTGCCCACCCTATTGTAATCAACGCACAATACAGACATAGACAGATGAATAAACAGTACATGTAACGCATCCACCTCCCATACTTGCTTAATTTGGGACATTTTTTTTACTTACCTGGTAAACTTCAATAATTTCAGAAGTATATTTCTCTCGAATTGTATTTGTCTGTTTGAAAAACATTCCAACCATCTTTTAATCCAAGTCACTAAAAATATCCAAGAGGCTGGAATCTAAAATTGTAAGGACCCTAGTTGATATCTTGCCCTTCTTTGATAAGGAACCCCAGGTGAGCTCTCCTTGAGCATGACTTTTGCAACAGCCTTGTATCAGTGGTGGTATTCATTTACCTTTGCTACTGGTTCGCAAATGTGAGCGCGCTCGTGTGAATGCTCGCTTTACTCCCGCACACCACCTCTGTGCATGCGCAGAGCCTTCTGCACATGTGCAGAGCCTCAAAATGACATTTGACATTTATTTTGTATTTATTTATTTTGTCACAACAGTATACACAAGCATCAACATAAAACAACAACACATCATATAAGCATATATATGAGCAAAAGTATGCAATAACTACATTAATTGGATATAATGAAAGGAAACAATAGGACAGGAACGGTAGGCACGTTTGTGCTCTTATGCACGCCCCTTACAGACCTCTTAGGAATGGGGTGAGGTCAATAGTAGACAGTTTTTGGTTAAAGCTTTGGGGATTTTGAGAAAGACCAGAAAGTCAGGTAGTGTGTTCCAAGTAATAATAACTCTGTTACAGAAGTCATATTTTCTGCAAACAAGATTAGAGCGGTTAACATTAAGTTTAAATCTATTGTTTGCTCTTGTATTGTTGTGATTGAAGCTGAAGTAGTCTTCAACAGGATGGACATTGCAATAGATGACATCCGTGTGGGTGGGCAGAGCCTCCTGCAGCAGCTGCTACCAGTTCTCCCGAACTGGATAGAACCAGCTGAATAGCACCACTGCCTTGTATCCACTTAAATTGTCATGCCATAACAAAGAAAGAAGCATCTGAACAAGCTTTTTGATCCCTACACGTGGGAAGGCAAACACGTGATTTGGTATCCTTTTAGAACCAAGCAAGTGATTGGAAGGTGGAAAATTCTCTGTGACTCCCTTGTCATGGATAGATCCACCATGGTCAGTTTTTGAGCAATTTATACTTTACTGAGATGGTGGCACAATTAAAACAATCCGACCCAGGGACCTAATAATTGGATCTATTTTTTTCTGAATACATTCAAGGACTTTTCCCTCATATTTATTAATAATATTGATATAGTCCAGCCAGGCTATTTTTGGAATATAGAGATAGCTAGGGAGGTTGACACTATTGTTCCTAACTACACTCTTACTGCTTATCTTTCGCAGAGTGAAAGCCCCTTGATTTAGTTGCAAGCCTGAAAGTGATGAAGCTGAAAGGATAGCTGGAGCCCAAATTTTACCCATTGAAAAGGGATGAAATCAAGCAGAGACTGAAGACTGCTTGGAGACCTGATCCACAGCAATGAAAGCAGTAAAGAGTATTTAATCACCATTGCACCTGTGCAAAATACACGAGTGGGGTTTTTTCATGTGTGATAGCTTCATTATTAGGTAATAGGGAAGGTTACAGAATAGCCAGTGGCTCATTGGGAAACTTGCATTCTTGACCAGGACTCCAGTGTTGGACAGTTGATAGGAATGTAATGTTAATAACTATCACTTCTATGAATTTTATCTTTTCATCTTCACAATGTTATGCATATAACTATGTGGAGATATAAGTATTGTAATATCTTGCTTCTAGTTCTGTGTTAAGGAAAGTGGGTGAGTGAGGATTTGTTCCCACTGTCTAAAGGAGGCATGCTCTCTGTTGAACAAACCTTCCAGTAATTCAAGAGAACTTGAATAACTTAATAGTTAGCAAGTCTGAAGCATTCAGTTAAGTTGTCAAGAATGTGATGGACTCACAAATTTAGATGCAACTGGATGATTGTGACCGCATGAATGTAACTTTGTTGCTTGTATCCTTGCGATTTATATTGATATTGATTGTTTCCTAGTATGATTTGATTAATTATTGTACTGTATGACTGTCACTGGGAGTTGTGCCTTGTGATTCTTGGCGAGTGTATCTTGTCTTTTTATGTACTCTGAGAGCATATGCACCAAAGACATATTCCTTGTGTGTCCAATCACACTTGGCCAATAAAGAATTCAATTCAATTCAATTCAATTCAATTCAATTCAATTCTACTCTACTCTACTCTACTCTACTCTACTCTACTCTACTCTATTCTATTCTATTCTATTCTATTCTATTCTATTCTATTCTATTCTATTCTATTCTATTCTATTCTATGATTTTGATTAGCCAAACTCATTTCTAGAATAGAATAGAACAGAACAGAACAGAACAGAACAGAACAGAACAGAACAGAACAGAATAGAATAGAATAGAATAGAATTTTTTATTGGCCAAGTGTGATTGGACACACAAGGAATTTGTCTTGATGCATATGCTCTCAGTGTACATAAAAGAAAAGATACGTTCATCAAGGTACAACATTTACAACACAAATGATGGTCAATATATCAATATAAAGCATAAGGATTGCCAGCAACAAAGTTACAGTCATACAGTCATAAGTGGAAAGAGATTGGTGATGGGAATGATGAAAAGATTAATAGTAGTGCAGATTTAGTAAATAGTTTGACAGTTTTGAGGGAATTATTTGTTTAGCAGAGTGATGGCCTTCGGGAAAAAAACTGTTCTTGTGTCTAGTTGTTCTGGTGTGCAATGCTCTATAGCATCGTTTTGAGGGTAGGAGTTGAAACAGTTTATATCCTGGATGTGAGGGATCTGTAAATATTTTCACGGCCCTCTTCTTGATTCGTGCAGTATACAGGTCCTCAATGGAAGGCAGGTTGGTAACAATTATTTTTTCTGCAGTTCTAATTATCCTCTGAAGTCTGTGTCTTTCTTGTTGGGTTGCAGAACTGAACCAAACAGTTATAGAGGTGCAAATGACAGACTCAATAATTCCTCTGTAGAACTGAATCAGCAGCTCCTTGGGCAGTTTGAGCTTACTGAGTTGGCGCAGAAAGAACATTCTTTGTTGTCCTTTTTTAATGATGTTTTTGATGTTAGCTGTCCATTCTATTGGGCTATGCTTGCTTTTGTAGATGATCTGTGAAGGCAACTGAATAGAGACAATATAGTCATACTGCTGCTGGATTTCTTGGCATCATTCAGTACCATTGGCCCCTGTATGATCGTCTTCTGGATCATCTGGCAGAATTGGATTCTAGAGGAATTGTTCTACAATTGTTTCAGTCCTTTCTTTGACCCAGATCCAGAAGGTGGTGCTAAAGTACCACTTTCCATTACCCAGGGGATTAACCTATGGTGTTCTATGGGTTTCCATTTTCTTTTTATGCTGTTTATAAAACCTATCTGAGAGATCATAACACATTTTTGGAGTAAGATAACTGTCTACTGTTCTTTACCTTCAATCTCGAAGGAGCAATCAGCATCTTTATACAATGCATAAGTTTGATAGGATGAATAAAGAAAAAACAATCTGAAATTAAATTTGGCCTAGATCAGGAGTCTCCAACTTTGGCAACTTTAAGACCTGTGGACTTCAGAGCTTTGCTGGCTGAGGAACTCTGGGAGTTGAAGTCCACAAGTCTTAAAGTTGCCAAGGTTGGAGACCCCGGCCTAGATGGAGATGTTATTAATCACTAGTAAACTGGATTTATTATTTGGAGACTTTTATTAAAATAATAACCAAACTGATTTCTGACAGGGAGATGTACTGTACTTACTCCAAACAATGCATTTCTTAGCTGGACTCTCACTATCTGTCCCCCATCTACTTCTTCCATGTTGAAAAAAATTCATTAAACCAATTCCAAATACACGTGAAGTTTTAGGAACTTTCATCTTCTTTAAAAGGCAGAGTCAGAAAAACATAATAAAGGTAATAAACTGGTAGCCTGGTTAGCCATGGGGTTAGTCGAAGACACCATGGGTGGCTAAGCTGTATGAAAACCAGATGTAAAAGCTTTGGCAGGGAAGGAAGAGATCTGCTCCTTCTGTTTATTGGGTAATGGAAGGTAATTAAAAAGCAATGATTCTGCATTTAAGACACAACTCATAACAAGAAGAAGAACTGAACTCCTTAGCCAGCTCAATAGAAAATAAAGGCAGTCCTCAACTTATGACCACAACTGAGCCCAGAAATTACATTGTTAAGTGAGAATTTGTTAAATGAGTTTTGCTCCATTTACGACTTTTCTAGCCACAATTGTTAAGTGAATCACTGCAGTTGATAAATTAGTATCCTGGTTGTATAAGTGAATCTGGCTTCCCCATTGACTTTGCTTGTCAGAAGTTTGAAAAAAAATGATCACATGACCCCAGGACTCTGCAATGGTCATAAGTATGAACTAGTTGTCAAGCATCTGAATTTTGATCATATGACCATAGGGACACTGCAAAGGTTGTAACTGCGAAAAAGGGTCATAAGTCACTTTTTCCAGGGCCATTATGACTTTGAACAGTCACTAAATGAACTGTTGTAATGCAGTTACAAGTAACTGCAAGTAACCTCGTTACAAGTAACGAGGCTGGAGACCAGGGTAGTGACAACAGCTCTTTAATATAGGGTGAACCCAGCAACAGGCTGGGGGAAAAACCTCTCCTTTTATACTGTTCTGCTGGAGGCTTCGTCCAATCAGCAACGTGCTGATTTCCCGCTCAAATATTTAAAGGTACAAGCATGAATACATAACACTCCTCCCCTCCCAGAAAACACTTTGCCTCTATTTACATATTTATTTACATGTTATTTTCAATGAGTCACGCAAATAACCTGGGCGTCTCCTAGTTCTTTCTGACCTCGCGGTTCAGTTCTGGGTGGTGTTTGAGCTGGTCGGAGGCTGTTTTCTCCTCCCAGCTCTTTCTCTGAGCCAACGGGCTCTGGATTATGGGCTGACTTTTTTTCTTGGCCATCCGGCCTTGGATTACTTCTGAAACTTTCCCAGCTGTTTCCCTCGGGAACCTGATGGCGTCGCTGGAGCTCTGGGACCTCAGCTAAGTCTTGCGCCTCCCCCGGGTCATTGTCAGCTGTGAATTCAAATTGGTGTTGGTCATGATTTGTTTCATTTGGTTTGGTTTGATCAGTTATTGTTTCCTTAACTGATCTGTGGCGCCTCCACACTCGGTTGTCTGGTAGCTCTACCACGTACGATTTTGGCCCGGTTATCTTTATTATTTGGCCTCGAACCAACTAGGGCCGTCCCCATAGTTCGGGCCCACACCCGTCGCCTATGCTCATTTCCTTGTCTTTTCTAGTTCCCCTTGTAACCCTCTGGGTGTGTAATGGGGGTTCAAAGCAGTCAAGTGGGCACGGAGTTTCCGTCCCATTAATAGTCGGCTGGGCTTTTCCGTGGCGTGCTTGGGGTTCTGTGCTGGACGGCTAGGAAAAAATCTATCTTTGTTTGCCAGTCACCTGGCTTGAGCCTGGACAATGCCTCCTTAGCGCTCCGGACGGAACGCTCTGCAAGGCCATTCGGCGCAGGGTGGAAAGGCGCAGAGGGCATGTCGGATGCCTCCTCTGCCAGGTATTCTTCAAACTGGGCTGCCGTGAATTGAGGCCCATTGTCGGACACCAGAGTGTCCGGCAACCCGTGAGTTGCGAATAGGTGGCGCAGGGTTGCGATTACTGCTTGGCCGTGGTGGATTTCATGAGTATGATCTCCAACCATTTAGAGAATGCATCAACCACCACTAGGAACGTTTGGCGTGGAAAGGGCCAGCAAAATCAATGTGGATTCTTGACCAGGGCCCTTGGGGCTTTTCCCATTCCTGACTGGGGCGTTGGGGGTAGAGGTCTGGACTCTTGGCAAGCCTGGCATTTCCCTACCCTCTCAGCAATCTCTGCGTCCATGGTGGCCACCACACATAGCTTCTAGCTAACCCTTCATCCTTACGATCCCTGGGTGACCCTCGTGGAGGAGGTCCAATACCTTTCCTTAATTTATCAGGAATTATTACACGATCACCCCATAACAGGCACCCCCTTGAGCCGAGAGCTCATCTCGTTTTTAACAAATTCTTTTCCTCCCCTGCTCTGGTGAGTTGGGTAAATGTGACCAGAAAAAGATGGTCCCTCACATAACCTGGTCCCAAGCCATGAATGACTTTAAAGGTGAGAACCAACATCTTGAATTGCACCCAGAAGCCAATCAGCAACCAATGCATCTCCCGCAGGAGACCTGATACATGTGCACACTGAGGTCTGCACAAAACCCTGCATTTTGCACCAATTGGAGCTTATGGATGCTCTTCAAGAGCAGCCCCATGTAGAGTATGTTGCAATAGTCAAGACAGGGAGTGACTAGGGCATGAGTGACTGTAGTAAATTTTATCTTAATTTGGCTAGCAGGTCACAAGTGCAATCACAGCCCAGCTTTATCACAAGCATGTTCACTCCATTCTATCTCTGGATCTCTAATATAGAGACTACCTTTCTCAAGGTCTGTTTCAAAATCCATTTAATAGTAGCTGACATTGAGGTTTTTGTTAGGGAGTGACTCATTTATTCATAATTTAAATGGCATGCCTAAGGTTCAGAAAATTCACGAATAGTAAACAGAAAATATTTTATCAAGTTTATGCCAATGTGTAAGTTCTGAGCTCTGCCTCTAGAAAGACACAATTATGAAAGCAATATTGGCTGTTTCCCAGTTTTTTATTTATACCAAATTTCAAAATTAACCAGTCATTAAGCAGCCATATCACATTATTCCTTTACTCCAGAAGGCAGATTTTAAAATTTATTTACATTTATTTACATTTATATCCCGCCCTTCTCCGAAGACTCCGGGAGGCTTACAGTATAAGGCAAATCTCCTCTAGCTTTTAAAGTTCCAAATGCTTTTTCATATATTTGCATACCTTTTATATACATTCTATTTGAATTCATCACTCAAAAAAGATAGCGATGACCCGCATTCAGCTTCATATTTTCCAAGACTCTTATCTGCTTCTTCTCCTACTGTATCCTCACGACTCTTCTTCTGTTCAACCAACACAGGTGATATTTCTTTCCTCTTTAACCCTTTAGAGTCTTGCCCTCCAATAGCCCTTTTCTTCTTCTGAGATTGATGTTTCCACGTATGTTCCACCCATCTGAAGCATTTGATCTTTTATCTCCATTAAATCCTCCATCTCAATCAGTCCAAGCTCCGTAAATATAATAATGCATCTATATCTGGGGTGATTATGCATCCTTCCTTTATAAAAAATTTCAATTGTTGTGGTGGCCTCAATTGTATTTAATTCCATTATCTCTCAAAACTTTTGTAATTGGTTTAAAAAAAAATCTCCATGCCCTTTCTTCTCTTGATATATCCGGGAAGACTTGAATAGTCTTCCCTTCAAACTTCAAAGCATCTCCCAACTCTCTTAACTTGGCCATAACTTCCAACTTATCACCAAGATTTGCGAACCTGACAAGCACATTCCTGTTAGAACCATTTTGCCTTCTATATCCAATTCTAAAACACTTGCCAGGTCTGCTAATGTGAACGTAAGTTGCGTATCCAAATCATTAATCCATTTCAAAACCCGCTGTTTCAATTTATCCTCCTTTCTTCCGAGATTCTTCTAATAACAAATTATATTTCCTCATCTCTTCTTCCAAAAGACAAATTCTCTTATCTTGCTGCTCATTTTATAAAATATTTTGCCAATTTGCCGATCTACTTTTGCCTCATGCACATGCATCTGCTCCATTTCATCTTTAATCATTATCATTTCCTCTTTTTGTTTTCTGTAATATAAACAAGCTATTAATTTCCTCTCAAAAGAAAAAAAAACCAAAAAAAAAAGATAGCGATGACCCGCATTCAGCTTCATATTTTCCAAGACTCTTATCTGCTTCTTCTCCTACTGTATCCTCACGACTCTTCTTCTGTTCAACCAACACAGGTGATATTTCTTTCCTCTTTAACCCTTTAGAGTCTTGCCCTCCAATAGCCCCTTTCTTCTTCTGAGATTGATGTTTCCACGTATGTTCCACCCATCTGAAGCATTTGATCTTTTATCTCCATTAAATCCTCCATCTCAATCAGTCCAAGCTCCGTAAATATAATAATGCATCTATATCTGGGGTGATTGTACGCATCCTTCCTTTATAAAAAATTTCAATTGTTGTGGTGGCCTCAATTGTATTTAATTCCATTATCTCTCAAAACTTTTGTAATTGGTTTTAAAAAATCTCCATGCCCTTTCTTCTCTTGATATATCCGGGAAGACTTGAATAGTCTTCCTTCAAACTCAAAGCATCTCCCAACTCTCTTAACTTGGCCATAACTTCCAACTTATCACCAAGATTTGCGAACCTGACAAGCACATTCCTGTTAGAACCATTTTGCCTTCTATATCCAATTCTAAAAACACTTGCCAGGTCTGCTAATGTGAACGTAAGTTGCGTATCCAAATCATTAATCCATTTCAAAACCCGCTGTTTCAATTTATCCTCCCTTTCTTCCGAGATTCCTCTGATAACAAATTATATTTCCTCATCTCTTCTTCCAAAAGACAAATTCTCTTATCTTGCTGCTCATTTTTATAAAATATTTTGCCAATTTGCCGATCTACTTTTGCCTCATGCACATGCAGCTGCTCCATTTCATCTTTAATCATTATCATTTCCTCTTTTTGTTTAGCAAAGTTGTCATTCATATCTTGCTTTAAATTTTGCACTTCGGATGTCAGTTTAAATGTCAAATTATCTATACGCTCTGATAGTCCTGCTATTTTTTCCCCAATTTTATTTAAAGCTGCAGCAATTTGCTGCGTTTCTGAAAGTTGTTGAGTCATTTTGAAAAAAAAAAAAAAACCAAAAAATTTCTCAAACTGGGATTCCTATTTTTCAAAGAGTCTTAGTGAAGATCAAAGGACAACAGTCAAAGCAATTTTACAGAGGGTCTTAATGAAGATCAAGGGACGACAATCTTTTAATTGAAGCGAAACGGCTTATTTGCACTCGTTAGTAGCTTATCAGTAACTTATGAGTCATATTCACTCCACAAAGAAACACAATTACCTCACAGCTTAATCAGCGCCATTTTTTCTCCACGTCGGCAGAGAAGAAAAAAAAAAAAAAAAACCAGCTTGAACTTCAAAACAAAGTCCTTTTTTGTTTTCTGTAATATAAACCAGCTATTAATTTCCTCTCAAAAGAAAAATAATAATAAGAAAAAATTATCCACCTAATAAAATCTTCTTCAGCCAGTCAGTCCAGCACAAAAGATCGATCTCTTCAATTAAAATTCTTCTCATTAGCAAATTCAGTCTTTGATATTCCTTAGCCTCAGCATTTAACACAGAACACGATAATTATAATAAGGAAAGCAAAAGACAGCAGTTTATTCCAAACTCATCGTGTCTGCCAGTTCGGTCATCCCACGCAGTAAAAACTCCTTAATTCAAGCAGTTTCAGATGACCTACCAGTTTTAAATTCAGTCTGCTGGGCTATTAACACTTCCACTTCATGATTTATTAACTTTCATCCATAACGGTGCATTCCGTTAGGGTGTACTTTGAAAAACATAAGGTAATTTTGGATGAAGATGGAAGATATGTAATAATTGTTGGAAATCTTAATGAGGAAAAAGTGACACTTGTTAATTTATATTTACCGAATGAAAAACAAAGAGAATTTCTTGAAAAAATAACAAAAATTTTGGAGAATGAAAGTGTAGGGAAAGTAATTGTGGCTGGGGATTTTAATTTAATCAGAGATAAAATAGACAGTACTAATCCCACCCGCTGTGGAGGAGCAAATAAAATGGGGATTTTAAATATGTGGATGCTTCGAAACGGCGTGGTTGATGTGTGGAGAGAGGTTAAAGGAATTGAGAGAGTATACACTTTTTTCTCTAAGATATATAATACATATTCTAGAATTGATTATATTTTTCTTTCTAAAGATTTGTTGAACAATGTGGATAAGGTAGATGTGTGAATTTTTAAAGATTCTGATTATGCAGAAGTTATGGTGGACTTAGATTTTAATTTTGAGAAAAAAAGAAGCTATTGGAGATATGACGAGAAATTGTATAAAAATGAAAAGGATAAAAAATGGATACTTAAAAAATTGGAGGAAAGTTGGAGATTAAATGATAACGGGGAGGTTAAATTTGAAATTGTTTGGGATGCGATGAAAGCGGTGTTTAGAGGGGAGAGTTCAAATTATCAAGTAGGATACCTGTACCTCGAGAACGTGGATTTTGGCAATCATGAGGATATATCCGAAGACCCAAATCTTCCTTTTATGTATAGCACAAGGGTGTAATAATGTATTTTTTGTTTGTTTGTTTGTTGCAAAAAAAGTAATAAAAAAAAAAAAACAGTATAAGGCAAATCCCTAGACAGGTGACAATTAGTATTATGTGTGTCTGTTCAGACGCATAACAAAGTGGAAACTAACTTCAGCACTGCTGAAGATGGTGAGAAATTTCTCAGAGGCAACAATTAGCCATTAGGTGCATTTCTGTTCTTACCACCACCTTTGGAAAACATCACCTGAATGTTGACTCATCTTTGAGAAACAACAGCAGGCAGTCTGCCTTAACTTAGTGCCCTTCAGATCTTTTGTGAATGTCACTCCTAAAAATTCAAGACACCAGAACCAAATTAGGAAAGAGTGGAATAAAAGGGCATGATCCCTCATCACCACTACCACCATAACACTTGGAAAAAATTGGTTGGAGAGCAGCATGAATGCCACTCCTGTGCCAAAAACTCTGACTTGCATTCCAGCATGTAAAATCTTGCAATATGTCCCAGGCAGGCCCTTAGCATGCCAGAAGCTCCAAGTAGAAGAGGCATGACTTTAAGAAGACATGGGATTGTTCAATAAACAATCTCCATCTTTTCTGACAATAGTAGTTGAGCAGCTGACCCATGTGACTGTATTGGGCCTTCAAGATTTCATTGGTGGACTTAAGGCAGTAAGGCAGTTGTTTGGTCTAGAATGGTTAAAAATCTGCATACTGTAAAATATTTCTGTGTCAATGTGAAAGCAGGGCTTTTGTCATCTACAAAAGGATCTGTGTACCTTGGAAAAGAAAGAAAGAAAGGGTTTTAACCTTTTTTACTGGACTTTGTATTTCCAAAAACTGAAAAATCTCTGGTGAGACAGTAGAGCATTCAGAGCCTTTAGTTGTCTGCATCATCACCCGGTGTGAGAGTGATGAGTGCCTTGAAAAGCAGTTGTGGGGCTCCTTAAGCCAACATGCAGTCCAAGAGGAGTGGACTTTAGGAGAGGATGGGCAATAACTCCTGGCTCTGGCTCCTTTTACCATCATTTGCAACACTGAAAATAAAATCAAAGTGGGCATCTCTTGGATCCCATGCCAAGCTACTTGGGAGAAGCCAACTGCTCCAGCCATTACTCTACCCTAGTGACAACCGCATCTCTCTGAAATGTACTATAAGATCAAATTAAAGAGCCAGAGCTTTCCGAAGACAGCTGCTGAAATATTGTTGCACATGGATATGTTAAACATATAAATATAGAACATAGAATAATAGATTTAGAAGGGACCTTAGAGGTCTTCTAGTCCAGTTCCCTATCCAAGTAGGAGACCCTATACCATTACGGACAAATGGTTGTTCAGTCTCTTCTTGAAAACCTCCAGTGAAGGAACATCCACATCTTCCAAAGGTAAGCCTTCCATTGTCAGAAAATATCTCCTTTGTTCTAGGTTTGATCTCTCCTTAATAATCTTCTACCCATTACTTCTTGTCCTGCCCTCAGGTGCTTTGGAGAATAGATCAACCTCTTCTTCTCTGTAACAGCCACTCAGGTACTGGAAAACATCATATCACCCCAGTCCTTCTTTTCACTGAAGTAGGCATACCTAATTCCTTCAGTCATTCATCATATGGTTTAGCCTCCAGTCCCCTAATCGTCATTATTGCTCTTCTCTGTGCTCTTTCTAAGGTCTCAACATCTTTTTTGTATCGTGGTGACCAGAAGTGGACACAATATAACCTCACCAGTGCAGTATGCAATAAAGCAGTACTATCACTTCATATGATCTTGAAACTATCCCTCTGTTAATACTACCTAGTACTGCCTTAGCTCTTTTGGTGGTTTTGATTGGCTGGCTGATAACGTAAGATAATAAACTGACTTTTAACCCCATGAATTCAATTGAAACAAACCTTTGTTTGCATATTTTATCATAAATGTGTATCTCATCAAACCAGTGCAGAGCACTGTAGTCTGTCCCATACAGCTTTCTAAGCTTCCTTAACGTTTTTGTATAAATTTATAGTAATTTCAGCTTAGAATGATTTATTAGATAAAAAAGAACATACCGTAACACGATAACAGGAAAAAGACCATTAAAGAGAAAGAAAGAAGTCATTTCCCCTTCTTTAAACAAAAAGTTTCTTACATAATTGTTGGCAAATCATCCTCATCAGCTTAATTGTGTTTTTTTTTTATGGTGCAGAATAGAAAAGGAAAAATCTGATATCTTACTTTCCATCTCTATTCTGGTACTGTTATGCACATAAAATGATTAATTAATTACATACATAAAAGGAATTGGGAGTGTCCATGCTAATTACCCACTGCATTACCCATTTCAGTGGCTCTGATTTATAGATGTATTGATACCACAAATTATTCTTACTAAACTCTCTTGCCTATTGTTCATGTTTCTTTACTTTTGCCTGCCTTTTATCTCATTTTTGCAGGTTAATGTTTTTTTTAGATCTGTTGATACTTAATAAATAATCTGTATGATTGCTAGCTCGACTGAGTGACACACATGCTTGCTCTGATGTGAATATAGAGTTGATTGTGAATGTGCTACGTGCAAACCATGCCAGAAATTACCCACCATAATTTTTCAACAATTTTAACATTCAGAAGGAACATTCTTTGTTTTATTATGAATGACCTCAAACTTTATAGCCCTTCTGTGACAGATCAGGACTCAATGTAATTCATTCATAGCTTTTTAAGCATGCTGGGAAATAACCCCTCTGAACGTAAGTAACTATAAATTGTGCCCTTTATAAAATAACATTTATGGTCACACATACATACCTTCTCCCACAAGAGTCCCCAAGGTTCTAAAATAAACGTTAGTAATTTAGCACCTACGTTCTTTGTCTAGTGTCGTTGAAGTGACTCTGTGTGCACCCGCATGTAAGAACCTTCAGTGCTTTTCTTACCAAACCTTCTCTGTAATAGTGTCAGAGGCTTTACAGAGAGTCCTTACAGACTGCAAGCGATGACACATGGCAGCCCTTCATGGATCTTCCTGCATCAGACAGTAGCAGCTGCAGAATCCCAGGACTGAATTCTCCCCCATATTTAATGACAAACAACTCCCTCCGTTTCAACAACTACAAATCAGTGTGGAACATTGTATTCCAGACACTTTCCTGGCCCTCTGCTTTATTATGCGATGGGATGCTTTCCTTCAGAGGAAAACCTTGAAACTGTGACAATTCTAGCTTTCACATTCAGAGTAGGAATATGAAGAACGGTTGCAGGAATTGGGTATGTCTAGTCTAGGGAAAAAGGGATGCGGTGGCTCAGGGGTTAGAGCTTGTCGATCGAAAGGTCGGCAGCTCAGCGGTTCAAATCCCTAGTGCTGCCGTGTAACGGGGTGAGCTCCCATTACTTGTCCCAGCTTCTGCCAACCTAGCAGTTTCGAAAGCATGTAAAAATGCAAGTAGAAAAAATAGGGACCACCTTTGGTGGGAAGGTAACAGCGTTCCGTGCGCCTTTGGTGTTGAGTCATGCCAGCCACATGACCACGGAGACAGCGCTGGTTCTTCGGCTTTGAAACGGAGATGAGCACCGCCCCCTAGAGTCGGCAACGACTAGCATGTATGTGCGAGGGGAACCTTTACCTTTACCTTAGTCTAGGGAAAAGAAGGAGTAGGAGTGACGTGATAGTAATGTTCCAATATTTGAGGGTCTGCCACAAAGAAGAGAAGGTCAACCTATTTTCCAAAGCACCAGAAGGCAATACAAGAAGCAATGGATGGAAACTAACCAAGAAGAGAAGCAACCTAGAATGAAGGAGAAATTTCCTGACAGTGAGAACAATAAACCAGTGGTACCGCTTGCTTTCAGAAGTTGTGGATGCTCCATCATTGGAGGTTTTTAAAAGGGACTGGACATCCATTTATCTGAAATGGCACAGGGTTTCCTGCTTAAGGTGTTGGACTAGTACAAACTTGATGGACATTACCTAACTGATGACCCCCATCCTGTCAAAGATCTTGGAGTTCTCATATCAAATGACCTTAATGCCAAAGCTCACTGCAACTACATAGCGAAAAAAGCCCTAAGAGCTGTAAACCTAATTTTACCCAGCTTCTTTTCTAAAAACTCTACACTACTAACTAGAGCATACAAAACATTTGCCAGTCCTATTCTTGAATACAGCTCATCCGTCTGGAACCCATACCACATCTCTGACATAAATACAATAGAAAGAGTCCAGAAATATTTTACTAGAAGAGTTCTTCACTCCTCCGAAAACAACAAAATACCTTATACCAACAGACTTGAAATCCTGGGATTAGAAAACTTACAACTCCGTCGACTTCGACATGACCTGTGTTTAACACACAAAATCATCTATTGCAATATCCTTCCTATCAAAGACTACTTCAGCTTCAATCGCAATATTACAAGAGCAAAAAATAGATTCAAGCTAAATGTCAACCGCTTCAAACTTGATTGCAGAAAATATGACTTCTGTAACAGAGTTGTTAATGCTTGGAACTCATTACCTGACTCCATAGTCTCTACTCAAAATCCCAAAATCTTCAACCAAAAACTGTCTACTATTGACCTCACCCCATTCCTAAGAGGGCTATAAGGGGCGTGCATAAGAGCACAAAAGTGCCTACCGTTCCTGTCCTATTGTTCCCTTCATCATATCAAATTGATATAGTTGATGCATATTTTTTATACATATATGTATATTTTCTTCAAATTATGTTGTTTTATCTATGACAATTGTTTGTGTATACTGTTGTGACAAAAAAGAAATAGAAGACCTCCAAAGTTCCTTCCTCCCAATGATGATGACAATGACGATGATGATGAGTAAAGTGTGACAATCTAGATCCAGGAATTCTGCCATATTGTCTGAATATTTTTCTGGATGTCATTCCAGACCTTACTCCAATCTATTGGACTGAAGGCATGGAACACTGATACAGAGGACTTAGAGCACAAGACAACTGATGTGTGTATATGTGTTAGCTGACAAGGACATGGGGGCATGGAAGCCGATTTAAGTCAGGATGACTTTGGCTGATCTCAAAACAGAAGACCTCCAGGAGTCCCAAGACTGTACACTAGACTGGGAAGTCCTAGGCTACCAGATCTAGGCAGGAAAATACTGCTGGTATCTCACCCCGAAGCCACTGATGATCTCACCCAACGGCTTCATGTAGATGTTGAACAGCAGGGGCGAGAGAATCGACCCCTGCGGTACCCCACAAGTGAGGCACCTCGTGGTCAACCTCTGCCCCCCTGTCAACACCGTCTGCGACCGGTCGGAGAGATAGGAGGAGAACAACCGGTACACGGTGCCTCCCACTCCCAATCCCCCCAACCGGCGCAGCAAGATACCATGGTCGATGGTATCAAAAGCCGCTGAGAGGTCTAATAGGACCAGGGCAGAGAAGTACCCCCTGTCCCTGTCCCTCCAGAGATCATCCACCAATGCGACCAAAGCTGTCTCCGTGCTGTATCCGGGTCGGAAGCCGGACTGGAACGGGTCTAGATAGACATCTTCATCCAGGTATTGGGGTAGCTGTTGCGCCACAGCACTCTCTACAACCTTCACCACAAAGCGAAGGTTGGAGACTGGACGATAATTACCCAAAATAGCTAGGTCCAGGGAGGGCTTCTTGAGGAGGGGTCTCACCACCGCCTCTTTCAAGGCGGCAGGGAAAACCCCTTCCAACAGAGAAGCGTTGATAATCCTCTGGAGCCAGCCTCGTGTCACCTCCTGAGTGGCCAATACCATCCAGGAAGGGCACGGGTCCAGTAAACATGTCGTGGCGTGAAGCCTCCCCAACAACCTGTCCACGTCCTCGGGAGCCACAGGGTCAAACTCATCCCAAACAGACTCGACAAGACGTGCCTCCTCTCCCTCGCTTGGATCATCCCAATTTCGGTCCAGACCGTCCCGGAGCTGAGCAATTTTATCGTATAGATAACCACTAAACTCCTCGGCTTGTCCCTGCAAAGGGTCATCCCGCACCTCCTGGTGAAGGAGGGAGCGGGTCACCCGAAACAGGGCGGCCGGGCGGTTATCTGCCGACGCAATGAGGGTGGAGGCGTAGGAGTGCCTCGCCTCCCTCATTGCCACTAGGTAGGTCCTAGAATAGGACCTAACTAGTGTCCGATCAGCTTCGGAATGACTGGACCTCCAGGTGCTTTCTAGGCGTCTTCTCTGGCGTTTCATCTCCCTCAGCCCCTCGGAGAACCAAGGGGCCGGACGAGATCTGTGCCGGGTCAGAGGCCGCAAAGGCGCGACACAGTCCAAGGCCCCAGCCGCGGCCTGTTCCCAGGCCACGACTAGTTCCTCAGTCGTGCCGTGGGCCAGATCCTCAGGGAATGGCCCAAGCTCCGTCAGGAACCTCTCGGGGTCCATCAGGTGCCTGGGACAGAACCAACGTATAGGTTCCGTCTCCCTGCGATGGTGAGTGGCGGTACGGAAGTCTAGGTGAAGGAGAAAATGATCGGACCATGACATTGGTTCTGTTACTAAATCATCTAATTCCAGATCATTTAACCACTGTCCAGAGATATAAATCAGATCCAGCGTGCCTCCCCCCATGCGCGTAGGGCCATCATTTATTCAAATCAGGTCCAAGGCCGTCATGGAAGCCTGGAACTCCCGAGCTGCCGTCGATAACAAGCCAGCCGATGGCAAGTTGAAATCCCCCATGACTATAAGTCTGGGGGTCTCAACTGCCACAGCGGCAAGTACCTCCAACAGCTCAGGCAGGGCTGTGGTCATGCAGCAAGGAGCCAGGTACGCGATCAACAAGCCCAACTGATTCCTATGGCCCCACCGCACATAGAGGGATTCACAGCCGGCGATCTGAGGAACAGCTATCGGTTCGGAACTGAAGTGTGTGTGTGCACTTGCTTGCTTCGCTCACGTGCGGCACCTCTGCACATGCACAGAGCATCCATGATAAAGTCCAGGCAGGTGGGCAGAGCCTCCCGCCACCGCTACCAATTTAACATAACATCAGAGTTGGAAGGGACCTTGGAGGCCTTCTAGTCCAACCCCCTGCCCAGGCAGGAAACCCTACACCATCTCAGTCAGATGGTTATCCAACATTTTCTTAAAAATTTCCAGTGTTGGAGCATTCACAACTTCTGAAGGCAAGTCGTTCCACTTATTAATTGTTCTAATTGTCAGGAAATTTCTCCTTAGTTCTAAGTTGCTTCTTTCTTTGACCAGTTTCCACCCATTGCTTCTTGTTCTACCCTCAGGTGCTTTGGTGAACAGCCTGACTCCCTCTTCTTTGTGGCAGCCCCTAAGATATTGGAACACAGCTATCATGTCTCCCCTAGTCCTTCTTTTTGTTAAACTAGACATACCCAGTTCCTGCAACCGTTCTTCATATGTTTTATCCTCCAGTCCCCTAATCATCTTTGTTGCTCTTCTCTGCACTCTTTCTAGAGTATTTGCCGGAACCGGGGCAAATTGGTAGAAACCCACCACTGGTCCTAAATATAGATTGCACTGCGGTAAATCCAATGCTCTATGCTATGGTTCTATCTGAACTTTCTTGACATTGAGGCAGGATGTGCATATCACTCTAAGCCTTTGCTTGTATAACCATGACTATTAAATAAACCATTGTTGGTTGATCTTCCACAATAAGCCTAAATCAAGCAAGCCATACTCCAGCTTATTATGGTGTTGAACCAGACCAAAATGTTGAAAGAGTCACTGTATTTTACTTGAACTTGCTGAGGTTTCCATTCCACATTACATCATGCATATTATGGGAAGCCAGAATGCTGGTGGTAGAACATTGCTTTCATGTCATTCTGTTAACTCTTCCCTTCCAGAAAATGGCTTGCAAATATTGGCACCAACTGAGCTTCCAAATTAACCCTCATGTTACCATATACTAATACTGTATGTGTAATATAATGTGTAATACAATAACCACACACTAATACTGTATGTGTAATATAATAACATGCAACACATGTGATCTTATTCACACCAATATAGAGAGTTAGAATGTCATGTGGCTGGTTTGTTTTTGGCTTAATGCATTTTGTCAGCTCCATCCCTGACATCTCTAAGCATGATTTATGACTTAAGAAATGTGAACCCAGACAATTGTGGTTTACTGACCTAAGTATGGTTTTGTTTAATATGTGAACTCAGTTACAGGGGCTAACCTAGGATGCTCCCACTAAAACCCCCTGAAATAATTGGCCATAATTGTATATCAATTGTATAACTACTGAATTTTGACAAAGAATGAACTATTAAAAACCAAAGAGAAAAAGAATTAGAAAAGTCAGAAAAGGAAGGGGGTGCAAAAAATATTAAAAAATAAATTTTAAAATACCCCTATATCGAGTAGGAGAGGTTTTCTATTTTCATGTCCTCAGCTGAAATGCTAGGGTGACCAGTTCCAGAGATTTTCCCACTTTGTTTTACCAAAGTGTGTTTTAGCCAGGCAAATATAGACAAGTCAATCTTGGTTACTGTGAGTATGTAGTTTTCTTCTGAACAGATTGAGTCCACCTGCTAGGATAAATTCCTTGTAAAAAGATATTTGTGGAATAATAAATCTTTCTCAAGCAGCTCTCCATTAGACATAAGATATCCATCATTTCTCTTTGTGAGCATTCAAGTTTAAAAGCAAATTCTTTCTTCCCAGAAAATGCTGCCCTCATCAGCCCTATTGTAGCTTAACTAGGTGAGTCCCAAGTATGAACACAAATCTCTCGATTTACCTCTGTTTTAACAAAATTACACAGAATAAGACTTTTCCCAAATAGATAGCTTATATAAAGTGACTTTTACATTTGCCAGGGACTGCCTTTATGCCTTTAACCGTCTGCACAAGTCACAGAAATTCAACAGGTGCAGTTTCTCTTGGCATGAATATGCAGCGGAGAGAAATGTGAGACCTTTTCCCTAAGCCAAGGAACTTAGCATGTGACATGTGGCTTCTGCCAAAGAGATGGTTGGCACTGTCAACCTTAAAAAGCCCTTTCATGGGAGACTTAAGTGTACTTGTTGGGAATGTTGGCCTGAGGGAAGAAGGACCCCTGGCCTGCTTCTGTTCAGACAGTGTTTCTGCATCCCAGATTTGTGTAACGTGGCAGTTCCTGAAGCGTTCAGGCTTCAATAGTCATGAAAGTTTATACATGCTTGTTGGATCAAAAGAGAACTTTCTCCTCTATCAATATTGTCATTTAACAACCCCATAATCCCTTGTGGGGTGGTGTCTGGGCAACTGAATGGAGCTAGGAGGGTGTTTTAATGACCAGATGCCCTCCCTGTCACCAGTGTGGAATTTCGTTCAGCAAATATATTCTCAGTGTGCCCAGAGAGAAATCTACCTAGGATTGAACTCACAGCCTCCTGATTGTGAGGCAAGAGCTCCACCTCTAGGCCACCCGCACCACTTCTTTCTCCTCTATCAATATCTTCAGGAAATAAAAGGATATACAGATAGTCCCCCTTAACAACAACAAGCAGGTGTTCGAAGTTATGATGGCACTGAATGGTCCTCATATAGTAGCTGTGGTTGTCACAGCATTGTCATTGTGATCACATGATCATGATTCTGGGGCTTAGCAATCAGCTCACAATTATAACGTTGCAGCATCTGATAATCATGTGATCGCCATTTGCGATCTTCATGGCCAGCTTTCGACAAGCAAAGTCGATAGGGTAGCTGGCAGGAGGTTACAAATGGTGGTCACAGGAAGTTGCCATTTCATGAGATTCACCTAACAATGACAATCAGGAGTGCCACAGTGCTGTTGTAATTTGGTGCAGCCACACAATGTCATGCTAAGCAAGAACTGACTGTATTTATCGATTCTTGGGATGGATTCAATAGGTGGATAAAAATGCCAAATCCAGTCATGGACATCTGACTGATGAACCAATAATAACATAAGAAGTTCTGCAAAAAATACCATTTGCCTGCAAGCAAGAACCGGTGGGACCATAAAATAGATGAAATAATAGAAAAGGAAGAAGATAAAGTGCTCTGGAACATTCCAGTTCCAACTGACAGGCACCCACCATGTAATATCCCAGTCTTAACAACTGTTGATAAGAAAGATTAAAAAAAAGTCTATATACTGGATGTGGCAGTACCTGGAGACAGTAGAAGAGAAGAAAAAGAACTGGAGAAGATAACAAAACACAAAGACCTGCAAATAGAAATAGAACGACTATGGCAAAATAAAGCAAAGGTATCTATGGAGATTCTCAGTCATCCAGGTCATGGTTGTCCCAAAAGGGCTTTTTTCCCACTACTCAGGTGACTCTGACAACACAGATAAACCTCCAGGTGGCCTCAATGACTCTAAAAGAATGCAAATGACTAGCTGTCTGCAAGGAGTATAAAGCCCTCCACTCTCTACTTCTTGGATGAGAAGCTAAAGGTCTTCAAAGAAAAACCAGAAAGTCCAGTTGCCTCTTGAAAAAAGCACCTTTGGGAAAGAATAGAATAGAATAGAATTTTTTATTGGCCAAGTGTGATTGGACACACAAGGAATTTGTCTTGGTGCATATGCCTACCGTTCCTGTCCTATTGTTTTCTTTCATTATATCCAATTAATATAGTTATTGCATGCTTATGCTTACATATATATGCTTATATATTATATAGTTACTTTCATGCTTATGCTTATATTGTTGTGACAAAATAAATAAATAAATAAAATAAAATATGCTCTCAGTGTACATAAAAGAAAAGATACCTTCATCAAGGTACAACACTTACAACACTTAATGATAGTCATAGGGTACAAATTTAACACTTAATGATACAACCCTTAATGATAGTCATAGGCTACAAATAAGCAATCAGGAAACAATCAACTTAAATATAAATCATAAGAATACTAGCAACAAAGTTACAGTCATACAGTCATAAGTGGAAGGAGATGGGTGATGAGAAGATTAATAGTAGTGCAGACATTTTATTATCAAGCATATATCTCTGTTTTTAAATTTTATTTTGAAATAAATTGAAATTCCCTCAGGGGGAAAAAAATTGGAACTCTTTGAATGTCGGAATAAAGCATTGTATTCTGCCTGAAAACACCAAAATTCAGTAAGACGTTACCTTTTAAATGAAAGTGGGAATTTCCTGCATTGCAAGATGATGGTATCTTGGGCTTTCCTGTATTCTGCACCATTTTAAACATGAAAGCTTTGATATCAAAGAAATTTCTTTCAGTCTTTTCCAATATAGTATCTTCCCTGTTACAGGAGACAACAGCTCTTTCCACCTGGAGCCATCATTTAGAATGCAACAAGGAAGGCAAGGTTGCTTCAAAATAGGCAGATAAATAAAATAAATTGCATAAGTAGATGAATTACTTGAAACAGTCTTCTTAATGCTGAAGCTTTCTGCATACTCAAAGTCCAAATGTCTATTCTGGGAATTCTTCTCCACTACACTTCCCAAAGAGTTCAAGGCTGGGAAGGTTTCTTTCTTAAAATTTGCCTCAATCTTTTTCAAAAAGGAGTCCAACACCCCCATCTTGTGGTGTAGATCAAAACTTCAGGCTCACAGCTCACCTGGTGGCAAATCTCCACTCTGAGAGACAATGTTCCAAATATAACTCCCACAACTGATTCCAGACTGCTTAGTGACAGAGCCATGTTTATAATCTTCAAGCTCCAGATTTTCCTGTTCTTACTGAAGTGGTTTATTATTATTATTATATATTTGTGGAATGTGTAATTAGGCTTGATTGACTGGTTTGCTGATGTTTCATGAAAGCTAGGAATTGATGGCATTGCAATGTTTCAGCAACCTCTGTCAAACTCTTTTGTCTCTATTGAGTGATAATATTTGGCTTTCTAAGAAGACCACACCTCACAATCTGTTCCTGAAGGCTAATCCTTGATTCTGTGTATCTCCTTGTAAATTAATGCTGCATAGCTTCTTCTCCAGAAATACTACACTACTAACCAGAGCATATAAAACATTTGCTAGACCAATTCTTGAATACAGCTCGCCTGTCTGGAACCCATACCTCATTTTGGACATTAATACAATTGAGCATGTCCAGAAATATTTTACAAGAAGAGTTCTCCACTCCTCTGATTACAACAAAATGCCTTATGCCACCAGACTTGAAAACCTGGGTTTAGAAAATGTAGAACTCCGCTGCCTTCGACATGACCTGAGTTTAACTCATAGAATCATCTGTTACAATGTCCTTCCTGTTGAAGACTACTTCAGCTTCAATCACAACAATACACGAGCACACAATAGTTTTAAGCTTTATGTGAACCATTCCAAACTTGATTGTAGAAAATATGACTTCAGTAACAGAGTTGTTAATACCTGGAACGCACTATCAGACTCTGTGGTCTCTTCCCAAAATCCCCAACCAGAAACTATCTACTATTGACCTCACCCCATTCCTAAGAGGTCTATAAGGGGCGTGCATAAGAGCACAAGCGTGCCTACCGTTCCTGTCCTAATATTCCCTTTAATTGTATCCAATTCGTATAGTTATTACATACTTATGCTTATATATATGCTTATATATTGTATAGTTATTTCATGCTTATGCCTATATATACTGTTGTGACAAATAAATAAAATAAAATAAAAATAAATAAAAACTTGAGAAATAGCAGACCAAGATCATGGATGCTTTCCATAATCTCAAACCAATCCCTTACTACTGATTCTTTTTCTAATTCCAAATGTCTGTGAATTGCCTTCTTAGTGCCAGGTAGTTCTGAGTTCTCAGCCAATCTGAGCTTTTAAGCAAGCAAACCTCCAGCCTCACTTTTATGCCCCTGAAGAATTAAAGAAACAAAACAAAACAAAACAGGGACACAGCAGCTGCCCAAGCATTGCTTAGAAATATACTTGTCCAGAAACAGGCTGGGAGGGATGGGGAAAGAAGGGGAGGGGAAGAGAGGAGAGGAGAAGGAAGGAGAGAAGTAGGTTTGGAAAGAAGGGGGTTAATCCCCTATTTATTTATTTATTTATTTAATCAAATTTTTATACCGCCCTATCTCCCGAGGGACTCAGGGCGGTTTACAGCCCGATAAAAATACAAATATAATACAAGATAAAACACTGATTACCCTGCATCGTACTGTACATTTCTCAGTTCACATCACATTTATTGTTTTCTAGGTGTATGCCTTAATTATTTTCTTCATAATGTCTTCCTTGTTTAACATGTAATTGTATAGGTTGTATATGTTTGACCAGCATTTCTCTGTGTGTGTGTCTTTGTGCATGTGTGCATGTGTTGTGGCTCCAGCCCCTCCCCCTGGGCCTGGCCCCCGCCAGAGAGTGACTCAGAGAGTGAGGGGGAAGGGCCATCAGGGCTCCCCTCTGCAGGGCTGGCCTCTCTGGCTCAGCTCCAGGAGCCAGAGGCAGGCCAGGTGGAGGAGGTGACGAGGCCTCTGTCTCCTGTATCTCCCCCCACCCAGGCAATGCTTCCAGACCCAGCTGTGGACAATCAGTCCTGGTTAGATCCCAGGTTTCATAGACAAGAGAGGCAGGAATAACAGAAGAAGGGGTGGAGCAGGCTTAGAAAGTGCTGAGTCACGGAGCCACATTCCACAGGGTATAAAAGCAGGAGGGGCTGCTCTACTACTTCGTGACAGACAAATCAAACTGACTGGAGAAAACTTGAGCTGAACTATTTGACTGAGCATTTGGCTTGGATTGCTGTTTGTTCCTGACTTCCTGGTTGCTCCAGTAACGAGCTTCTGACACACCGGCATCAAGGAAGATAAAAGAAAACCAGACGCTTGCTGGTTTGCTGCCAGAGCTGATAGCTGCTGTGGACTAAATTGCCGGCTAATTGAGTCAGTTCACATGCCTCCCGGACTGAGGTAGGGGGGACAGAACAGCATGTAAGAGGAGGGTATAGTTTTTGCACGCTGCCTATATTTTTCTGAGCATTTTCAATTTTGATTCTTTTGTAGTGGCTCTAAACTTAGTTTGGCATTTGAGGGTTAGTCCCAGCTCTGCCTTATATTAGGGCTAAGGTTAGAGGTAGAGGTCAGATCTGGACTGCGAATATCCAGATTACTAGCTATGTCTTGATTAGTATGGATAACAACTCCTACTAAATGATCTGTTCAAAATGATATTTCTATGGAAAACATGGTAATTGGTTCCAGCTCCACGGAAATAAGTGACATTTTTTAAAAACATAATTATTTCTATGTAGATTAATAAATACTTCAGTAAAGGATAAAATAATATGTTTATAATTTAAAATTATTCTTACAGTCTCAGAATAGTTATTAAAAAAACAAAAAAATCTACTTTTTTGTCTTTCAAAATATCTTAGCAATGTAGACTGTTTTCTTTTTCTTCAGGACTTCATTGATACGCTGGTGGATGCATAATGCTTTATCCACATCTCAGCAAATTTGCATACTTCAATCAAGATTAGCATCAGCATCCATGACTTTTGCCTCACGACTTCTGCAGCTGGAAAGATATCTTGAGTGAACTCCATCACTTCCACATTACAGTTTTCCTCTGACAGAATCTTCCTTTTCTCCATTTTGCACAAACAAATATTAACAGTTTCTAAAACCTCAATGATAACCACATATATGCTAGCTATTCATTAACTAAATTTTGGTTTTCATTAAATGTGTCCTGGTATCAGTTTATAATTTGCACTAAATTATTCCAGTATCTCAGGGGTTGCCACAAAGAAGAGGGAGTTGGGCTGTTCTCCAAAGCACCTGAGGGTAGAACAAGAAGCAATGGGTGGAAACTGATCAAAGAAAGAAGCAATTTAGAACTAAGGAGAAATTTCCTGACAGTTAGCACAATTAATAAGTGGAACGACTTGCCTGCAGAAGTTGTGAATGCTCCAACACTGGAAATTTTTAAGAAAATGTTGGATAACCATCTGACTGAGATGGTGTAGGGTTTCCTGCCTGGGCAAGGGGTTGGACTAGAAGGCCTCCAAGGTCCCTTCCAACTCTGTTGTTATATTATATTATGTTATATTATATTATATTAAATTGAATATCAGATTATTCAAACTCACAATAATTGTGATCTTGCTACAGATGTCAGGGGAAAAAATGCAATTTTCTGTATCAGTTTGCTGCTATTTAATGGTTGTTCAAATTTTTTTAAACCCCAGATTTAGTAGCTTTCCTTATATTTTGGTTCTTGGGCAAATTACTTCTCTTTAGCCTTCATATTTTGCCTGCTAATAAAGAATTATTTTGTGATATGCCTGGCCAGATAGGAGTGGCCATAGCAGAAAAGTAACATATCAATCAAAATAATAAAGAAGAATATTTGTAGCTCAGGGTTGAAATGTTTTCCGCAAGAAACAATCAGAGAGCACCAAGGACCCCTCAAATCAAAATAAATCAAAATGATTTTCTGGGTGGACAAGGCTCCAACAACAAAACTTTCTGAGAATATCTGTAATATCTTCTCTACATTGCAAATATATGGAGCAGGTATATTTCTGCCCTCATATATATAGCCTGGTCTTTGTTATTTGGCAAAAATCAGTTATTTCATTTCTTTAAGCTGACCGAGAACTGATTTAGACCGAAATAATTTACATCCCAGCTGTCTTCAACTTGATGTCGTACTAAACTATTAGGTTTCACCTCCTATAATCCCAGCCATCTGGATGGGGATGGGGGACTTGAAATCTACTTAGTAACACTGCCATATTTGAAGGGGCCCTGAGCAAGATGTCATGTCAGAATATCTGGCTGCTAATCATCAAAAGTGCTTGAGTGCTCCTTCTTCCTGGAGGACATTTTCTTCCCCACTCCTCCTGCTTCTGCCCCAACCACTCTACCTCACTGCCCCTTGCCTCTTCCCTCCCCATTTTGCTACCACCAGCTGGCAAACATGAAAAGAAATGCTACACTAACTTTTCGGCTGAAAGAAACCATCATACCTAGATTACATAATTGTAATGGAACGTGTGGATGATCTTGGGGGAAAAAGGTGTTGTCTAGAAAACAATCAGACAAGACCAGGAGATGCTCCCGGTGGCTAAACAGTCAGAGGAAGAAACTTAGAAAAGATCAGGAAGTAGGATATTTGTACCTTCAGATTTGCAAGATTTTCTTAATGTAGCCTTACAATTAAGTAGATTTAGCTCGTCTAGTCATGTTTACCTGGGAAGATTGATCTGCAATGAGCTGGCCCATTTAAAGCCTCTTTATTGTCCTCAGAGCTGCTATTAAATGAACAATTCCATGTCACTTTTCATTTTCAACATTCCAAAACAGGGTACAATAAAACATGGGATTAAACTAATTAAAGCCCAGTAAAATAAAATAAGCATGCTAGGCCTTAAAATGGCAATTGTACAGTTGTAGTCTAGGAATTTCTCCTCACTTCACCTCATAAATGCAACCTCTGGGCATGTTTTCCTGCCGTGGTTGTAAAACCATATTTCCCCCTTTTATTTTGGCTTGGGTGCTCTTGATGTTTTTGCTGCAGTGCTTACAGTACTGTCCTCTGTAGAAGGTTAGCACCCACCCCTCTCCTAGAAGAATGAAATATTTGGAGAAATAGTAAAAAAGGAAGAATATTATATTTCCCTGGATGAGAAATGGAGAGATCACTTGGACTTCAAACAACAAGAAAAATCAAATACTTAGGGATATGGTTGACAGCGCATTGCAAAGCAATAAAGGACAATAATTACAACAAATTATTACAAGAAACAAAAAAAGATTTAGAATTGTGGAGAAGATGCAGCTGTCACTATTAGGAAGAATAGCAGCCGTAAAGATGTCTATACTACCAAATTTCCTGTATTTGTTTCAGACTGTTCCAGTCAAATTAGAAAAGACCTTTTTTAATGACCTTAATAAAACAATTGGAAAATTTATTTGGCAGGGGAAAAAACCTAGAATAAAAATGAAATATCTACAAGATATGAAGAGCAGAGGAGGATTTGGATTACCAAATTGGGAATTATATTATAGTGCAGCAACACTAGTTTGGTTAAAAGACTGGATCAATTTAAAGAATAAAAGAATACTAGCTATAGAAGGCCACGACCTACAGAGAGGATGGCATGCCTTCCTATGGGAAACAGGCCATACGAAACAAAAGTATTTCCACAGACATTTGATTAGAGATTTCCTAATAAACAATTGGACTAAAGTTAAAAAGAAACACTATATAAAAATCCCAATTTGGCTATCCACAATGGAAGCGATGATTCACCCAAATAATTTAGATTTGAATAAAATGCTAAAATATAAAGATCTATTAGATATTCATGGAAAATTAAAAACACTACAGGACCTCCAAGAACAAGGACTACGGGTTGACTGGTGGGCCTATCTTCAGTTACAAAATCGATACAAACAAGATATAAAAGAATATGGAATATATCTTAAACTACAGCAATTAGATAAAATTTCACTAGGGCCAGACAAAAAAAATATTACCCAAATTTATAAATACTTGCTAGAAGTAGAATTGGAAGAAGAAGTAGTGAAAAGATGTATGATTGCATGGGGTCAAAATATTGGACATAATATAAATTTATCAGATTGGGAGAAAATATGGAACAGAAATTATAAACTAACAAAATCAGCAGCATACAAAGAAAATGTATATAAAATGTTCTACAGGTGGCACCTGCCATCTTCGAGACTAGTGAAAATGTATCCCAAAATGTCTCCCATATGCTGGAAATTTAAAAATGAAGAGGGAACATATTACCATATGTGGTGGTCCTGCCCCGAATCATGTAAATATTGGTTAAAAATTAAAAAGTGGCTACAAGAAATCACGAATGAAAATTGGATCTAGAACCCGACCTTTTTTATTGGGGATTTTAAAAAAAATACGTGAAGAGTATAAAATATTTAATACTGCATATATTAACTGCTGCTAGGATGGCCTTCGCTCAATGTTGGAAACAGCCATGTGTGCACTCAGAGAGACTTATTATACAAAAGATTATGAATTGCGCAGAAATGGACAAACTAACTCTGAGTCTGAAGGATAAAGAGACATCAGTATTTTATGGTATATGGGAATGGTGGTATGGATGGATGGAAAGGAGATAGGAATATTTAGTTACTAAGTATAATCAATAGATAAAATAAGAACACAAATATGTATAATTTAATGTTTGTCATTATTGCACAGATTATTGTTAGATGAAAAACACCACAAATAGCTGTTAAATGATATAAGCTTTTCTTTTTCCTTTTTTTCTATGCTTTTAATGTAAAAAAAGTTCAATAAAGTATATATATATATATATAAATGGAGAAACAGGCTCTTGGAAAGCAGCCCTCACCTTCCTTAATAGCCCACAGCAGTGGTGGAATTCAAATTTTTTTGCTACCGGTTCTGTGGGCGTGGCTTGGTGGGCGTGGCAGGTGAAGGATACTGCAAAATCCCCATTCCCTCCCCACTCCAGGGGGAAGGATATTGCAAAATCTCCATTCTTACCCCACTCTGGGGCCAGCCAGAGGTGGTATTTGCTGGTCCTCCAAACTACTCAAAATTTCCGCTACCAGTTCTCCAGAGCCTGTTAGAATCTGCTGAATAGCACCCCTGGCCCACAGCAGATGTCAGCACTTAAGAGATAAAGAGATAGGTAGCTCTATTCATAAGCAAATACCCAAGATCCAACAAAGGTAGGATTAGCCATCAGCCACAATAGGAATTGCTCAATATCCTTTCAGAACACAAGCCTCTTCATTGCATCATCTCAGCAGTTCAAACTTCAGCCAAACCTGGGAGCTCAGACAACCTCAACTATGACCTCTACATAACCCCTACATGGCCCCGTGGGAGTCTGAGAACAGCCAATAGAATACATGTTCTTGCACAGGAACAGGAAGCTCAAGTGCAAAGCCCAAAAGGAGGTATAGCCCCCCCTCTCAACTCCATGTGGTCAGCTATCCAGAATCACATGTGCTTGGTGGTTCTGTTCATCATTAAACTATCTTTCAAATCAGCCTCCATGTTTCCGGTGTTTTTTTCCCGGCTTGGAACTGAACCAGATGGATATTTCTTCCAACATCTCCTTGCAGGCTAACTCTGCCATTTATTGGCTACATCACGAAGACAGGAATGCTTCTTTCTCTTCTCAATGGAGTCATTAGTAACTACAGTCTCTGGTGCCATTCCTTGTGCTCTTCTGATGGTTACTGATCAACCTAAGCATAGGCTCAGGGTTTCAAAGTCAGCTGAAGTGAAGGTGATGCAAGTCATTTTAAAGGGAGATTGGGAAATAGATAGCAGCATCCATGTGTGGGTATCTGGAGTGGTGAAGTGGAAAGACAAGATGGCAGTTGTGCCAGCACAACCCCAACACCACACCTTTTGTACATGCTCCATTGTTGTATGCATGTACAGGTGATTGGGGCTTGGCTCACACTGCCTTGGAAAGTGCTGGGAGTAGAAATGCTCTTGTGGGAACAGCATAGACGAAAACCATTGGTGTCAATGGGAATCAGCTACTGATTTAAATGGATGTCTTCTAATAGTTTTAAATCAGCCTTGGTAGGTGATTTGGGAATACTGTACTCACAGAATGGCTTCCATGGACAGTATAGCAAATTACAACACACTCTTCTCAGAAATCAAATTAGAGATGTTACACCCTACCGCTCCTTCTAATGCCTCTCATTTGATCTCCAGAGTTTAATTTAATTAAATTATACTGGTTTTAAATAGAGGGACACACTGTGATGCTGCCATTTACCATTTTTGTTTTCTAAGAATCTTTTGGCCCTACTTGTAAATTTAAAATGTTCTTGGAAAGAAATATGATGCTAGAGCAGGAGTGAAATGCCCCTGTTCAGACCAGATCAGCCGATCCAGTAGCAATGGTGGTAGCAAAAATCCCTGGCTCCTGCCCATGCCCACCAATGCCCACCCAATACCTGGTTGCCCACTTTCCTGCTTGCCACTTCTTTTAAAAAATGCTTTTAAAAGGTAAAAAAGAGAGGCTCTAACGATCACAGCTGAGCTGCGTGATCGTCAGAACTTTTTTTTTACTTTTAGAAGCATTTTTTTACAACCCATTCACCTGAATAGGTTTTTAAAAAAAATGCTTTTAAAAGGTAAAAAAAAAGGCTCTAATGATCACAGCGGAGCCGCGCGATCGCCAGAGCCTTTTTTTACTTTTAAAAGCATTTTTTTTACAACCTATTCGGCCGAATAGGTTGTAAAAAAAATGCTTTTAAAAGTAAAAAAAAAAGATTGTGCACCACAGTTGATCACCCCTCTGTGCGCTGCTCTACTTACCCCATGCCTCCTTTTGGCATGCACTGCGCGCGCGTACACGCACAGCATACATGCACAGCCAGCAAACCGGTAGTAAACTGGTTCAGATTTCACCATTGTGCTAGGGACTAGCACTTTTTTCTCCAGGATGCATCTGTCTGTCTGTCTGTCTGTCTGTCTGTCTGTCTGTCTGTCTGTCTATGAGCAATAAAGCCTATTGAGCATTACATTAAGAATCCAATGTATGTACCTCTCCAAAATATGTACACACTTATGCATTAACTCTGTCTCTCTCTTCCCCCCCTCTCTTCCAGTTGAAAAGGGAAGATATCTCCATTTGTTTCTGAAAAAAACATTAACAAATTAAGAATGACTGAATTTAATTACCACTGTTAATTAAATATAACGGCTAGCATGTTTATTAATAGGAAAAAGCAAATGATAAGTCTTTACAATGTGACTGTTATTTAGGTAACTGATTAATACTGTAAGAAAGCTTCATTGCTGTTCTAGAAATGATAGATTGAACATTATCAAATCTCATTTAATAATATACCATAAATTCGAGACGACTTCCGGTATCCAGCGGCAACGGACGTCTGGAAGGCTTCTCCTGCCTCCAGCGCCCGAATCCGGCCGCCGCCGAGGCCCTCAGGGGCCAGGTGTTCCGAAAAGGACACCTGCCGCACGGACGGCTCGCCAGGGGTCTCCCAGCCGACATACAGGACTGTGGGGACCGATGCTGGCGCGTCCTAGGCTTGGCGGGGTTCGGAGGCCTCAGGCCGCGGCCATTATTTTGGTCGTCGCCTAGGCCGCTGTGCCCAGTGACACCGGGGCTTTGGATTTATAATTGCAGCAGCCTGGTGGTGAGCAGGGAACGGAGAAGAATTGAGGAGGAGAAGGGAAGGGAATATCGGTGGCGTGGTGGAGTGCTCCGAGTGCGGGGGTTTTCTCCCCTGCGGTTGGAAGGAGCACGAGTTATTCTGGAGAGAGAGAACTTAAAATAAGAAGATTACCGGTTTTGTGGAGCTCTGGAGAGAAGAGGTGATGGAGAAATTTAGGAGGGAAGGTTTGAGGCCCCCTCCTTCTGGGGAACAGTGGTGGCGTCAGCTTCCGCCTTCACTATGAGAATTTTGATGACATCACTTCCCTTGACTTCCTGGTTGACTAACTGTACTCTGGACTCGTTGCTCCTGTGAGTGCCCCTGGTGGATCCGGAGGAAATTACAAGGATACTGTGCCTGCCTGAGGATTTTGTATTTTTTTCCTTAATGGCAAAGGTCAGAGACCAACTGCTGGAGAGATGGAGAATTTTGGAAAAGTTATCTAATATGGACAAGAAATCGGATGAAATAAGAGCAGAAATTGTGACTATCCAAAAGGATTTAAAGGATACTCAACAAGTTTCAGCAGAAAACAAGCAGAAAGTGGAAGGTTTGGAGGGTGAGATGGGCAGTGCAGAAAGAGAGGAGACGACAGGCAATGCTGTGCTTGGACTACAGATGGATAAAATGTCTTATTTCCTTAGGTTTCAAAATTTGGAAGAAGTGGACCAAGAAGACTTGAGAGATGTTGTGACTAAATTGTTGGGAGAATTTCTTGGGAGAGGTGTTGATTTCATGAATTGGGATGTGGATCGAGTTTATAGAGTTAATTCAATATGCACGCACGCATGCAGTTCCCAGAGAGGTTCATGTCAAATTTGTGAGAAGAGAGACGAGATGAAATTCTTAGAAAACATAGGAGTGGGGCACTGATTTACAGGGGCAGGAGATAGCCATTCTGAGGCAGATTCCCAGACAGGTACGTGAAAAAGAAAGAAATATTACTTTTGTCAAGCAAATTGTACCAGAAGGAGTGGGCTTCAGATGGCTGATGCCAGAGGGATTGATGATTTTCCGGGAGGGCATTACGAAAAAATCAGTACAATTGCGGAGGCTACGGCCTATGTGGAGGAACACAAGCCTCCTGGAATCAGATGACCCAGGAATTGAAGAAGGGAGGTTATAGATCATGGGGCGGCTGCCGCTGTTGCGCCCTGGAGTTGGGTCAGGCTGAACCCAGAGTTCTGAGATCCAAAACTAGGAAGTGATAAAGATATTTGGGATTGTGTTGGTTTTCCTTATTCTCTTTTGTACGATATTCTGTTTATTCTTGACTCTTCTTTATTACGTTTTTAAAATTTGTAAATTTAGCTACTTCGTGTCACCTGCTTGCCATATGGCTGTTGTATGTGTTAAAAAATTTGAGTAAAATTCTTATTTTAGATAAGAAAACTGAAAATTTACCATACCTGATATGTATTTGTATAAACCTTTTTTGACTAATAAAAACTTTTTGAATAAAAAAAAAAAAAAAAAATAATATACCATAAATTCTAATCCAATCTGTTCGTGGGAATAAAAAGCTAGTTCTCCTCTCTTTCTTTTGAAGGGCTGGCTTTATATGTGTAGGAAAGGTTTTTCTTTTAATTTTCAAGAGAGAAAAGACTCAGTGATGTCTACACTGCAAAATCTCACAGGCAGAGACTTGCTTAACGCTGCTTCAGCAAGAAGAGATAGATTTGGCTATGCAGTGCTGTAGCTGTGTTGACTGAAGGATTATGGGAATTGAAGTTTGAAAGCCCCAGGCCTAGGAATTCTGCTGTTGTTGTTTTTGGTGATGTGGAAACTCCTTCAGCACGATTACTTTTAATTGTTTTCAACTGTTTAATGGATAAAATAGATTGTTTAGCCTGCACCACCTAGCATCACATGCACATGACACAGGAGCTATATAAACCCAACAAACAAACAATTTTCTCTATTGTTCCTTTTCATTTAAACTTCAGGATAGAGTCTATTACTTAGGCCCAAAGTAGCACCGCTTCAGGTAATCCAGTGTCTTGGGAAAGGATTGATTGCAGAAAGGAAAATGGCAGGGCAACATTCTTGCAAAACAATCCCAGTGAGGGTTGAGTATGTTCTGAGTGTAAAGGTAAATGTAAAGGTTCCCCTTGCACATATATGCTAGTCGTTCCCAACTCTAGGGGGCGGTGGTCATCTCTGTTTCCATTTCAAAGCCGAAGAGCCAGCGCTGTCCGAAGATGTCTCCGTAGTCATGTGGCCAGCATGACTCAACGCCAAATGCGCACGGAACACTGTTACCTTCCCACCAAAGGTGGTCCCTATTTTTTCTACTTGCATTTTTATGTGCTTTCAAACTGCTAGGTTGACAAAAGCTGGGACAAGTAATGGGAGCTCACCCCATTACACAGCACTAGGGATTCGAACCACTGAACTGCCGACCTTTTGATCGACAAGCTTAGTGTCTTAGCCACTGAGCCACCACATCCCTTTTACGTGGGCTGCTTAATTTTTTGAGGATGGGGACAGAATGAAAAACAAGTGTTTAGGAAGAAAGAATAGATGGTCCTTAAAAAAAGGGCCACATCTGTTTGTCTGAAATGTTGAACAGAAGACTTCGGCTGGCGCTACTGCTGCAGCTGTTGAACATTTCTTGAAATTGAAGTCGAGATTAAAAATGAAGTTACTGTACTGTAAAACCATAGTTCTGTAAAACAGGAACTAACTTGACTGAGTTTTACTATAGCTATTGACTATTTATGTCTGTCTCATGTGCTTTCTGTTTCCTCCTACAGCTGTTTCTCTCATCATTGTATTCTTAGGAGCTCATCATTTCCTGGGAAGTTTTATTTGTTCACATGGGTTCTTCCAGGAAAAGATGGGAATTAGATCAGTTGCAGCATGTGCCTGAACTTGATTTTTAAAAACAAAATCCCACAGTACATTTTAACAGTAATCTGTTATCTTCATTTTCCCCACCCATTTTTTTCAAAAGTACACTCTAATTGATTTCAGTTTTTTTCTGCAAAAAACGTTAAACCAAGCTCTGAAAGTTACCTTTCCTTTAACAGATTCAGAGTGCGGTGAAATTCTTTCCATCTTTTTCAGAAGCACTGTAGGACATTGATTGAATAGAGGAATTATGAAAAACGGATCTGTTTACCTTGAGTATTTATGCCTTATTTTTATTTCCCCAATTTGTTTACTAAAACCGATGAATCTAGCCTATGAACATCAAAATAATTCCTGTATGTAATGGGTGGAATCCAAGAATGGTTTTCACCTTCCAGCAGCAGGACTGGGCCAAGAGTCAGTCCTTTCCTCCTGTCCTCAAAATCTGCTCTGAAAGTTTGGGAGACCACCCACAGCAAAGTCTGAAGGCTTCTGAGGCTGTTGCAAGGTAGAGGAGAGGGGAAAAAGTGTCCTGTGAGCAGGAAATCTGCTCCTGCAATGTGATATTTCACCCATGTAGTAAGAAAGAAACTTAATGATTACAGCGGAAAGCTCATTAATGTCAAATATTGTAACCATCACTACCTATGTAAAACCAGTAAAAAGGGCTGTCTGGGGATCTTTCTATGGAAAATTTATTGCCACCAATAGAGAACATCCAGTGTTACTTTGTCTGATTGTCTTCATATGCTAAAAGATATGATAAATAAGCACTTGCTAAGGATACAAATGGTTCATGGGCCTAGTATCTGCAGACAATTAGCTATTAATACATAATATGCTAATTGGTCACAATGGGCCAATTGTCTAGGCAGAAAAATAACTTGGAACCATAATATCAACTGAATGTCTTCTATCTATAGTATATTATAATTCCCTTTACTTTTGTCATTATAGGAATTGTGGCCTAATAGGTTTAGAAGACATCACATTGTGGAAGGTTAATGTAGGGGCAGCTGTTTTTAAAATGTTTTTATTTGTTACCAATTAATCTGGACTGCTTTGTATGATACAAAGCAGTCCAGATTAATTGGTAATAAATAAGAACATTTTAGTGTTGGAATGTGAAATCATGCCATAAGGATATTCACTTTTGGAGTCAGCCAAAACTTTTGAACTGTCTTCATGGATAGTCATGTATATGTATATTGCATTACAGTAATCCAGTATTGAAAAGATTACGGTAGGTAATTCATTGGATCTATTGGTTAGGCACACTGGGAATTGTATTTCAGAAGCAAATGGCTGTAAGCTTCCAATTCTATATTAGAAGAACACTCAGATTGTGGAACTGAAATACCTTGGCTAACTTTCCTTTTTTATTCACTAACTTAGCAATAACAAAAGCTTGTTTGGAAGCTGTACGGGTCTGGATGGGGAGAAACAGGCTCAAGCTTAATCCCTCCAAGACGGAGTGGCTGTGGATGCCGGCACCCCGATTCAGTCAGCTGCAGCCGCGGCTGGCTGTTGGAGGCGAGTTACTGGCCCCAAAGGATAGGGTGCGCAACTTGGGTGTCCTCCTGGATGATCGGCTGTCGTTTGAAGACCATTTGACGGCCGTCTCCAGGAGGGCCTTCCACCAGGTTCGCCTGGTTCGGCAGTTGCGCCCCTTCCTTGATCGGGATGCCTTATGCACAGTCACTCATGCGCTCGTTACCTCTCGCTTGGATTACTGTAATGCTCTCTACATGGGGCTCCCCTTGAAGTGCGCTCGGAGGCTTCAGTTAGTCCAGAATGCAGCTGCGCGGGTTATAGAGGGAGCTACGCGTAGCTCCCATGTAACACCGCTCCTGCGCAGACTGCACTGGCTGCCTGTGGCCTTCCGGGTGCACTTTAAGGTGTTGGTTATGACCTTTAAATCGCTCCATGGCTTAGGACCTGGGTACTTACGGGACCGCCTGCTGTTACCACATGCCTCCCACCGACCCGTACGCTCCCATAGAGAGGGACTTCTCAGGGTGCCGGCCGCCAAACAATGTCGGGTGGCGGCCCCAGGAAGGGCCTTCTGTGGGGGCTCCACACTCTGGAACGAGCTTCCCCGGGTTTCGCCAAATACCCGACCTTGGACATTTTCGCGAACTCAAGACTCATCTTTTATCCGCAGGGCTGGCTTAAAATGGGATTTTATTGTTTAAATTTATTAATTTTAAACGGGGTTTTTTAGTATGGTAAATTTTAATCATTGGGCTAATTTAAAATAAGTTTTTTAAATCGTATTTTAAATTTGTATATTGTATTGTTGGTTTTATTATGCCTGTACACCGCCCTGAGTCCTTCGGGAGAAGGGCGGTATAAAAATCAAATAAAATAAATAAATAAAATAAATAAATAAATAAAAGAAAAACAGCTTGTTTCTTTTCAGAGAGACATTTCATTACTAGACAATGAAGCATCATCAGTGCATGGGGGTGGGGTGATAATGGTGGTGGAGATTTCTACTGATTCATATCTTCTAATTTTATTCTTTTTTTTCTTCCTAGCTGTTTGGGTGGGGCATTGTTTCTGTGATTCTTTTAATATTTGGTGATAGTTTCTGCTTATCTGGAGGTTGGTTAATAGCTGTATGATGAGGAAGAACGTCTGTTTGTGAAGGTCTAAGCTTACATAACTCATCAAAGCTGGCAGGCCAAGCTACAATGCATAAAAACAGCCAGCTAACTCTATTCCCCCATGCACTGATGAAGTTACCTAGACTGGTAATGAAGCATCTTCAGGAAGAGAAGCAAGCTCAGAGAATGCCAAGGACCTAACAAGTCAGTCTTCAGTTACACATATTCTCACTATGGCAGGGGAAAAGGAATCTTCTAAAAATCTTAAAGAAATTGTTTTTTTCAGGTTAAAATATATTGATCATAATAGAGGATTTTCTCCTAATGCAAATGATAAAGTCAAGAAATAGAAAAAACCCTCTCAAAATTCCAATAATGAAGGAAAAGATGAAATCATCCATTCCTTGTTGATCTTGATCATCCTTTCCCCAGAAGCTTCTATTTCTGTAGACTTTATAAGTCAGCACCTTATATGCTAGAGCAGGGCTAGTCAACCTTTTTATACCTACCACCCACTTTTGTATCTCTGTTAGTAGTAAAATTTTCTAACCGCCCACCAGTTCCACAGTAATGGTGATTTATAAAGTAGGTTTGGGGGGGGGGCGTCGGCTACCAGCTCTGCTTATCTGTTATAGCTGGGTGGTGTGTGTGGGGGGGAGATGCACGAGCTATTCTGGGACGAAGCTCTTTTGTTTGCGGTCACACTATAGCGCCATTTAGTTTCACTTATGTAATGTGAACTAAACATGCGTGGGCAATACAAATAGTATATTTTTAGAAATTTAAATTGTCACGGGGAATTTTATGAAAATCTAATGAAAATGTTTTTAAATAATGCTATGAATTTTTTTAAAAAAGTCAATTCAATAATAAAAAGGAAAGTGCTTCAGTATCGGACAAAACCCCTACCGCCCACCATGAAAGCTGGAATGCCCACTAGTGGGTGGTAGGGACCAGGTTGACTATCACTGTGCTACAGCAAACTATTTCTCAAATTAGCTGTTTTATCTGCAAATTTTCATTGTCTGATGGAAGGATGGCCATGCATTGAGCACACCAAAGCTTGAGTATGATGATTGCATGCCAACAAGTTTTGTTCCTCCACCACATAAATAGATGGCTGCTGCACTATAATGCAATATTTTTAGTTTTGGCTTAGGTATTATGTGATCCCAACTTGATATGTGTGACCATAACTACTGTGGTTTGTTCAGCAAACCATGGCTTAGTATAGCGTGAATTCTGTCACTGAAGTAGACTTCATTCCCAAAGCAGTAGTACCTCTACTCATCAACTTGGAATTAAAATCCGAAGAGACACCAAAATGCTTGTCCTCCAAATCATACCAGTAATGTCAAAAAACCTGTCTTTTAAGACAGGTTTTGATTCACTTAACTTGAATCAAATTTATAACTTTATAACTTGATCCACTAACAATTGAAGATGCAATGGAAAAACTTTTCTTTGAAATGCAGAACAAAAACAAGAGTCAACTCCACATGGGTTGAGCTTCAAAATAGATCAGAAACATCCCATCATCCTGCCTTTGTGGCCACTCCTTTCCTCTGACTAGTTACTAATTTGTCTGGGCTGGAACTGAGGATGGTAAGAAGTGGATTTTCCAGCTGCGGTTGTCCAAAGAAGGAAATTGCCTGTAGAGATTAAAATGTGACTTTGGGAGACACCTTTTGGGGGGAAACCTGAAAGTTAAACTCGGCGTGAAGGTAAAACTCGGTGGATAGGGCTGCCTGGCGAAGATCTGAGACCAGGAAAAACATTGAAAAACGGTGGAGTCCGAGTTTGGTGCTTTGTTTGCAAGACATTTCATTACCTGACTAGGGAACGTCTGATGTTGTTACTTAGTCGAGTAATAAAACGTCCGCCAGCAAACCACCAAGTTCAGGGAGCGCCAAGGTCTCTTCATTGCAACCCTGAGCTACAGATATTCTCTTCTATCGGGACATTCAAACGGAGGGGTTTTGTGTTGCGGATTCAGGAACTGCGCCTGGCTGAGGATCGCCTTCAAAGCTGATCGATGGGCGGCGGCGGCGGCGGCCCACGGCCGTCTCCGCGGCTCGGGACAAGTCCCTGCAGGATGGCTGAGAAGCCCCGCCTCTTGGCCCTGCCTTCTTCTGGCTCATCCCTCAGGTGTCTCCCTCCCTTTAATAACTATTTGCCTCTTTTTCCTCAGCCGAAGCTGCTCTGAAACAGCCAGGAACGAAGGCAAGCAAGCCAGCCAGCCAACAGGCAGGCTGGCTGAACAGAGGACTGGATTGAACCGCGGGCGGCTGTGTGGGTGAACCGGCGCTTCGGAGCAGCTGCGCCGACAGGAAAAGCCACCCTGCCGGCTTCTTTGAGGCACCTTCTTCCTGGGCTGGTGGAGAAGCTACCGAGGCGGGAGGAAACCGAAGCCTCCGAATCGGAGAGCAGGACGGGCTTCGGTGGCTCGAGGGCCGGCAGGCACTTTCGGGGGCCTGGCCGCAATCGTGGGGCGGTTCTGAAACGATGGCTTCCTCCCCCCGCGTCTTTCCTTTGTGTTCTGGATCCCTGATCTCAGCAGCTCTCACCGGAGACATAGAAAGCCGCGAGTGAAGTGATTCAGCAGCTTGGCTCATTTCCTTCCCGGCTCCGAAGGCAGAAAGGGACTGAGTTGGGGTGTGTGTGTGTTTATCTGTGTGTGTTTGCGTGTGAACACACCAGCATGGGCCGGAGATCGGGAACTCTGGGCTGCCCTGACCCCTGAGGACTCTAGTGTCCCAAGTCAACTGGGACACCGGGAAAGCCCCAAGCTGAAGTTTCCTATTTGATAGGGAGGAAGCCACCTTGTCTTGGCTTAGCTGGGACCTGCCATGTCCGGAGGGATGAAATTTAATGGGTACATGAAGGTGCGCATTGGGGAGGCTGTGGGGCTCCAGCCCACCCGCTGGTCACTCCGGCATTCCCTGTTCAAAAAGGGATACCAACTGCTGGACCCCTACATCACAGTGAGTGTGGACCAGGTACGTGTGGGACAAACCAGCACCAAGCAGAAGACTAACAGGCCGACTTACAATGAAGAGTTTTCTGCCCCTGTCAACGATGGGCGCCAGCTGGAGCTGGCCGTCTTCCATGGCACCCCTATTGGCTACGATGACTTTGTGGCCAATTGCACGGTGCCCTTTCACGATCTACTTCATGGCACAGGGTCTTCTGACAGCTTTGAAGGATGGGTAAGTAGCTGATGCTTTTTGGGAACTGGAACTCCATGGAGCGTTGTTCACCCCTGCTGGTGTGCAACATAAACATGGGTGTGCATCCCCTTGGTCTGCCTGTGCAGATTGTGTGACTTGGGAGATGAATTAAAGTTATTTTGCAAGGGCGGAGGAGATACCAAACCCTTGTCTTTGGAGAACCTAGAACTTTATTATTGGGATCCATGATTTTTCATTCTATTTCTTCTCCTTAATAATATGAATGTTAGTTACAGGAAGTGCATCTAGTCCACTGTGCTATCTGGATTTAGAGAAGTTCATAAACATAGGATGATTAATAAGATAGTTCTTTCCTATTTATCATCTGGCATGTGATTTTCCAAAATATATCTGGCTAGTAACTGTAGATATACTTATTATTTATGTAGTTGTCCATTTATTTAATGTTGTTTGCTACCTGGAATCAACATATGGGTGGCCATATAAATTTAATGAATTCTTATTGAAAAATAAATGAAAATGTATACATTTATGGAAAAAGGAAATGTAAAAACTATGAACATGGCTCTAATTATAAGAGCAAAAAATGACTGAATTCTCTCTTAGAATGTATTATTTCAAAAATGGTTAGATAATTAACGTATTTCTGTGAAATTGTTGTTTTACAGAATCAAATTCTGTCGATCTCGAATAAATTTGATAATTTGAATATTTACCTTTATAAGTTTAGAAACTTCTTCTGTTTTCCAAGATTGTACAATAGGTAGTTGTGTTTGTTTCTTACTTTTCAAGGTCATTTGGAAATTATAGTAATAAATTACATAACCTAATGATGTGTTCCAAGAAGGATATACATTTATTAATCTTGCTCTTAATCCTGTTTATTTCTTGAAAAAAATCTTTTGCTCAGCATTTGCTCACAGCATCAGTCCTTCAGTTTCTTCATAGGCCAGTGTATGGTTGAAACATGAAATATAGTGTATTTTTATTTTCAACTTTTCAACTTTTTCAGAAACAGGAGTCAAGTCTCTGCAAGACTCTTGAACTTGAATGTACTATCCACCATGAAATAAATCCAATATTGTTGACTTCTAAGCAGATTTCCTGCTTTCCCCTTCTCCTCTGCCCCATACCTCATTAAGCAAAGTATTTTAAATGGTAGTTTGCATGATCAAAGAGGCAAGGTAGTATATTTGTGTATTGCAACTACAGATGCATTGATACATTTTGAAGGAAGGACTGCCTACTGATTCTCCCACTAATAGGAAATATAGGAAAGAGGCTAGAAATACCTTGGGAAGTTTTCTAGCAATTAAAATCTTGTGGTGAAAAGACACTCATGGGCCATTCTTTAAAATCCAAGCATAGTACTATTTGCCATGGAGGAGCCATTGAGATCTATTAAGCAGTGGAACATCCCGCTTTCTGAAATCATAGGTCCTCCTTCATCACTGGAAGTTTGGGGGCAGTAATTTATCTGGGGTACTGTGAGGATTTTTTCATAAATTTAGGGGTTGGACTAGATGTCCTGTAATTTTTGATTTAGCCATGAAAGCCAGCAGGATGACTTTGGGCCAGTCACTCTCTCTCATCCAAATCTACCTCACAGAGATGTTGCTGTAGGGCAGGGGTGTCCAAACTTGGTCCCTTTAAGACTTGTGGACTTCAACTCCCAGAGTTCCTCAGCCAGCTTTGCTGGCTGAGGGACTCTGGGAGTTGAAGTCCACAAGTCTTAAAGGGACCAAGTTTGGACACCCCTGCTGTAGGGAAAGAAAAGGAAAAAGATGTGTGGGATAGATTCTCCATCTTGAGTTGTTTATAAAAATAATAAATATGGAAAATAAACAAATAATAAACAAATAAAATAAGATCACTTCCAATCTAGATTCTAGGACTGAGTCTTCTGTAGAAATTTCCCTTTCCATCCTTCTTTCCTTTTGTCACATTATGAGGCTTACAACCCCAGAGTTGAAAACCTACAGCCCTCAGACCTATTTCATAGGTAAAGGTAAAGGTTCCCCTCGTTCATATGTGCTAATCATTCCTGACTCTAGGGAACTCTAGGGGGCGGTGCTCATCTCAAAGCCGGAGAGCCAGCGCTATCCGAAGATGTCTCCATGGTCATGTGGCTGGCATGACTAAATGCCAGTGGTACACGGAACGCTGTTACCTTCCCACCAAAGTTGGTACCTATTTTTCTACTTGCCTTTTTTTTCGTGCTTTCGAACTGCTAGGTTGGCAGAAGCTGGGACAAGTAACGGGAGCTCACCCCATTATGCGGCACTAGGGATTCAAACCGCTGAACTGGAGTCCTTTCAATTGACAAGCTCAGCATCTTAGCCACTGAGCCACTGTGTCCCATATTGGAGCAGATTTCATAAGCCTAATTTTTTTCATAAGATTTATTTCATAATTTTTTTCATAAGAAATAAAGTTGGAGCTTTATTTCATAAGCCCATGGCAGGCAAACCTTTGTGATTCTGGTAAAAATGGGGTCAGCTGGGCTAGGAGGATGAGAGGAAAACAATGGTCATACCCATTGGAGAATGTGATCCCCAAAATGAATCTTCTGCTCCAACTTTAAATAAAGATACTCCCTGTGATCTGATCACAGCCAAGTCAAGCAGGATTTGCTTCTGCCATTCAAAGGGAAACATTTTTAAATCAGAAATGGCCAGCCTCTTAGTGGACCCCAAAGGCCTATCGTGGGTGCACAGTTTTCTCCTATTTTTTGCTCAAATATGCAGCTGCTGAAGCCAGCTAAACCTGAGAATGAAAGGTATATTACAGGAAGATTCTGAAATCAATCGTAGATCCCACTTAGAGAGGTTACCATAATGGCTAAGGGAAACTTTGCTAGCTGACGGTCTGTAAATTCTAATAAGTAAAGAAATAAGATTATCAGAAGGTAAATGTGCATCTTTTTATTTACTCCTATGTCACAGTTCCAACTAGGTGGCAGTACCCAGGTGAATTGGGCTGATATCAAAAGTTAAACATCCACTAACTAGTTAGTACATGGATGGAAAGCATTGAAAATCCTGGGACTGTGGGCTAGAATGGGGAAAAAGTCCTAAAAGACAAAGGTAAGTCAGGTTCATTTAGATTGTTAACTTGTTGGACTTGTTCATGAAGTCCCTTTTGTCTTCATGATTAGTAGAAAACAGATCCAGGCTAAATATTAGGAGGAATTTGATGAAGTTGTTAAGTCGTGAAACTGTCCATATAGTGGTGAATTCCTTCTTGCTGGAGTTTTTCCAAATAGGATCTGGATGACTACCTGTCAATTAGGGATTAGGGGATTCCTTTATTGAATGAGGAGTGACCTAAGTGGTCTCTGGCAACTTCTACATTCTATAATAATTATTTCAGGGTACCTCTGTTCAGCATCCTTGTGTTACCTACACTCTGGATAATTTCTTATTCCAGTTCATGAGTCCTTGCCATTTAATGTAAGGCTTGGCACAACTGGAGAAAAGGTTTTCTTTGAGTGACATGCTCTTGACATTTCTGCAATCTCAGTGCTAATTCTGGCTCTCTTTCTTTCTTCTGGTGCATGTACCCACATATATACATCTACAGACACAGAAATTTCCCACCATTGGGATTGGCAGAAGTAGTCTTAATTCAGTCTCAGATGAATGTACAAACTCTACATTTTACTGTTAAAATTAATACCCATGCTATGAATTAAGATCAATGAATCATACTGCAACTACAGTCGTAAATGCCAAGATGGGTAGGAAATAATAGGAAAATTATTGATCCGTTCAGAATGTATAAAATGGAGGGCTTTTTCACATAGCACACAATTAAATTTGCAATTTCCATGAACAGTAGCAATCTTAGATGCATTTCCAAAGATAGGTGTCTTGGTCTACAATGATCTTTGTTTCCAACTACCTGACTTGTGGTCAAAGAATTTATCCAAGATGTCTACATAAAATCCTAACTTGAAAAAGGTTGGGTTAGATGTTTTGTCAGATGAAAAGATTTATTAAAGAGCATTTGTCATCAAAACTAAGTAAAATCCTTTAGGTCTGTGTGCTAAGGCAGGAATGCTAGACTTAAACATAAGATGTAGGGTGCTGGAGAAGTTGATCATATATACCGTATATACTCGAGTATAAGCCGAGTTTTTCAGCATGTTTTTTGTGCTGAAAAACGTCCCCTCGGCTTATACTCGAGTATATACGGCTTATACTCGAGTTGTTTTTTTTTTTCTTTTTTTCACATTATACCGGATGGTGCAAACTTGGCGGGCTTTTGCATTAGCGCGGGGAAGCCCTGCCGGTGCAGTGAGAGGGCGGGGCGGGGGAGCCGCCAGCCTTCTCGGCTGAGGGAGGAGGCTTTCCTGACCGGTAGTTGCCTCATTTCCTCCCTCGGCTTATACTGAGTCCCCAGTTTACCCCAGTTTTTGGGGTAAAATTGGGACCTCGGCTTATACTGATCGGCTTATATTCGAGTATATACGTATATATATATATATATACACATACATACATATACACATACATACATACATACATATATACACATACAAACAAATATATTGCTAGGTTCTTAAGGAAATGACAATCACAAATAACATTTTTGAATACAAACTACAATAATTATGCTTAAAAGACCCAGACATTAAAACAGAGTAGTTCTCATGTACATGTTATTTATTTGATGTATTTATCATATTGTAACTTTTGTCTTCATGATTAGTAGAAAACAGATCCAGGCTAAATATTAGGAGGAATTTGATGAAGTTGTTAAGTCGTGAAACTGTCAATATAGTGGTGAATTCCTTCTTGCTGGAGTTTTTCCAAATAGGATCTGGATGACCACCTGTCAATTAGGGATTAGGGGATTCCTTTATTGAATGAGGAGTGACCTAAGTGGTCTCTGGCAACTTCTACATTCTATAATAATTATTTCAGGGTACCTCTGTTCAGCATCCTTGTGTTACCTACACTCTGGATAATTTCTTATTCCAGTTCATGAGTCCTTGCCATTTAATGTAAGGCTTGGCACAACTGGAGAAAAGGTTTTCTTTGAGTGACATGCTCTTGACATTTCTGCAGTCTCAGTGCTAATTCTGGCTCTCTTTCTTTCTTCTGGTGCATGTACCCACATATATACATCTACAGACACACAAATTTCCCACCATTGGGATTGGCAGAAGTAGTCTTAATTCAGTCTCAGATGAATATACAAACTCTACATTTTACTGTTAAAATTAATACCCATGCTATGAATTAAGATCAATGAATCATACTGCAACTACAGTCGTAAATGCCAAGATGGGTAGGAAATAATAGGAAAATTATTGATCCGTTCAGAATGTATAAAATGGAGGGCTTTTTCACATAGCACACAATTAAATTTGCAATTTCCATGAACAGTAGCAATCTTAGATGCATTTCCAAAGATAGGTGTCTTGGTCTACAATGATCTTTGTTTCCAACTACCTGACTTGTGGTCAAAGAATTTATCCAAGATGTCTACATAAAATCCTAACTTGAAAAAGGTTGGGTTAGATGTTTTGTCAGATGAAAAGATTTATTAAAGAGCATTTGTCATCAAAACTAAGTAAAATCCTTTAGGTCTGTGTGCTAAGGCAGGAATGCTAGACTTAAACATAAGATGTAGGGTGCTGGAGAAGTTGATCATATATACCGTATATACTCGAGTATAAGCCGAGTTTTTCAGCATGTTTTTTGTGCTGAAAAACGTCCCCTCGGCTTATACTCGAGTATATACGGCTTATACTCGAGTTGTTTTTTTTTTTCTTTTTTTCACATTATACCGGATGGTGCAAACTTGGCGGGCTTTTGCATTAGCGCGGGGAAGCCCTGCCGGTGCAGTGAGAGGGCGGGGCGGGGGAGCCGCCAGCCTTCTCGGCTGGGGGAGGGAGGCTTTCCCTGACCGGTAGCTGCCTCATTTCCCTCCCTCGGCTTATACTCGAGTCCCCAGTTTACCCCAGTTTTTTGGGGTAAAATTGGGGACCTCGGCTTATACTCGGATCGGCTTATATTCGAGTATATACGGTATATATATATATATATACACATACATACATATACACATACATACATACATACATATATACACATACAAACAAATATATTGCTAGGTTCTTAAGGAAAATGACAATCACAAATAACATTTTTTGAATACAAACTACAATAATTATGCTTAAAAGACCCAGACATTAAAACAGAGTAGTTCTCATGTACATGTTATTTATTTGATGTATTTATCATATTGTAACTTTTGTTTTCTGATGAAAGAATATGATTTTGGGAGTGATCCCACACTGTATGCATTAAAAAAAAGCTTGATGAAGATCCACCAGTACAAGTTTTCCACAAGTCCAAATTCCAGTCTTTCTTTTCTGCCTTTTCTCCAACAAGTTGCCTATTGATTATATCTATCTGCTGGTAAAAGTTAATTTATTTGTTCGTTTAACTTGTATGCCATCCATTTCACTACCCAAGTGACTCTGGATGACATAAAGGCCAGCTCATTTATTGCTCCCTCAGTTAGGTTATCCTATAGGCATTCATACGCCACTCCTGGTACAAAGCAGGGAGATCAGGACTGTATTTGCACTGTGAAAAATATTCAGTCCTGTGAGATCAGGTAGAAGAGTCAATCCAAAGCAGAATGCAGGCCCTTAATATGTGAGCATATTGTTACCAGAGTGCCTATGCAGTTATCATATATTATGCCATGTATTAGTATGAAGTTGTGAATTAGTATGTCTAAACAGAGTATTTCATGTATATCAGAGAGGCAGAAGAACTTGGTCTGGAAGATTTCAACTTAGGCAGTATGTGAAAAATTCCAGAATGGCAATCTCTAAGAGGACTTAACAATTAATAGTTATGAAATCAAGAGATGGGTCTTACAACAAAACATTGTAATGCAGGATATGGTTGTCATCTGATCTCCATGAGGCCATGCCAGACAAATGGAAAAGTTCTAAGAGACAGGAGAAGTGTTGGCCATCCCAGCCTTATCAAAAGTCATAAGTCAAGTGTAATGCTTCAGAACTCTTCCCCTAGAAAGAGATACTGTGGATAGTGGGTTTCTCAAATCAGATATGCTCAGATAGACCTTGGATAGGGTAGGGTTGTGTCTGAGAGTAAGTGAAGCTTTTAGTTCAGAAGGTAAGTTATGAATGTTGTAAGCCTGTATTTCTGTGAGCTTTGGATCTCTGAATAACTGAAAGCAACGAGTAGTATTGGAAATGTTTCAATGTCTTTCTTTATGATACACCAGCTATTGGGAAAATGAAGTTTGAAAGTATGATAAACCAAAGAAAAGAAATCAGAGTTAAAAAAGGCACTCCAGAGTCATTCTCCTACTTAACAAATTACATACTTGGAAGATGGTAGTTTCAAGCTGTAGTTCTATATACTTAGCCAAATTTTGTAGAGCCAAACATTGCTGGTTCTACAAATCAGTTGGTTTGGTTGGGCACATGAGTTGCAATAACTATATTGGTCATTTCCAAGCAGTAGTGCTACCCAATGGACATGGCTGTTTCCTTCTGTCGCTATTTTGAGTCTACTAGTACCTTAGGGAAATGTTTTGGAAATTGTTCAAGGTCACCTGTTGAATTCTAACAGCAATAACAGCATGACGCTGCTACATTTTTAAGTGATCCGGTAAGCTGGTTACTTGAACACAGCTCAAGATTCTTGTAACATCTTGAATGTGGACACATTTATTATTGCATAAGCTTTTTATAATTGATAAAATCATGTGCGCATAAAGGTAAAACAGTTTTTGAATAAGGTCAATTCCCATTGGTCACTTACTGCATCTTGCATCACTCGGCCATCACTTGAGATGATATAAAACCTATTGACCATGGTGGTGCAGTGGTTAGAGTGCAGTACTGCAGGCTATTTCTGCTGACTGCTGGCTGCTTGCAGTTTGGCAGTTCAAATCACACCAGGCTCAAGGTTGACTCAGCCTTCCATCCTTCCAAGGTTGGTAAAATGAGGACCCAAATTGTTGGGGGCGATATACTGACTCTGTAAACCATTTAGAGAGGGCTGTAAAGCACTGTAAAGTGGTATATAAGTCTAAGTGCTATTGCTATTGCATCCATTTATTATTACATTCACTTAACAATGGTTGGATGATTTTAGAAGATGCTCTAGGGGAAATGTCACCTAAGAATTTTACCACAGATTTATTACAGTTCTGCAAATAAGACAGATAAGGACAATACTTCTGCTAAGTGCACCAACTTGCCTTCCATACCTGTCCTACTGTTCCCATTTATTTGTACCTATTTTCCTGAGTTCATATCCATGTTTATACTTATTCCTGTTATCTCATACATGTTTGACAAGCTAAAAAAATAAAAATAAAAAATAAAAGTTGCAAGGTAGATTGGTTAAGGCTTGGTTTCTCTTGCATCTCTTTCTAAGTGGAGAAAAATAGGTAGTTTACAGTGACATGAAAAAGTTCATGAACCATCTTTCCTCCATCGTTCTTCTGATGGTTTCCTGCCAATGTAGCATTAAGCAAAATGAAACAAATGTGTAGCCCCTTGATTCACTTCACCTTTTATGTTTGGGAGTGGGTGGGGTTTGTTTGAACAAATTTGTTTCAGGTTGAGAAATACAGTTACCCACACATAACCCATAGAGAAAATTATCTTTTATGGGCAGAAGTGACACGAATAGAACAGAGTATATAGCAATGTTGGTTCTGAAGCATGTTTCACAAATAATTTAGATAACACATATATGTTAAAAATTCAGAGAGGGCTAAAGAAACTTCAGATTAGTTCAGTTGTATTCTTTCTTAGATGTCATTGTGTTATTTTTATTCTGGTAATTTTTGATGAAGTGTGATCTTTTTTAGTTGTAACTGGTGTTTCTTCTTTGACCCAGAAATCCATATTACATGGAGATCTGGTAAATGTCTAGGGGTTCTTCATTTAGCTGCTGAATATGCAGCCAACCAGTTTGTGTAATTCCTTGCATGCTTTCATCATTTGAAGTTCTTGTCCAAATGACCTACGCTTCCTCAGTCTAGTTTCTGCCACTATAATGAGCGCATGGATTTCATAAGATCCCAAGAAGAACCTTATGGACCAGACCAATGACCCCTCTAATCCAGCCAAGCACTGGGATAAACTAGTTGTATTTAGGAAGCTCATATCATGAGGGTGGTTGTCTTCTTTCACCAAGGTGGTATTTTATGATTCCAGCTTGTATATACTGGAATGACAACTGGTTTCCCAGATTGGGAATGTACCTTTATTCATCTTCATCAAAGAAGAGCAACAAAAATAATTAGGGGACTGGAGGCTAAAACATATGAAGAACGGTTGCAGCAACTGGCTATGTCTAATTTAATGAAAAGAAGGACTAGGGGTGACATGATAGCAGTATTACAATATCTCAGGTGCTACCATAAAGAAGAGGGAGTCAAGCTATTCTCCAAACCACCTGAGGGCAGGACCAGAAGCAATGGGTGGAAACTAATCAAGGAGAGAAGCAACCTAGAACTAAGGAGAAATTTCCTGACAGTTAGAACAATTAACCACTGGAATGACTTGCCTGCAGAAGTTGTGAATGCTCCAACACTGGAAGCTTTAAAGAAGATATTGGATAGCCATTTGTCTGAAGTGGTGTATGGTTTCCTGCCTAGGCAAGCGGTTGGACTAGAAGACTTCCAAGGTCACTTCCAACTCTGTTATTATTTATTCTGTATTCTATGATAGGTGTCCCAGCCCCTTCCTCTTCTGTATAGGGAAAAATCTTCATGGGGAGAGAAGACATTGCTGTACCTGAATGGAGAAAAGAAGTGGATGTATCATCTCCTCAATAGCTTTAATAAACATCTAAAATGACTGTCAGAAATTGAGGTCTTTGGGGAAAAGATGGGAACTTTGCTTGGGATTAGATTACCAGTATCTCTTAAATCATTGGTAAATGCTTTAGGCCAGAGGTCTCCAATCTTGGCAATTTTAAGACTTGTGGATTTCACAAGTCTTAAAGTTGGCCCAAAGTTGGATACTCCTGTTTTAGGCAGAAGTTGCACAAACATGTAATTTATTTTCTCTGTGCTCAAACTCATTGTTCTTTATTATTTTCTGTAGGAACTCAGTGACTGGGTATACTTCAACCTTTTATGATATAGCAGGTTATGCATGCAGGTACTTGTTTCTTTCAAATCACTTGGGATCATATTTTTCCCCCTGAGAAATTCTTTGAATATTGTAACAGATCACTACCAATTTGCATTTTTTGGACTTTTTATTTAGTTTTATTTAGTTTAACCAATTTGTGGACTGCCATATGTTGTAACTTGCACAGCTGTATCCTTTAGATCGTATTTACATTAAAAAGTGATTTTATATACTTATAAGATCTTGTGAGATGAAGGTATACAGAGAAAGGAGGTCTTCTTTTTGAGGATCTTCTTAGTTCCATCCAATTAAGACATTTTTGGTCTTCCTCTTCTTCTCTATCTACTTACTTTGCCTTCATATATTTATTTTGCAGTTTCATCTTAATTTATTATTTCTATTTGACTAAACCATCTGGATGTAGTTCTTTCATACCCATGTCTCTCTGGTATTCAATTCACATTAATTGAGCATCCACTAATTCTGTCTCTCCTTGTTTTATCACACATTCCTATCTCTTCTTTATTATACTACACACACTTGTCAAATAAAAAAACCCTAATGTTTTATACTGTACTTTTATTTTTCTTCTGACATACTCAACTCTTACTTTCATATAACAAGGTGGGTGGAAGCACCCTCTCAGACAGTTATTTTGGCTTCTTTCAACAAGCATTCATTTCGTACAGCAGATCACTGACTATTTTTCCATCAGCATTTGCATGTTATAATTTTTTTCCACCAGCCTTTAGGTAGTACACATTCTACCAAGGTATAGAAATGTTCTCTGTTTCTTTTTACTGTTTATGTATAATTTTCAATGGTTGTTTCCATTCTCCATATCAAATATAATCATCTAGGACCAGGGTGACTGCATTTTGTTCAAATCATTTCTATTTTCAATCAATATCATCGCACATAAAAGTAGTTTAATGTATTCTAACATTCTGAATCAGCACATTTTCCATATCACCAGAAGCATTCTGTCTACATTCTTCCATAATAACATTAAAAAAACCAACTGGACCTCATATCACCTTGACTTATTCCGTGCTTAGCGTTAAACAATTTGCTAAACATTCCATTTCTTTCCATGCATTCTTTTACTGTATTCAACAACCAACCTTATACTCAGGGGTCATTAAGTTGTGCGTGTTTGTGCTAAAGAACACTGATGAGCAATAGGTCATGAAATACCTCAACTGGAATGGATATCAGGGTCTTCTCTCAGTGTACCCTAAACTTCTATAAATTCTTCTCTGATAATTGTCTGCTCATGAGCCTTGGTGGCACAGTGGTTAGAGTGCAGTACTGCAGGCTACTTCTGCTGACTACCAGCTGCCTGCAATTTGGCAGTTCAAATTTCACCGGCTCACCAGCCTTCCATCCTTCCGAGGTGGGTAAAATGAGGACCCAGATTGTTGGGGGCAACATGCTGACTCTGTAAACTGCTTGGAGAGAGGGCTGTAAAAGCACTGTGAAGTAGTATATAAGTCTAAGCGCTATTGCTAGTGGTATTGCTCTCTCTTGAAAGTTACAGTTGTGAATGGCCTTTTAATGTGCTCTTTCTCAGTGATGACAAAAGGAACACAAATATACAGTTCAGTGTCTTGGCTTTTATCTTTCTGTTCTAACTTAGCCTTGCTCTCTCTGACTGTCCCCAAGAATTCCTGCATAGAGAAACAGTCAGACATGAAAGCAAACATTCCCAGCACTCTGAAGTGGCATGATCCAACCATAAACTGTCTATAATCTCCTATTTGTTTAAAAGTTCTAGCTGATTTGACTTCATTCTGGCACTAGATTCTGCCTAGAACCTTCTGAAAAACTTATTTGCTCTAGTTTATTGGTTTGCACTTCTCTGTTGTCCGATTTGCTTGAAATCTTGGGAATAAATGCATTCTTTTATCTGATTAATAAATACATCAAAATGGTTTTTCAGCCAAATGCTTAGCTTAGGTTAAAAGATAAGATAAATTAATTGCAATGGTGTTTTCAAACTAGGCAGAGGTTTGGATGTAATCCTAGGTTGCTACCTCTTTTGTTGGTGCTTTATTTGCACAAATAAAGTACTATCCGATTTGTGACAATGTCAGATGGTGTAGAAACCTATAGTTTCTGTGCCTAAGAAATTTTGTTGAAATAAATGCATTGCTGGGATATGCATGCTTTGCAGTAGATCAGATTAGTTTCTTTTCCATTTCTTCACACAATCATATGGCCTGAGGGTGGAATATTTAAAGGATCACCTTCCCCTTAATTTTCCTTGATCACTTTTAGGAAATTATTTTTACATGTTTTATTAGGCAGCTTCCATCTGCGGTAGAAGTTCTTGAGATTTTCTCCAGATCTAAGACAGGCTTTTCCTAGTCTAGTGCCCTCTGGATGGGCTGAAACCGTATTTGCTGGTATCACCAAGACATGCCAAGTAGTAATAACTTGACCTTATTGTCTGAGAATTCTTGAAGTTGCAGACTTCAACACATTGAAATACACTTTTAAGTAATAAATGGTTAGGCTTTGTTTCCTCGTTGCTAGATTTCAAAGGACACATTAAGACTCCAGCATGAGTCCGAAAGCTCAGAAGACTACTGGTCCCAGTGGCCAACCCAAATTGGATCCTGCAATACATTAAGAGCCTGATGCTTAGATTAAGAGAGTTCAAAAATTATTTATTTCCCATTTTCTTTCAAGAAGTTGATTTCCCTTCCATTTACCCTGAAATGGGGACTGAAGGCTTCTATGGAGATTCTCAATCATTCAGGTCATGGTTGTCCCAAAAGTGCTTTTCCAAAAGGCAAGTGGACTTTGTTTTTTTCCTTGAAGACATTTCGCTTGTCTTTTTTTGTTTTTGCTTACATTTATATCCCGCCCTTCTCCGAGCCGTCTTCCAAGAAGCTGCTTCTTCAGAACTGAAGAAGCTTTTTGAATGAGAAGCGAAATGTCTTCAAGGAAAAAACGAAGTCCAGTTGCCTTTAGGGTGCTTTTTAAAAGGCAACTGGACTTTGTTTTTTTCTTGAAGATGTTTCGCTTGTCATCCAAGAAGCTTCTTGGAAGAAGAAGAAGCTTCTTGGATGGCAAGCGAAACATTTTCAGGAAAAAACAAAATCCATTTGCCTTTTGAAAAAGCACCTTTGGGACAACTTGGGTGCTTTTTAAAAGGCAACTGGACTTTGTTTTTTCCTTAAAAACAACAACAACTAGGGCACCTAGTTTTCTGAGCTAAAAGCCATGTTTGACCTTTGAAAGCAGTGGCAGAGTAAATGTGGCCAACCAAAATGATGTGGTTTAATTTTTTTTAAATTAAAGCTAGATATAAACCACACAATAGCTTACAGACATATGCTTCATCATTTCCCTCTTCTAATATAGAAACAATTTTTGGCGCTTTTTGGAGGAGCCACAGTCAAAATTAATTTTAAGACATGTCTGTTTATATAGTATAGATTATAATTCTTATCATTTTGATCATTTGCTGTACTATCTATGGCTGATGTGAATTGTAGCCTGAAAAGGTTTGGGGGGAGGGGTACCAGATTGTAGGAATCCTTTGCATTTCACAGCTCACTCTTTTTTTCTGTGCCACTTTAATGCTTTAAGTTTCATATCAGTTTTATATCAGTTTTATTGCCCTTTCTACCTACATGATATTGTTAAGCTGCCCTGTAGATATCAGTTGTCTAGGAAAGTGGAATATAGATCTTATATACTAACACATATGTCTGTGGGTACATCTCAGCTAATGATGTTGAATATATTTATCTTGCAGTTATGTTCTGTTAAACATAAGCAAAAGCCATAATAATAATAATAATAATAATAATAATAATAATAATAATAATAATAATAATAATAATAATAATAATAATAATAATAATATTTTAATTTGTATACCGCCCTTCTCCCGAAGGACTCAGGGCGGTGAACACACCAAGTAAAATACAACCACAGACAAATACAATATTAAAAATAGCCCTTAAAAAACTTATTCAATTTGAATAACTTATTCAATTTGTGAATACTGGAGATGTTGTTGAAAACTTTTAGACTATTTCAAGACAACCATAACCATCCCTTAAACCCCACGGGGACTGAAAAGCACGGCATAAAATTTAAAGTTAATTAATTGAGAAATGAGCTTGTTGAGGTTTGTTGATTCTAAGTAGCTTCAGAAGCTGGGACCTTTCGTTTCTTTCGTTTCTTGAACTGTGCAGTAACTGTTTCCACAGGAACTCAGCCCAGCACCCATGTCGCTCACTGATAAAGCCACAACGTAGAGATGTGTGGTGTGGGTGTTTAGAATCTCACAAGTTTTTGAATTCTTTCCATCCCTCAATTTTTTTCATTTTCGGGTTTTCTCATTAAGTTATTATGCTGGGAATTGCTTGAATCAGAGGTAGCTTAAAGCCTTCCTTGATAATCTTTGTCTTAACCATTGCCTGCCTATACACTGGTACATTGGTTATCATTTCCCTCAATCCAGGCTGTGGAGAAGTAGCCTTAGAAAATATTAAATATGTAAACAACTTACTGTTTTTTAAAACAAATTATGGACTGCCTAACTCCCAAACAACTTTGGGCAGCTTATAATAAAAATTAAATAAAAGAAGAAGACCAGAAAAAAAACACATAGAAACACCACCCCCACCCCCTGAAGAAATCAAATCAAAATAAAGCAAACCAAAACAAAACAAAAAGGGACCTCCATAATCATCCTGCTTCTGAGGCCTGGGAAAACAACAAAAGTGTGGGAGAGCTCATTCCAGAGGGCAGAAATGGGGACAGAGTAGATACACTTCCTGGAACCCACTTTTTTAATTGACAGGACTCAAATGCCCAGAGTTCTCCATTTATATTATTGTTGGAATCTTCATAATAATTCTGTATGATATTCCAACTATTTATTTTAAAGGAAGAAAGGGATATATATATACGTCCAAGTAGTGTAGCTTGTTCAAAATTATTCGTTTCAGAGAAATAAAAATTGGGACTGGGAACTACTAGCTCATTATTGTTCCAACTCCATATAGTGCTACTCCTACTTTATGTTTGTTGCACAAACAAAATAAGGGGGCACATCTAAGTAACCTCCTTGCTGTTTATTGTATGCATATTTAGTATATTTGCAGACACTTGTTCAATTGAAATAAGTATGATTCTACTGAAAAAAGCTGGGCTGAACAGAATATGATGGATTAAGTAATATGAACCAGTTTCACATCCTTCCTTTTAAACTCAGCCCTCCCACACATAATTCACACACTGTACATAGTGTCTTTTGTTTGACTTTGGCTTAGAATGTTGCATGAACTCAATCACTATGATTTATATACTACAGTTCATGATTTAGCGTGTTGTATAAATCCAGTCACTAGTGTTCTATGTAAAGTTATGGGCAGCCATATACAGTAAATCTATTTAATCAATTAACCAGTAAAAATAAATAATCACAGTTGAAGAACCCATGACTTAGTATGATGTGTTATCCCAGTTGCAAGCTGCTTCTTCTGGATATGGAAGCACCATTGGGGATGGTGGGAACCATGCTCGGGCATCAAAAGAAATAATACAAGGAACATGTTTTTGTTGTGAAGCAAGAGGCACCCTGTGGCCTTGACACAGGGTACCCTCCTGACAGAAACTGGGGAACAGACAATTCTGTTTTATGGCAGAAAAAGTCAATTTCCAGTTGCATAAGTGTTAAAAGTCTGCCTTAGGATAGCCCATGTTGGGATACAGCAGGAAAACACTAGAGGAGGCAATTTATGTTACGCGATTGTCCTATAAGCTACCCTATTATTTTCAGATGTGGGACAAGGTGGTGTTGCCCTATCAGCAAGACTAAGAGATATTAATCTGCTAGCATCGGTGGAAGCAGGTGCCCTCCTGTCCTTGGCCTCAGGTTGCAAATACTTGGGTTGGCCCGGGCACACAGCTGCTTTTTCTCCTTGGGAAAAGCAACCAGTTCAAACACGTCTGCAGAGCCTGAACTGAGTTCTGTAAAAAATAGACACTATAAGGTGTTCCATTGCTTCAAACCATTGAAAAGCACAACTGCTCTTGCTTTCCATCGTTTTCATTTTAGGGTTGAAATATTGCTTGGAATTTTGCTGGGTCATTGAGAAAGTAATTAAAATTTTAATTTGATTACCTCCCGGTCTTCTTCTGGATGGCTTATGGTGGCATATGCACTTTTCTCCATTTCTCCTCACAACAGTTTTATGAACTAGGCCAGGCTCAGGAAGAGTCAGTGGCCTAAGGTCACACTACATAATAACAGTAACAGAATTGGAAGGGACCTTGGAGGTCATCTAGTCCAACACCCTGCTCACACAGGAGACCCATGCTAGGGATTTGAACCGCCAAACTGCCGACCTTTCTGATTGACAAGCTCAGCATCTTAGCCACTGAGCCACCTAACCAGGCTTTTTATAGGCTTTTTACATAGCTTTTTACATAGCTGAATGAAGAATTGAATACTTCTCTTTTATGATTATCCATCAGCCAACTGTTAATAATACTGATGTTCTGTTCAAATTTGAGGCATATAAATTGATGGTTTGTGGAAAATAATGGAAGATGTAAAAAAAAAACTGTAATGGAAAATCATCTTAAATTAATACTGTATTACGGAGTTCCTGTTCTCTGAGCTTAGTTGTTTGTTTTCAGACATTTCATTAGCCAATAGATAACATCATCAGTGGAATATTGTACTGCACTGATAATACAAAGCAATATTGTGTTACTAAAGTAGTTTTACAACTTTAAAGCTCCATTTTACAATATCTTATAATTGGAAGGATTACTGTGCCTAATGTCTATAAATAGTTTCAGGAAGAGAATTTATGTTTCTTATATTCTAGTTAAAGATATAACAACACTTGCCCACAACCTCTTTTGAATTGTGTTTTGGATGCACCAAATAAAGCTGCAATTTTTGATAATGTACCTGCATCTGTAATGGGTTGTAACGCTCAGATATGCAGGGATGTCGCAAAATTTAGGCCAGATAGAGCAAATATATTTTGCACTCCTCACACAGTGGGCATTGTTTTTTTCTGCAGTTGTGGCTAAAAACAGATCTTCCACTTCTGTAAATCAACGGAGCCCAATTTGATACAAAATTTCCTCTTTTTTCTCTCTCATTAATGGCATTGCAGTGATGTGTCCAGGATCTCAAAGAAGGGGCAGGAAATCACCTGAACATCTGCTTATCAAGAATGCAGTTTATGATCTGTACCTTCTCAGCTTCAAAGAATGGAACCTAATCTATATCTTCACCCTATTCTTTCGGCTCAAGAAGAATATAGTAGTCGATCTCTAAGAAACATCATGCTCTTCTCATTTTCTTGAAGTGCAGGGTTTGCTTTTTTCAGATTAACCCAGTGTTGATCTGTTGGCTGCAACAGGAATAGACCAATTGACTTGTTGGTGGGCCAAGAGAGAGGGACTGGTGTAAAGTCATTCAGCTGGCTTTCATTCAACTAAGGAAAGACTAGAACTCAGTCTCCTGGTTTCTAGCCTGGTGCCTTCTTTTTCCCTTCCCTGACATACTTATTCTCTTCTCTCTAACCAAAAAGGTCTGTTTTGCCATTTCAACTGATTCTGATCATTTTTTACAGTCCGTTTCTCCATTGTGGAAATTTCAATACTTTTTCCTCTTGTGCATATAATAATCTTGCTGCTATTATGGGTGATGATATAGGATCAAGGAAATTCTTAAAACATATTTGGAAGAGCTATAGGTGTAGGTCAAGATACTGGATATTTGTCCATGGGATTCCTAGAGATTGGGCTTGACTCAATGACATGTAATTAATTCTCCCCATGCAAAAAACACAAAACGAACATGGATTAGACTAGATGAGCTTTAAGGTTAAGAACAGAACGGAACAGAATAAAAGAGTTGTAAGGGACCTTGGAGGTCCACTGCTCAGGCAGGAAACATGTACCATTTCAGACAAATGGTTGTCCAATCTCTTCTTAAAAACTTCGTGTTGGAGCATTCACAACTTCTGGAGGCAAGTTGTTCCACTGATTAATTGTTCTCACTGTCAGAAAAATTCTCCTTAATTCTAGGTTGCTTTTCTCCTTGGTTTCCATCCATTGCTTCTTGTCCTGCCTTCAGGTGCTTTGGAGAATAGCTTGACTCCCTCTTCTTTGTGGCAGCCCCTGATATATTGGAACACTGCTATCATGTCTCCCCTAGTCCTTTTTTTCATTAATTTAAATATACTCAATTCCAGCAACCGTTCTTTATAGATCAGTGGTCACCAACCACTGCCCGTGGACCACTGGTGGTCCAGGAGAAAATTTTGGTGGTCTGTAGAAAAATTATTTGCATTTTTATATTGCACTAAATACTATTTATCTTTAAAAAAATCATATTAGTGGTCCTCTGGATTTAAAATTATGAATTTAGTGGTCTCTGAGGTCCGAAAGGTTGGAGACCCCTGTTATAGATACTCTCCAACTATGTTTTGAACAGGTACATTCTTCTCTTTTTCCTTCTGAGCTGGTCTAAACTTATTAGCAGAAGAGCCCAAGAAGTATGATGTGGCAGTGAGGAACGTGAACACACCCTACAATTACTCAGGTGTCATGTTGTGGTACAAACTGCATTTTAGAGACAGTGTAATTGTGCTACAGGACAATGAAATGATTACAAGGAAGGGTGCCTCCACTTTACTAATTAAGGCATTTTTTACACTGGGTTTTTTTCCCCCGGTGAAAAAGAAAGAGGCAAACTCTCAGAAAACTTCTAAATGTGCAAGGCACTTTCATTGTTTTTCAAATTTATTTATTTTTTAAAATTTGCATACAGTACTTAATTTTTTCACTTCTATTAATTCTTAATCTGCATAGTATTCTCAGTGTGACTTGCATTGCCAAAGGATTCTAGCACATTTGCATCACATGCTGAAGGTTTTCTATTTCCTCCATGGCATCTCTTGGTAGAAATGGGAAAGATTTCAGTCTGTAGCTTCTGGAACGTATAGAGCTGTGTATTTGAATGCAACTCTTACTGCCTGTGCTGATTAGGAATCACGGGAGTTGTAGTTCAACATACTTGGAAAGGTATGAGAATGGGGAAGACCGCTTAACAGTAAATGAAAATGAAAAGAAAAAGAAAAAAGAGACACGCTTTGGAAGATGCACTCAAACATTCAATTTGAGGAAGTTAATTAAGGGCTTCTCAAATCAGGACCTCCCACCAGTTCACAAAACTCACACCCGTTTTTGCTTCATGCTTTGTTTGACTGGGCAAACTTGAAGCAGGAAGTGAGGTACTGTAAGGATAGAGAAAACCTGATTAAAATATTATTGGAAGTGTATTTGTATTTCTTGCCCAACCAAACCTTACTGAAATCATTAGTTTATTCATGAGGGCATTGCACAAATTCATTTATCATTCTATGTGATTGAAGTTCTCAAAACTGGAGGAACCTCTAGTTAATCTTTATTGTGCTTGATCACTTCAGGAGAAAACTTCGGTAGCAACAGTTCTGTAGCAACAGTTCTCTGCTGATAGTAAAATATGTAATATTTAAAAGAAGTTTTGTTAAGTACTACAAAGGTAGTAGTCTCAATTCAGCTTTATTTCTGGAACTAAAACAACAATCTATTCTTTTCCAGGATAGTCTTGCTGTCAAATATATTCATTCTGCAGGACATTGTTCTAATTTTATGGTTGTGAAGTATTTATTTCAACTCTTGTGGAGCAAAATATATTTGCTACATGAGGCCAGTATTTCTCTACCTTGGCAGCTTTAAGATGTGCGCACTTCAATTTCCAAGATGCTGACAAGGGAATCCTTAAGAGTTGCCAAAGTTAAGAAACACTGGATTGGATAGTTGCAATTTCATTTTACTTTTTCATTTGATCTTCTAAGGCTCAACAGATCCAGCTCTTTTCTAGTTTCCTTGTAGGACTTATTCTCCAAGCCTCATAACATCTTCAACACTATCTCTGGAGCTTTCCATTTTATTGATAACAAACTATTGTATTGTCCCTAGAAATGGGTGAGTCTTCCCAAAGAGAATTCACCAAAGCAGAATTGAATTATCTTTATCATTTAGGGATACTTCCATTAATGTAGAATTGCATTAAAGTTTCAATTGCTGCATTGCACTGTGAATGACACTCAGTTTACTTTCTATTCTCCCCCACATTTTCCACATTATTTTTATTTATGCTGCTGTCTGTTCAGGGTCTTCCATCTTCTCTTTTTGTTTTTGATTTTTCCAAACTAAATGCACTGCTCTCTGTTCATTTGATTAAATTCATTGTGCCAAGCTCACCTTGAATTTTCTTTCTGTTTAGTTATTAGGGGAGTTCAGTTTTGTATAGTGTAGAACATTTAGCTAAAACTCTAACCCCTGACATACTGTACTTTCATTTGCATAGAATTTTATTTTTTGCTTAGTGGAGAACTAATGTATAAACTCTTCTTCACGATTTACTAAATTTCTGTGGGTAGGGATTTAAGGGAAGGGGAGCATTCATTCATAGCTACAAGCATGGTTAGCTTTATAGGTGATGGAGGTACAGAACATTTATTTATTTATCATATGTAAAACCCACTTGCTATTGCAATGGGAGAATATTAAAATATAAGAGGTTGAAGAAGTGTGGAAATTCAGATTATATTTGCCTCTAGTGCTATCACTGAACTCAGTGGCTACTGAATTAGATCCCTTAATAAAAAGCTTTGTAACATTTTGCTCTGAGCTCCTTTGGAATAGGCTTCAAGGGGCTGATCAAACAGGTTTATCAAGTGGCGCAGGCAATTTATGTGAATACTGTAGATGTTGTTGTAGGGTGAAACTCTCCACAAAAGCTGGGCAGACTTTCTTGAGTAACAGTCTCAGAGAAAACAAAGTATGCGGGGGAGGGCAGGGGGAAGGCAGTGCATGGCTGGAAAAGGGCTGGAAAAGAAGTTTTGATTACTGATTGTAAGTACAGAAGCATTTTAAGTGATTTGGATGTCAGTTGAATCTAGTTTTTTAAGCATTAAAGGCTTTTTCCCATGATCTTTACGGCTTTAGCAAGATTCCCATTTGTGTTAGCTACTTACTAACTGGTGATTTTTTTGCCTAGGTTTTGAATTTTAGTACAAATTTAGTATCTACAAATATCTATACACATACACAACTGTGTTCTTCCCACAGCCTTGGGGCTGGGAATATGGTGCCATTAAAGAAGGCTAGGTTCAGTAATGAGTCTTGGCATCTCTTGCAAAATTCTTCTTTGAGAAGTTCTGATTTTGCTCACTGACATAAAACAGATTGAAAATTTATACAGTAGGAAGATGGGATCTATGTTGGTCCCTGAAAATGAAAATCAAAAGGCATCTCCATCTCTCTTAGAGAACAACTGATGAGGAAGTTCTCCCTTATTTTATACCTCCTGGAGAACATCCATGAATCAATCAGTCTTCCCAATTACTGCCTTTCCAACTTGAGTTTTCATATCCTGTCATCACCAGCCAGCATGTCTGTGATGGCTTACACAGCCATGCTTCTTGAAGATAATGGAGACTGTAGGTTGTAATCCATCACATCTATAGGGTACAAGGTTGGGGAACAACATATTTCATTCACCTAACATGAAACTATATCAGGTCCAATTTAGATTTATATATTTTGGCTTAATGAGATATACTTCAGGCTTATGTGCTTCATTGTACACAAATATATGCGCACCATAGTGGATCTTGTCCATCATTCTGTTCTACGATGACGGTTCTAGGTGCCCCTAGAAGCCTTGAAAATGACTACTAAGGAAATGGCACTCGCTTTAGCACACTCATATGTTCATGTTTCTGAGATACTGAGATTCAGGTAGCAGACTGACTATTAATTTTTGTAAAATTATCTTCTATTTGGTTTATTTTGTTTTGAAACAATATAACCATCTAACATAGAAACCTAGTGTGGAAGAGGCAGTTTAAAACATTGGCCCTAACTGATTGCTTAGTTAGTGAGGGTTCTTGTGCAGGGGTGTCAAACTCAAGGCCCTTGGGCCATATCCAACCTGTGGGGTGCTTAGCTCTGGCCTGTGGGGCCGCCCTGGAAACAGTGCAGGATCGGCCCGCAGTGCCTCTGCCAGAGAAAATAGGCTGGGACGGCCTCCTGTAACCCTCTGCCAGCAAAAATGGAGCTCCGGAGATTGGAGCCCGTTTTTGTTGGCAAAGTTCTCGGGCCACCTCAGGCGCCCCTGACATAAGTGATGTCAAGCTGGCCATGCCCCCCCCTGCTTCTCCAAGGTCAAACACAACCCTGATGTGGCCCTCAATGAAATCGAGTTTGACACCCCTAATCGAGTGCATTTCTAAAAAAAAAATCCAACCTCTATTTGAACATATCTAGCTAAGGGAAGGAATGTGATAAATCCCCTCATAATTGATTCTTTTGATTTTTAGCAAGTTTTTTTTCTTAACATTCAGTTAACATCTGTGTTCCTGCTACGTGAATCTATTGTTTCATATCCTGTGTTTTAGGATCACAGCGATCACAGAGGTCATGGGCCTCCATGCGACACTGTGCTTTCCTTCTCAGTCATCTATTCTCAAAACATTACATTTTCTCAACTGCTCTGTGTAGGATTTAATTTCCAGGCCTTTGATCATTCCTGCTCTTGTTCTTCACTCTGACTCCGGATGTCTGGGCCTTCTTAAAACGTGCTCATGTCCAAGCTTGAGTGGGACTGTTTCTTCCTGTTGTCTGGAAACAATGCTACACTTGATGTATCCCAGAGCTTAGATTTGTCTTTAAGCAGCCACATCATGCTCCAAACTAAGAGCTTTGTCACAAAAAATGCCTTAATAATCGTTCTTCTGCTGTGTTCCCGCATCATTGTCTTGATTTTTATATTGAATGGACTGCTTAAGTACTCTTTAATAGTATTTCCAGTAAAGTAGTCCTTTTGCTGTTATGTGGCACCATCCAACAGCACCTTAACAAGTACAAAGTGTCTTAGGCTCGGAGAGGTTATTCCTGAGGTGGAGAGCCAGCTCACTGTAGTTATTAAAGGTGCTAGGCTAGAAGATGGGAGACAGTGAGTTCCAATCCTAACTGAGGTTGGCTGGGTAACTTTGGGCTTGTTAGGTTCTCTCAGCCTTAGATAAAATGCAACGGCAAATCACTACTGAAAATATTACCAAGAAAGTTGTATGAGCTTCTCCATGTAATCATGAGAACGAAAACTGACCCGAAGGCATAAGAAACAATGTAACAACAACAAAACATTTTTGAAATATCTAGGAATGACTGGGAAGAGAACATATACACTGAGAAGGAGTTGGCATTAGAGATAGTACCCCAGCTTCCCAAATATACATATATTTATTTGCAGGATCCATTCTGAGTCAGTCACCAGGACCAAAGGTTTATTCTTCCAAGCTTTTGGACTTGTGCTGGAGCCTGTCATCATGGCACTTCTCTCCCTCCAAAATATGTGTGTGTGAGAGAAGTTCCCTGATGATGGGCTCCAGCAAGAGTCCGAAAGCTTGGAAGAATAAACTTCTGGTCCTAGTGACTGACTCAGATTGGGTCCTGCAGCATTTATTTATTTATTTATTTATTTATTCAAAATTGTATACCGCCCTATCTCCCTAGGGACTCAGGGCGGTTCACAGGCAAGTAAAAATACATATAAATACAGAGTAAAATATCCATTAAAAAACTTATTTGATGTAGCCAAATAATTAAAAGAACAATATATATAATAAAACCCATTAAAATCTAAATTTAAAAATCTAAAAATCTAGTCCAGTCCTGCGCAAATGAATAGATGTGTTTTAAGCATTATCCTGAAATACATATATTTGCTTTCATTGCAAGATATTTACTTGTTCATCTTTCTTATTTTTTTTTCTGGTAAAGGAAGCTAGGAGAGGGACCTTTGTGGGGGTATCAAGGGATGTGTCTAGGGGCACATTATTGTTTGTGGACCCTTCACCACTTCACTTGTATTAGCAGATATGTCTGATAAGATTGACTTCGATATTTGCCTGCCAAATCTGTGGCCTTTTGTGCCTTTTTCCAGAATAGTAATTCCTTCACTGATTAAATACACCACTTAAAAGCCAGTTAACCCCCAAAGGACAGGTGTCTGACCAAACTGAAAGAACCTGTTAATCATGCACTTGATGTACGTAATAGAAACTCTGAATTAGTCATCAGCAGTAGAGGATTTCCAAGACACATAAACATAGGCATGCACACTTCTTGCTAAGAAGCGGGCAGATACTGGTATTTGTGCAAAGCATCCACTGAAGTGGAAGATCAAGTACAACCAGTTGATGGGAGACAATTAAACTTGGCATTTTTCCATTAAAACAATTCTTATACTGATGGAGATGAGAGGAACAAATGAAATGCTAGCAGGCAAACCTTAATTAACAAGAAAACAAAAGAAAAGAAAAGAGAAAAGAAAAGATCCTATAATATGTTTGATTTACGTAAGAGTCACATCTTTAGTTCTAGAGAAGCAGCATTCACAATGGACAATGCGGTTGGGCCATGTACACCTCATGTTTGTGGATCATTGCTATGCAGCTCCTCAGTTAATTGCCTAATTAATTTCTATTTTGTATCTGAACCAGAAGTCAGAAGGAGTGCTGTAGTACTTTTTTAGACCTACTAATTTTTATTAAAAAGAATACACTTTCATGAATTACATGAAAACCTATGCCTTTTAATGAAATTTGTCATATAGGAAACCAGGATTATCAAAATCCAAAGGATTTAGGAAAGTAATCTTTTTTATATTATATTTATTTATTTTAGTAGTGTCACTCAGCTTTGGGAATCCAGTTGTCCCTCTTAAAGCTCCCATTGAAAATAAAGAGGTATAATTTTAAATGACTTAATAAAGTTGAATATTTGTAGCTCAAGGTTGACATGAGGGGTCCTTGGTGCAGAGGTGGGCTTCGCATAATTTAACCACCAGTTCGCCTGGTGTAGAACTGAAAATGTGAGCATGCGCACGGCTTCAAACACATGGCAATTTCATGCATGTGGCTTCCAGCACACCTTCTTGGGCAGCCGCAGTGAGTAGAGCAGGCAAGGTGCGGAAATCAGTTGGGCTGCGTGGGTGGGGATCAGCAAGCCAGAGAGTGAGATTTATAGGACAGGATAGCGCCAGGGTGGGTTGGTGGGCCCAGACAGTGGTTGGAACTACTGGTTCGCCTGAACCGGTCCGAACTGGCAGCAGCCCAACTCTGCCTTGGTGGACTAAGAAGCACTGATGATGTCGTGTCCCACTCCTCCGCTGACGGCCGGGTCAGGGAAATCCGAATCAGATGTGCCTCTGCAGCTCTGCCAAAGTCCTAGCAAAGTTCTCAGGGCAGGCAGGAGACCAGAAAGTGACTTCAGCAAGATATGTTTAGACTTTGCCTGACTCAGAGAATGCCAGAAAGCAAATCCTTTATATAGGCCATGGGGTGTGTCTCCATGACTCAGCACTTATCCAGGCCTGCCCCTCCCTTCCTTCTGTTGCCTCCGCCTATCAAGTCTTCTGACGCGAGGGTCACTCCAGTCGGCAGCTGTTGGCAATTGACCTTCCTCAGGCTCACATGCTGTGGAGGAGGGGGAGGGGTCTAGTTGCTCCGTTTGCCTGGGCATGGAGCCAGGGCTGGGGCCGGGAGGCATACTAGAACATTCCTCCATGTTCGGAAGCAGATAAGAAGACCCCGGCTGAGGTGAGATTGGACGAAACACAACAGATGGTGTTACCTAGTTTGGGTAATGAAATGTTTAAAATGGCCTGGTTGATTATATGGAATATATGGCATTCCCTGGGGTCTTGTCCAACACTAGTGTTCAAAAGCATAAATACTCTTCCTGCGTTGCTTCTTCAAAAACCAACATTCACTTCCATAGCGTCTCACAGGGAATATCATTCCTTGCAGTAATTCTGATCTCTGTGGGTAGAGATATATCACAGCATCTGAATATCTTTTCAAAAAAATAAATAAATCTAAATTCATCTAGTTTAACTTAAACATATTTATTTAATGTAATCAATTTATAAGATGCCTCAATCACTGTAGCAGTTTTAGGCATCCTTTTACAAACAACAGCAACAAAGAAAATAGTCAGTACTAAGCTTAACACCCCGCATTTGGGAAATAACCAGCATAAATGCAAGCAATTGGTCTGAAAAAGTGTGGTTACAACTCTCCCCACTGTCGCATGGTGTCCTGAAAGAGCCAAGTCTTTTCAAGTATTAGGGCCATCTAGACATTTTTGGGGGTGGGGTGGGCATGGGACTGCTGTGCCTGAAGCAAGAATGGCCTCAGAGAAGACCTGTGTCCAAGGCCCAACGAAGTAGCTTTGTTTTAATGATGGAACTTTAATGATGGAATGATGAAGCACTCTGACCCTGCAGAATTTACTAGTCAGACAAAAGCAATCTGTAAGGAGAAATATAAATGTTGGCTGCTCTATAATTAAATCTCAACCTAACATAAAAATGAATTCCAGCTGACTTCCTTTCCCTCTCCTCAACCTTTATAGATCCACAAAACAGCATGCACAAAGAAAGGGAAGTCTGTCAAGGGAAAATCAGTGTAATGATGGTAATGATTCTTTTCCTATGCATGATATAAGGCTCTGTGGAAAAACAGTGCTTAGGGAGGCTTTTTCTGCCTGTTTTTCCTGAGCTCAGAAATTTAAAAAGTAGAGTTTATTCAAAATTTGGACAGCTTGTAGGGGAGGAAAAATACAAACTAAGCCAAGGCCTAAGCAGTTGGTGTTTAAGGCAAACTCCTTCTGAGAGGCAGATTCATTGAAAGGAAAGGAATCAACATTTGAAGCGAGATGGAGGGGAGACATTTGCCTCCAGAAATTGTGAATGCTCCAACAATTTTTAAGAAGATGTTGGATAACCATTTGTCTGAAGTGGTGTAGGGTTTCCTGCCTAAGCGGAGGGTTGGACTAGAACAGGGGTCTCCAACCTTTGCAACTTTAAGCCTGGAGGACTTGAACTCTCAGAATTCCCCAGCCAGCAAAGCTGGCTGGGGAATTCTGGGAGTTGAAGTCTACCAGGCTTAAAGTTGCTAAGGTTGAAGACCCCTGAACTAGAAGACCTCCAAGGTCGCTTCCAACTCTGTTATGTATTTATTTATTTATTTATTTATTTGATTTCTATACCGCCCTTCTCCCGAAGGACTCAGGGCGGTGTACAGGCAAGAATAAAACAGACGGTACAATATACAATTTAAAATGCAGTTAAAAAACTTATTTTAAAATTAGCCTAAGAAGTAAAATATATAATAAGCTAAAAACCCCCATTTAAAATTAATTTCTAAGAATTTAAAAAATTTGTTAAAATCAATTTAAGCCAGCCCCGCGCGAATAAAAAGATGTGTCTTCAGTTCGCGATGGAATGTCCGAAGGTCAGGTATTTGGCGTAAACCCGGGGGAAGTTCGTTCCAGAGGGTGGGAGCCCCCACAGAGAAGGACCTTCCCCTGGGGGCCGCCAGCCGACATTGCTTGGCGGACGGCACCCTGATAAGTCCTTCTCTGTGAGAGCGTACGGGTCGGTGGGAGGCATGTGGTAACAGCAGGCGGTCCCGTAAGTACCCAGGCCCTAAGCCATGGAGCGCTTTAAAGGTAGTAACCAACACCTTAAAGTGCACTCGAAAGGCCACAGGTAGCCAGTGCAGGCTGCGCAGGAGCGGTGTTATATGGGAGCTACGCGGAGCTCCTTCTATCACCCGCAGCTGCATTCTGACTAACTGAAGCCTCCGAGTGCACTTCAAGGAGCCCCATGTAGAGAGCATTACAATAATCCAAGCGAGAGGTAACGAGTGCATGAGTGACCGTGCACAAGGCATCCCGATCAAGGAAGGCGAACTGCCGAACCAGGCGAACCTGGTGGAAGGCCCCTGGAGACGGCCGTCAAATGATCTTCAAACGACAGCCGCTCATCCAGGAGGACACCTAAGTTGCACCCTATCCTTTGGGGCCAATAACTGCCTCCAACAGTCAGCGCGGCTGCAGCTGACTGAATCGGGTGCCGCATTCACAGCCACTCCGCCTTGGAGGGATTAAGCTTGAGCCTGTTTCTCCCCATCCAGACCCGTCACGGCTTCCACACACCGGGACAGCACTTCAACAGCTTCATTGGGGTGGCCTGGGTGGAGAAGTACAGCTGGGTGTCATCAGCGTACAGCTGGTATCTCACCCCAAAGCCACTGATGATCTCACCCAACGGCTTCATATAGATGTTGAACAGAAGGGGCGAGAGAATCGACCCCTGCGGCACCCCACAAGTGAGGTCCCTCGCGGTCGACCTCTGCCCCCCTGTCAACACCGTCTGCGCCCGGTCAGAGAGATAGGAGGAGAACCACCGCTACACGGTGCCTCCCACTCCCACTCCCCCCACCCGGCGCCGCAGGGTACCATGGTCGATGGTATCAAAAGCCGCTGAGAGATCTAATAGGACCAGGGCAGAGGAATAACCCCTGTCCCTGGCCCTCCAGAGATCATCCACCAATGCGACCAAAGCTGTCTCCGTGCTGTACCCGGGTCGGAAGCCGGACTGGAACGGGTCTAGATAGACGGCTTCATCCAGGTATTGGGGTAGCTGTCGCCACAGCACTCTCTACAACCTTCGCAGCAAAGCGAAGGTTGGAGACTGACGATAATTACCCAAAATAGCTGGGTCCAGGAGGGCTTCTTGAGGAGGGTCTCACCACCGCCTCTTTCAAGGCGGCAGGAAAACCCTTCCAACAAAGAAGCATTGATAATCTCCTGAGCCAGCCTCGTGTCACCTCCTGAGTGGCCAGTACCAGCCAGGAAGGACATGGGTCCAGTAAACATGTAGTGGCGTGAAGTCTCCCCAACAACCTGTCCACGTCCTCGGGAGCCACAGGGTCAAACTCATCCCAAATGGACTCAACAAGACGTGTCTCATCCCTCGCTTGGATCATCCCAATTTCGGTCCAGACCATCCCGGAGCTGAGCGATTTTATCGTATAGATAACCACTAAACTCCTCAGCACGTCCCTGCAACGGGTCATCCCGCACCTCCTGATGAAGGAGTGAGCGGGTCACCCGAAACAGGGCGGCCGGGCGGTTATCTGCCGACGCAATGAGGGTGGAGGCATATGAGCGCCTCGCCTCCTCATTGCCACTAGGTAGGTCCTAGAATAGGACCTAACTAGTGTCCGATCAGCTTCGAACGGCTGGACCTCCAGGTGCTCTCTAGACGTCTTCTCCGCGTTTCATCTCCCTCAGCCTCGGAGAACCAAGGGCCAAACGAGATCTGCGCCGGGTCAGAGGTCGCAAAGGCACGACACGGTCCAAGGCCCCAGCCGCGCCCGCTCCCAGGCCGCAACTAGTTCCTCAGTCGTGCCGTGGGCCAGATCCTCAGGAATGGCCCAAGCTCCGTCCGAACTTCTCAGGGTCCATCAGGCGCCTGGGACGGAACCACCGATAGGTTCCGTCTCCCTGCGATGGTGGATGGCGGTTCGAAGTCTAGTCGAAGGAGAAAATGATCGGACCATGACATCGGTTCTGTTACTAAATCATCTAATTCCAGATCATTTAACCACTGACCAGAGATATAAATCAGGTCCAGTGTGCCTCCCCATGTGCGTGGGGCCATCATTTACCGAATCAGGTCCAAGGCTGTCATGGAAGCCTGGAACTCCGAGCTGCAGTCGATAGCAAGCCAGCCGATGGCAGTTGAAATCCCCATGACTATAAGTCTGGGGGTCTCAACCGCCACAGAGGCAAGTACCTCCAACAGCTCGGGCAGGGCTGTGGTCACGCAGCAAGGAGCCAGGTACGCGATCAACAAGCCCAACTGATTCCTATGGCCCCACCTCACGTAGAGGGATTCACAACCGGCAATCTGAGGAACAGTGACCTCCCTCGGTTCTAGATCTTCCTTAATGACAACCGCCACCCCCCCACCCCTACCTTGGGCCCTCGGCTGATGAAATGCTCGGAAACCTGGAGGGCACAGCTCAAAGAGGGGAACCCCCCCCCTCCGGACCCAACCAGGTCTCCGTAATGCCCATAAGGTCCGCGGACTCCCCCTGAATAAGATCGCAAATCAGGGGGGCTTTATTAGCCACGGACCGGGCATTACATAACATCAACCGAAGATCCATATTCTATTTGTCCTGTGATGGAAGGGATACTCATTTTCATTAATGTACCCGGAATTTTCTCTGTTCATCTACTAACATCCGATGCCTTCCAGATGTATTGGACACCAGATGAAATGACCATTGTGGTGAAGGATAATGGAATAGCATTCATCTGCAGTTGAACAATTTGGGAATATTGACTTCAGTTCTCCATCATCTGTGATTTTTTTTTAAAAAAAAAATTACCCGCCATGTTGACACTCATGATGGGATAGATTAAACCTGGGACATTTTGCATGCTGAGCTGATCCCCTCTGCTCCCCTCCTTTGCTTATCCTTGAAGAGCCCTTGCCAGCCACACTGAATCAAATGGACGAATAAATGTGTTTGTAGCATAAGACAGTGTATGAAGGAACTAAAACTCATGCCCATATTTTACTTCTCGGGTATTTTGAACCTTGCTAGAGCTCTAGCAGTCCAATAACAGTGACTTCATAGTGGCGACTTTTGGATAAAGGAAACCATTGACATGACCTCTGCTGTCTTTTAATGCCACTGTGAGGGAGAGAGTATAACAGTTTCCAGCCTGGCAATGACACCAAGAGTCATTGTAGCTCCATCAGCTCTGTAATCCAGGCTTGGCACCTCCATCTAAACGCAGACTGAGCTCCATTTAGACTGCCTATTCCTGCCTGTCTACCACCTATTTCTTGCCTCCAGGGTATCACGTTTAGCATTTGCCTGCAGAAAATGTTTTCTCTACTCCCATGTAGCTTTACTTAAAATATTTCCAGAAACTAGACTGTAAAAGCACTGTGCTCACCTAGGAAAGAAGTGATGAAATAGGAAAAATAAATGACATACTTGTTCGCCCCCAGTCTTCTCTTTTTTGCCCAAGTTAGGTAGATGCGTACTCTGAGTTTAAAGAATATAGATCTCCCTAGAGGAGAAATGCTGCATTTTTAAGAGATTGTGGCAAAAGCCACAACATTTAGCTTCTGAGAAACTCAGCTTTCAGAGAACAGAAAACACATTTATTTCCCCCATGGTAAATATGGTGTATTTGTGGCAGGACCTGAAAAAAATAATCTGTCTGCTTATGTGAAGCAGCTCCAGGTTGCACAAGGCCCAGAAAATGCTTTTGTGAGGTCTTGCAGCCTCCAAAACGAGTGAGAAAGCAAGCCTAGTTTTGCACACTTTTTAAAGCAGGGGTCTCCAACCTTGGCAACTTTAAGCCTAGAGGACTTCAATTCCCAGAATTCTGGGAATTGAAGTCTTCCAGGCTTAAAGTTCCCAAGATTGGAGACTCCTGTTTTAAAGGGCCTTCTTGCACGACTTACAGAGAGTCCGGAGGCTTGTCATGTCATTGAAAATGACATGGCATGTCAGAGGTTTGCCATCATTGGGTTAAGAAGACTGGAGTAGCTTAAGACCAATAAACAAACTCATGGAGATTGTCATTTTTCTATAAACTGTAAGATTGTCTTGTTTTGCAGTACAGTAATATAGTCGCCTTAACTGAGTATTATGGATTTTTTTATTCCATACTTTGATTGTGGCATATAGCATGTTTTTCTATCCCATTCTTGGAGTGAGATTCTAGACAGCGACTGCCAATCACAGATATAGGAAATGAGGCTCTATACCAGGGGTGTCAAACTCAATTAGATTGAGGGCCACATCAAGGTTGTGTTTGACCTTGGGGGGTGGCGTGGTTGTGTGGTGGTGGTGGTGGCCATCACGACATCACTCGGGTCAGGGATGCCTGTGATGGCCCAAACACTCTGCCAGTGAAAACAAGCTCCCGAGCTCCATTTTTGGCTGCGACAGCCTCCTGCAACCCTCTACTAGCGAAAACAGAGCTCTCCCAATCTCCATTTTCGCTGGCAGAGGCACTGTGGGTCGATCCTTTGCTATTTCCAGGGTGGCCTTGCAGGCCAAATTTCAACACCCCATGGGCCGGATCCAGGCCGCAAGGTTTGAGTTTTACACCCCTGCTGTACAGCATTTAGTAGGACAAAAACATCTTCCTGATGCAACTGCCAGCTTCAGAGAAGGATTTTTTTCCCCTCAGGCAGAGGTGGATTTCAGCAGGTTCGGACCAGTTCTGGAGAACCAGTAGCAGAAATTTTGAGTAGCTCGTAGAACCGGTAGTAAAAATTCTGACTGACCCCGCCCCCATCTATTCTCTGCCTCCCAAGTCCCAGCTGATCGGGAGGAAATGGGGATTTTACAGTAACCTTCCCCTGGATTGGGGAGGGAATAGAGATTTTACAGTATCCTTCCTATGCCACACCCATAAGCCACGCCCAGCAAGCCACACCCACAAACCAGTAGTAAAATATTTTGAAACCTACCTCTGCCCTCAGGGGTCTATCAGAGAGGAATGGGAGAAAAATGACCCAAATAATTATCTGCCCTATCAGTTGATATTTTTGTGTTGTAAAAATAAAAATCAATCACCCAAATTCAAAAGTGAATGAAATGTCACTTTAAGTCTGACTCTCAAAATGGATTATTGGATGAGATGAGCAAAAATTATATGCTGGTTTTTCCATTCTGGTGTTTCAGACAAATCTTTGCCTGCAGGCTGATATTATTTTGACAGAATGCTTTAGAGGACTGCATCCATTTAATCTGAATAATTACATTAGTATTTATTAGCCCCATATTGCAGATGGAGATTTGAGGCTTAGGGGTGGTAGTAAGACGATATTCTGACTTCATAATAGAAATGACACATGAACCAGGAAATTTACTAATTTATAAACAATCCCTGAGCTGCCAAATTAAATCCAAAAGTCTGGTGATTACATGGACATACCAGTTTTTTTTCTTGTCAATATGACAAAATTGATTTCCTATTGCATTTTCTGAGATGTTTTATCACTTCCAACCTAGTCTGTAGACTTGGGATTTCCTCCTGCCCAAATAATAGCCAAGTGTGAACCTACATAATTTGGGCAGCTAAATGATTCTAGTAACTAGAATATAGCACTGGGAAGCCAAGTATTTACTTTTTTGTTATTTATTTATTAAATTTTTATCCTGCCTGTATTACTTTTGTTATAAGTAATACAAGGCAGTGAACATATCTGATATATTCCCTCTTTGTTTTTCTACACAACACCTCAGAGAAGTGAGTAGGGCTGAGAGAGAGAGTGACTGCCCCAAATTCACCCAGCTAACTTTCATACCTCAGGCAGGACTAGAACTCACAATCTCCTAGTTGTTGGCCAGCACATTCACTACTATACCAAACTGGTATTCAAAATGAACTTCGGAACTTCGGATTCTACTAACATAAGTATTAGAATTTGTGGTTGTTTAGTAAGTCATGTGGTTTGCCTCTCTTGTTTTTTGTGTGACAAATTAATAGAAGAAAAAGAAACAGAAGAGCAGCCAATGTGAATTGCATCAAATTTATGCACAAGCATATACATTTTTGGCAAGCAACCCAAGTATTGGCTCTGGATCAAGTGTGCCAGTGGGGCTGCATATGATTTTGGGAGCACATTTCTAGATTAGTTATATAATGTGTTGGATATCAAGAACTGCAGTGGCGCAGTGGTTAGAATGCAGTGCTGCAGGCTACTTCTGCTGACTGCCAGCTGCCTGCAGTTTGGCAGTTCGAATCTCATCAGGCTCAAGATTGACTCAGCCTTCCATCCTTCCGAGGTTGGTAAAATGAGGACCCAGATTGTTGGGGGCAAGAGGCTGACTCTGTAAACTGCTTAGAGAGGGCTGTAAAGCACTGTGAAGCAGTATATAAGTCTAAGTGCTATGCTATGCTATATTGGATTCCCCTGTCTAAGATTAAGACCTTTTGCTAATAAATTTACTGCTTATAAATCTACTCTTTAGATTGCATGATGCCCCTTGCAGTAGTAGGATAACCTGCCATGCTGCTTTATCTGTGTACAGGTAGCCCTCAACATAAAACCATTCATTTAGTGACCATTTGAAATTACAACTGGAATTTCACTGGAAAAAGTGACTTATTACCATTTTTCACATTTATGACTGTTGCAGTGTGCCCATGGTCATGTGATTAAAAATGTGTGGCAATTGACATGTATTTGTGATGGTTGCAGTGACCCAGGGTCATGTGATCACCTTTTGTGACGTCCTGACAAGCAAAGTCAATGGGGAACCAGATTCACTTAACAACTGTATTTTACTGTGTAAAATGGAGCAAAACTTAAAAATAGTTTTGCTTAGCAATGGAAATTTTGGGCTCCATTGTGGTCGTAAATTGCAAATGAGGTTGATAAAATGAGGACCCAGATTTTTGGGGGCAATGTGCTGACCCTACAAACTGCTTAGAGAGGGCTGTAAAGCACTGTAAAGCGGTATGTAAGTCTAAGTGCTATTGCTAAGTGCTAAATCAAGGCATACTTTTACATTGCAATTGACGGAGACTATGACCCCTTACATTTGGAATATCCTTGTCTTCATCCAGAACAGGGGTGTCAAACTCACACTGTGATGGCAGCATCATGTAACGTATCGGAACTTCCCCCCCTTCACTAAACTGGACATGGGCGTGGCCAGCATGTGATGCACCTGGGCCATGGACCAGGAGTTTGACAGCCCTGATCCAGAAGGTTGTTCTTATTTCCAGACTGCCAAAGGGCCGTGGTAGCTCAGGCTGTAAGAAGCCTGTTATTAGAACACAGCAGCCTGCAATTACTGCAGGTTCAAGCCCGGCCCAAGGTTGACTCAGCCTTCCATCCTTTATAAGGTAGGTAAAATGAGGACCCAGATTGTTGGGGGGGCAATAAGTTGACTTTGTAAATATACAAATAGAATGAGACTATTGCCTTATACACTGTAAGCCGCCCTGAGTCTTCGGAGAAGGGCGGGATATAAATGTAAATTAAAAAAAAAGTCCCAGTGTTTTGCTTGGCGTGTTTGTGTACTATGCAATGCATCCTGTGCTGTATTACTTTCTGAAGCAGATTGTATTAGTCAACTGTCAATTTGTAATTGGAATGTCGCCTATGGCAATGGACCTGCTTTGTACCTATTTTGTAGAATAGAAGAACCTCTAAATGAATTCAGCTAAATAGTTATTGACCAGAGCAATAGCTGATCATGACACAAAGAAGAAGCAAAAAATGAAGGCTTCATAAGAAAATAGAAATGGGCATTTTTATGAAGGGAGAGTTTTTGTTATTTCCATCTGGAACCAATGACAAATTGTAGTCTGGGAACTCTAAATTGAAAATTAGTGTTTTGGTATGAACATAAAAATCTGGAGCAAGCATCAGGCTTGGTCATTTATCCCTTCTACTATTGGAAGGTTTCAGAAGCTGCTCTTTCTTCTTTAGATTATAGTTTGTTGACGAACAGATTCCAGATCATCTGTGGCTAATCTTGTTTGTTTGAAATAAATTTCAAATGGTAGGTTATGACAACAGCTCATTTTAATATGGTAGGCTGATAAATTTTAAACTTGCTACATTAAAAAAGAGAGGAATAGAAATACACAAAGTTTAAACCCTCTGTGGTATATTTTTGTCACTTTAAACAGAGTTTCTTGTTCGACTATGGGCTCTGTTTTATCCCTTCCTGCCTCATTTCTTCTTTTTTAATAATAATTTTATTAAGAATTAAGTTAAATAGTTAAAGACTAATAGAAGCTATAAAAAAAAGAAAAAAGAAAAAAGTGAGTGTGTATGTGTGTGTATCTATCTATCTATCTATCTATCTATCTATCTATCTATCTATCTATCTATCTATCTATCTATCTATCTATCTATCATCTAATCAAAATATAATGTATATGTAACAGAATAACAGAGTTGGAATGGACCTTGGAAGTCTTCTAGTCCAACCCTCTACTTAAGCAGGAAAATGTATACCATTTTATACAAATAGTTGTTCGGTCTCTTCTTAAAAACCTCCGGTGTTGGAACACCCACAATTTCTGGAGGCAACTCATTCCACTGATTAGTTGTTCTGTCAAGAAATGTCCCCTTAGTTCTAGCTTGGTTCTCTCCTTGATTACTTTCCATCTCTTGCTTCTTGTCCTGCCTTCAGCTGCTTTGGAGAATAGCTTGACCTCTTCTTCTTTGTGACAGCCCCTTAGATATTGGAAAACAACTATCAAATTACCCTTGGTCCTCCTTTTCATTAAATGAGGCATACCCAATTCCTACAACCATTCTTCAGATGTTTTAACCTCCAGTCCCCTAATCACCTTTGTTTCTCTGCTCTGTGCTCTTCCTTGAGTCTCAATATCTTTTTTATATCGTGGTGACCAAAACTGGATGTAATATTCCAAGCGTGGTTTTATTAAGGGATTATAAAGTGATATTAAGACTTCATATGATCTTGAATCAAAACAGATCCTTTAAATCTTGTCATTCAGTCCTGGTCAGCAAAAGTCCATTAAGGGCTACCAGAAATAATTTTTTAATTTTGATCAAATAAACCACTTTTTATGTCTTCCTTTATTTTTAATAAACTTGATTTTTAATCCCTTTTAATATTGTAAAGCTAGTTTTTAAAATTTTTGTTTTGTCCCTTCTCATAAAGTTCTCCAGAACTTTAACAGATCTGTTTTGGAAATCCAATATTAGGAAGTTATCCAAGTTGCTTTTTTTGGTTTGACATTTGTACATTCTTTTTCATTATTAAGACATCAGCTGCTTTCATTTGTATATCCAGTTTAACATCTTTTTCCACACCATTCTTGTAGCTTGTCAGTTTTTAAATCCACTTCCAAACCAGATTTGGTCTTGTCTGGTAAAACTTGTTCATCTTCCAGAACATCTTTTAAAATCAGTCCATTTATAATGGTAGACACTTTTAAAGTTAATTTCTGGATCCATATGTCACAAATATGCTACAGTATGTTCAATGTTAAAGTATTTTTCTCCATTCCATGTTAGTAAATCAAATTTAAGCATACTTTCCCTTTAATTGTAACTTTCAGTGTTTTCTGGTTCCTTCTAGTGTCCAACTCCAACATTTAATTTCTCATCCTATCATGTTTTCTTTTAAGAATTCCAAAAGAAGAGCATTTTCCCATGGGAAGGATTCTTATTAATTTCAAAATCTTATTTCAAATTTATCAGGAGCCCTAGTTTATTTATAACTTTTCAAAATCAGTGCTATTTACTGTTTATTCTTTTTTTAAAAAAGAGACTTTAAATATTCTTACTTATCTTTAAATTTTCCTTTTCTAAGGATTAAAGGAAGCTCTTGGTGCTTGTTGTAAATTTGTTATTTGGAAGGTTTTTAATTTTAAGCAGTTAAAAAGCAATATCCAAAACTGCTTAAGAAATGAAGCTTGGCAGAACTTTGTGTCCATAAGGCTACACTGAAGCTGGGGACTTGGTGGGAATCCCTTGGCTCCAGGAGCCCACTGCAGGCACCTCAATTCCTGCAGCTTATTCACAAGGAGCAGCTATTAGGCTCTCTCTTTTATCTTGGCCAACCAGAAATCTCTGTCTAGCTGTGAATCTTGTCGCAATGCTTCAGAGGTCGAGCTCTGGTCCGTGAATCCTCACTGGAAACCCCCATTCTCTCATTTCTCCCACAGATTGTGATATCAGAGACATTGCTTCATTTCTTTCTACAAAAAGAAGAAAAAAAATGCATTCATCTGAGACAAAGGTTTCTGTAAATGGCATATCTTGAAGTTTATAAAGTTTAAAATAGGAATTTACTTAGTAATTTAATTACTACGGAATTATTTTCCAGTCAACTTTTCTCTGCTCTGGTTGCATATTTAGAGCTCATCAATTTACTCATCTGTTTGTCTGGGGTGGTGGTAGTGGTAATTGTTTCCGTAAATCGGACATTAAACCATACTTGGAAACTTGAGGATTCCTAAGTGGTTCTACTGTGCATTTCTCTCCATACTAAACTGACTTTGAATTATGTTGAGTGCTCCTTCCCCTTTTACAATGGCTTATCAGAATGTTTATTTTGGGTCTGGTTGCAAGTTCAGCCACGAGGAATGGCTGTTGGAAATCACTGAGTCACCTTTCCAGAGAACCCTATTTTCAGACTATTTTAATGGTTGCAAAATGTTACACGTGATGCGTTAGATTTATATTCACATTTAGCCATCACATTTTTTTAATCAAGAAGAATAGGAGGGAGCTTTTTATAGAAGGCATGTGATGGGGTGACGTGAATTTCAGCAGATATTTTTGGAATTGCTATAAAAGGAATGAAAAACAAAACTGCCAATTCTGCGATCTTTGAATAAAGAATTGTTAAAAAACATGACCTTTTTGTGGAAAACAAATACAGTACTGATTTTCTTTAGTAGAAATATAATTGCTTTGGGTTGTGTTTTTATTTAAACTTCAAAACAGTGGCAAAGAGATTTGAGCCATAACTTTATATCTATATCTCTTTATATCTATACCAGTGGTGGGTGGCTACTGGTTCGCCCCGGTTCGGGTGAACCGGTAGCAGTGGTGGCGGGAGGCTCCACCCACCCACCCAGATGTCATCAAATACGATCTGAGCATTTGCAGAGGTGACATGCGCGCAAGTGAGGTGAGCATGCGCGCACGCGCAAAGCGGTAGCAAAGGTAAATGAAACCCACCCCGACCTATACATAAGTATCAAACTGTTTTTGACATATTATAAGTACAAGGATTCTAACACAGTCCAGGTAATCTTTGATGTGTGATCACAATGGAGGCTGAAATTTCCATCATAAGTCATTGTGTGTCCAGATCTGATTTTACAACCATTCTCTATCAGTACATTTCTACTACCATTTTATTTTCCAATTTTGGATTTGTAACGATTGGGGGGGGGAAGTAGACAACAAGAAGATTTAAGAGGAGTGGGTGTTGCTCCCTTCTTGGAAGCTTTTACTCAAGTTGTAATTATCTGAATGTGCTTATATATCAGTATTATCTACGGTTAAAAAAACAACAACCCTTCCTTCCCCTCCAAATCATTTGGCTTATTTTTTAGGGTCTAAATGCTAGGAATGCCTTAGAAAATGCATTAATTTTTACATACTCCAGAGGAGCCTTCCTCACATAATATTTCCCTAGATACTGAGATTACAATTCTCATAATCCTTATGCAGAGGTCTATATATTCATAGAGGCAATGACAATTGTAAAGTCATCCTGCTTAGAACACAGGGTAGGGAACATGGTATCACCTAGATCAGTGTCAACAAACCTATGGCACGTGTGCCAGAAACGACACACGAAACCATCCCGCGAAGAATGCGTGGCCTCGCTGGCTCCTCTTCCGCATTCCTGTGATCACACGTGCACCGGTCAGCTGGCTGTCATGTGTGTGGGAGTGGCGGAACCTGGAAGAGTGGCGTTCCAGCATACATGTGCAGGCTGGCACCCGACTTTCCGGGTTGACGTTGCACGCTTACACAATGGCCAGCTGTTCGTTGGGCATGCTTCCATGTCGGTATCCAGGTGTTTGAGTGCTGGCTCACGCCTGTGCGATGGAACACTGCTCTTCTCCGTGTGCGAAGGCCAGCGGGGCCATGCATATCTCGCAGATGTTTTCACGTGCCACTTCGGCATGCAGGCCGGCACGCGGGAACATCAAAGATTTGCCATCATGGACCTAGATGTTTTGGGATTGCAGTTCTTATAAAATCCAGTAAGTATGGCCTGCAATTATTTATTTTGAAAATTGTAATCCAAAATATCCTTGCTGTAGAGAGTGCTTTAGGATATCAACCACTTGAGGTGTAGACACATCTTGACTCAAGATGTAAATTTGTATGATCTTAAACAGTGCACACTGAACTTTTCTTTGAAATATTGTGTGTGAATCTGAAGTTTAGCAATCATGATGTTCTAACTTTTAATGCAAACATACCCAATTGTAGATTGATTGACATCTGGGTGTAGTGTTTACTTTTGTTTGTTTGTTTGGGGGAATGGTTATTGATTAATTTATATATGATTTATATTTGCAGTGGTAAGTACAGTATATTTATTGGCTAACCTCCAGGAGTTTTCGTAGCTTACAGTTCTTTACCAATCAAATACAGAAATATTGTTTAGGTCCAGGTATGAGAACTTAAGACTTTGCCACCTGTTCAAAAGAGATGCTTCACAAATGATCATGTAAGTGTATTTGGTGTATCAAAACTCCCTTCAAAGTTTCCATAATGTTTTTGACACTGCGTAGACAGCCCTTTTGCTGAGATTGTCAACAAAAACAAAATAATTGTGGGTGCACATGCAGACAAGTAGGGACAGTTTTCCAAAGAAAACTGTGCATTTACCCATGCCTGTGCGTGGGTAAATTCAAATGCTTTCCACAGCAACAGCAGATATATGGGATTGCTGTTAACATACATGTTTTCTGCATGGGTATCCATGGGGTTTGGGGACCATATACTGAAATGATCGCAATGTTGTGATGCAGTCTCCACCACTTTTGTAACCGCATTGTGATGTGACATGCATGTAGATAAGGGAAGTGCTTATAGTGCAACATAAAAACATTTGTTTCATTGCTCGGATGAACCTACCTCGTTGGACAAATGCCTTTATTTTTTGTGGTGAAATCCTGAACTCCGATCCAAATCTAATTCTTAGCATCCACACTAGGTCTTATTTTCCAGGTCATTGTCTAATTGTTACTAATGGGGTTACATCTAATATGGCCTTTTTATTTCCAAAGCGCATTTGACAATTTCTCCCTTTCTTTTCTCTTTTTTGCAGGTGGACCTGGAACCTGAAGGGAAAGTATTTATAGCAATAACCCTCTCAGGCAGCTTCACCGAAGGTAAGAGGTATACTGTACCTTTTCTCACTAGTCTAGTAATTGTTACTACTAATACTTCCACACACCATAGCATGACTTTAAACTCCAATTGCAACAGATGTAAAACCTGAATAAACAGAAGAATGTTATAATTGCCAAATTATGCATGCTTTGTTGGAATGGAGAAAAACTTGCATTGGACATCTTCAGTAACCCTTACATTGGGTTCAGAACACTTATCTTCATAATAGGATAGCTGAGGAACAGTGGTTGGCTAAGACCCTACTAAGCAGATTTGTAATTCATAAACAATGACCTGGGGACTTGCTCACATATCTAGCTGTCAGTTTACCTCTTAGTTGGGCTTTTTGAAACTTCCCAGACAAACCACAGGGTGTGGTTAATTTAGAATCTTTATTGTACCCTAGACCAGAGGTGAGTTTCAGCAGGTTCTGACCAGTTCTGGAGAACCAGTAGTGGAAATTTTGAGTTGCTCAGAGAACCAGTAGTAAAAATTCTGACTGGCCCCGCCCCCATCTATTCTCTGCCTCCCAAGTCCCAACTGATTGGGAGGAAATGGGGATTTTTCAGTAACCTTCCCCTGGATTGGGGAGGGAATGGATATTTTACAGTATCCTTCCTCTGCCACACCCACCAAGTCACGCCCACCAAGCCACACCCACAGAACCGGTAGTAAAAAATTTTGAAACCCACCATTGCCCTAGACTGAAACCATAGCAACATTTTTTTAACTGCCAAAATAAGCTTGCCCTACTGTCTTATGCCCTCTTCAGTGCTTCTTTCTCCTACCTTCTTTGCAAGTTAGCAAACACATTGTATTGCGTTTATCACGGTTAATGTGAAATTGCAATTAGTTAGTGATCTATTTGACATTTGACATTTCTCCATAAGGAAACTCAAGTTTCTCCTGACTAACCCCCTTGGCACAGGCCATCTAGAAAACGGTGAGGACAGCTTTCTTCTGGAAGGCCTTTGGTGATTGAAGGTCGTCTTGCAAAAGGGGTTGGATGAACTTTGATGGGAGTTTTAGTTATGGTGATTTTTTTTTTGAACTGTTATGGATTGTTCTACCCCAGATGTGGTATCCTCAATAATTAGTGTGGACCTGCTTTTTTGCAGGCCTATAATACCCTTGATGATGTCAGTTTGTACTTTTTGCCTTACTCTGTAGCCTTTTCATTCATACTTATGCCTACATCTTACTTACTTCCAGGTCTTCATCAATGCCACTCCAAAAAGTTCAGGCTATCTTCTTTCAGACTTACCCTTTGCTTTCCTCTTAATTTCACAGATACAAGTGATACCTTCTCCCCCCTTCCTTTCATTTGTTAATTCACTCTTCCATATGCCATTGCTAGAAAGGTCATTGATTGATTTCCATCACCAATCATAGCTTTGATGAATGGAGGCTTTCTTGTGATGCATTTCATTTATTTACTTACTCCTACCATTTGCATCCATCTCCTTTCTTACTCGTTAAGTAAGTTAGAGAAGCTATGGATTTGGTTACCAGTCTTGGCGTAAAGCCCAGGTTTTCCTCAAGCACACATATGATATTCTATGCAAGCCACAATCTCTAATTTAAAGACTACCTTGCAATATCTTGCAGTTCACTTTCTACTAACTTGGAGATTTACTTGGAGACACATACCATTGCTCTACATCTCCATTTCTTATGGAAAGAATTATTTAAAGGAGAGCTCCAAAATAATTTTTATTTCCCGCCCCCATCCCCCATTTTTCTGTAGCAGATCCTGAACAGGAAGGGACAAACTTTTACAAAAGAAAGGAAGTCGACAGGATGATGTGCTTGTGGACAGCCTGAATGTCATTATTAGAAAAAAAGAAAAATGATGTTTCTATAAAAGAAAAAAACCCCTGTTATAATTTAGAGATGGGATTGAGTTAAAGGTTTTTGCCCAAAGCATGAATTCTCCATATGAATCCAAACTGGAGAAAAGCATTTCTACTTCCATTCTTCTGCTTATGGGAGAGCGCGGGAGAGGAAGAAGATATACAGTAAACAATGTGTAACCAGAGAAACTTGTATTGCAGTCTTATTTCCATATCTCACTACAGCATGCCACTGCATTAGCCTGGGATGGGCTTTCTTTGGCACTGGGTTCCAAATCCAGGATGTTGCAGGAGAAGAAAGTTAGTGACTCAGGAGGGGAGCAGCTATTTTGTAAAGACACAGGAATAGGCGGTGCTGTTTTCAGTTCAGTATAAGCCCAACCCTTCACTGTGTTTGTTGAAGAAAGCTGCTGAGTTGCTGTTTGAAAACGAAGCTTTGTGTATGCCATTCAATTCAATTCAATTCTATAAGGATCGAAGGGAGTATAAAGAGATTGAAGGCTGCTGAGTCATCGCAACCTTCTGCAAAGTTTTGATGTCAGACAGTTGCAATCAACAAAAGTCTGGATGAACTTGAAACCTGGAATAAAACAAGTTTACAAAGGAGGGATGCATAAACTACAGCTCCATATGCTCCCTGCAAACACATGCTGCTAAAAATGTGTAAGGAGTAACACAGGAGGAGGAGAGTTCAGACCCACATTTGAAAATGCATGAAGTGGCCAGGCCTGTTGGCCTTTCATTTAGAAGCAAAAATGTGTGGTTGTGTGGTTATTCCGGGGAGGTGTTGCAAAGGAGAAGCAGCCTCTGCAGAAAGAGCTGTGCTGCTTCGGGGGTGGGGTGGGGGCAAAACAGGAGGTGCTGTTAAAAGGAAGAAAAACAAACTGGCGTCCTGGTCATCTTGTGCATTTTGCAAAATTGGGAGTATTGAAATGCTAGAATGCTAGACATAATTTACTCCTGTTTATCCTTTGACCTGCCAGGATGGATCTGGGACGAAGAAAAGTCTCTAGTTTGCTCACTTATGCAAGTGTGGGAAATTTTTGACATGGGAAACCAGACTGTGAAGAGAACAGAATAGAATGGCCACTTCCATATTGCCAAAAAGAAGAAAAAGGGGAATATAGTTTGCATGAAATTTTCTTGTACAAATTTTATATATGGGTACCAAATGAGAAGTTATTATTATTATGGAACAGAAATGAAGACATCTTGCCCTAGTAGGGCAAAGACTGAAAGCCAGCGTTGTCGCCTTCAGTTTCCTTCTATAGATGGGCCACATCAAAATCCAGACTTGTACTTGTCAGCTTTTCAAATATAGAATTAACACTTTAGAAGCAGGATGGTAACCACTGTAGAATCAAGCTGAATATATGTGGCCATGCTTTAACCAGTAGCTTAATTATTTCCTTCTGCTTGCTCTATAACTTCACCTATGAAACAATAAATGGCTACCAAGCGCTTCAGTGTGGAAAACTGAAGGCTGAACCCAGAGACATTGGCAGTAAGCAAAACTTGTCCTTGTTCCTGAGCCTGGATGGCTTGACCTCAACCCACATCAGCAGGGAACTTGCTGGCTAATTTGGGGTGCTATTTGTGAATACAGAATGGAGATGTGCAAGTTCTTGCAGGGTCCCCTAACACATCCACGTATATCAAATCTCTTAAGAAGGGACAGGTCAGCCCTTCCAGGTAGGCCAGTGGTGAAATGCTCCCAGTTCGCACTGGCTTGCCCGATTAGGTAGCAATGGCAGCTGCTGGTTCGGAGGACCATTAGCAAAAATCCTTGGCCCCGCCCCCTACCTCTGCTGAGCTGCACCATCAGCAGAGGGTTTTTTTTTACTTTTAAAAGTTTTGCTTCAGCCAAAAACATGCCTTTAAAAGTAAAAAAAAACCACTCTGATGATCGCGGGGCTGAGCAGAGATCATCAGAACACTTTAAAAGTTGTTTTTTTTTTAAAAGTCTTCAGCCGATGGGGAAAAAAAGGAAAAGGGGTGGGGGCTTTAAAAGGCTCCTCTGATCATTCCAGCTGAGTTCCTCATCACCAGAACCTTAAAAAACATGTTTTCTACATGTTAAAACAATTATTTTAAGAGGTTCTGGGCTGCTATGAGGGAACTTCAGCTGAGATCATCAGAGGAGCTGACTTTAAAACTTTTTTTCCTCTGGCGATCCCTCCTGATCCTAGCAGGCTTTTAAAATCACTTTTTAACAGCCCCCACTTACAAGAGCCCCCACCCATGCCCACCCAATGCCCCCTCCTCACTTACCTATAATTACTGCATATTGCTCCTTTCAGGCTGGCAACGCAATGCTTACTTCGGCCACTGATTACAGTCTGCTTTGACTTCCTGCTTTGCTGAATGAGGAACTCCGGGAGTTGAAGTCCACAAACCTAAAGCTACTAAAGTTGGAGACCCCTGATCTAAATAAATAAATAAAAATAATAAAATAAAATATTTGTGCAGCTTTCTGAGATTTGGTGTGTTTCTGTAGTGTTTCACTCTAACTACACAAACACACAAAATCTCACAAAGCTGTATGTGGCATTTTGTGTGTGTGTGAGTCAGTTGTGTTGTGTGTGTGTAAAGTGTGAAAGTGTGAGGTTCCTACTTATTGCAGTGGCCATTTTGGGTGAAGTGTAGCTCCTTTTACATTGTGTGTGAGTCAGTTGTGTTGTGTTGTGTTGTATGTGTGTAAAGTGTAAAAGTTGGTTTTTGATACCTCTTATTGTTTTGTATACTTTGTTTATTATTTTTATTATTTATTGTTATTGGCCATGCCCACCCAATCATCTGACCACCAATCTACGCCCACCAATTAAGCCATGCCCACAGAACCGGTAAGGAAAATTTTTAGATTTCACCCCTGAGGTAGGCCCAATCAAGATGCAAATATTGCAGGAATTATAAGAATGTTGCTTCATTATTGTAGGTCAAATGAGCAGAATCTTGAAAGCCTGTTCCAAATGTCTCACGTTTCCATCTTCTACCAAAGAAAATGAAAGTGGGGCTATTTTGAGTTGCTCTTTGATACATCCTTCTGACCCTGAACTGTGTAATTTCCTCTCTAAACCCATCATAATGGTTCGCTCTTTCCTCCCCCCCTCTAAATGGGTTTATTGTTCCCTCCCAAAGATCCACTCCAAATTCCTTTACAGGACATTATAAGACCAGTGGCTGCTCCTCAAGTCCTTCACTAGGCATGGTCTGCAGCATTAATTAGATTCTGTTCTTGCTGAAAATTACGCATGTTTCATAGTCCCAGCCTTGATGTTACAACATATAATAGAGACCTATCAGAGTCTCTTTCAATGCGGTCAGTGGGCCTGGACCTCTCACAAGGTGATGGTCTACGTCAGGAGTGTGCAAACTTGGCAACTTTAAGACTTGTGGACTTCAACTCCCAGAATTCCTCAGCCAGCTTTGCGGGGGAGTTGAAGTCCACAAGTCTTAAAGTTGCCAAGTCTGGACACTCCTGGTCTATGTAAAGTATAGTTCAGGATTTGGAATGATGGGATGAATCCAGACTTTTCATTCAAGGCAGCAAAATGAATCAGATAAAATATACTGGCAAATTGTTTCAGTCTTTGAAGTTTCCAACCCTTACTAGGTTGTTATTTTTAATGGTCAAAGACAATGGAGCAATAGATATATATTAAGATAAGATGTATCAAGAACAAATTGAACGGCAGTGGTGAGGGTTCAAGTGAATATGCCCTCAGTGTCTTGGAAAGGTTCTGGGGTACCCAATGCCAGTTTAAGTTCATCACCAACTCATTGTTCTTAGAATTGACTCCGTTGTGGGGTTGATATAATTTGGAGAGAGAGAGATAACATTTCTCTTTCCTTCTAAAAATAACTGGATTATAAATTAATTCACTGGACAGAAAGCCTTGAAACCATACCCAGCATGTAAACCATGTGACATGTAAAAGTAGGAAGTATGTACCATGTGGATGTTAAAATAACTAGTTTGAAGAACTGGAAGAAATTAATGATAAGATTTTTTAAAGGGAAAAAAGACTAATCATTCAGTTCAGGAATACTTTTTAAAAAAAATGTTATTCCAGGAACTGTGGTTGAGTTTATTTAATCAATAACAACATTAACATAAATTCAAGGTTTTTTTAAAAAAATCAAAGAAACCCCTAATAAATATAAGGTACTGTAAAATGTTTTGCATTTTTGTGATATATTTGAATATTCAAAATACTTCATACTTTTTGTGATATATTTGAATATTCAGAATACTTCATATGGAATAAAGATTGGAATTGCTATTTCCTGAATTGGAGACACCCTGATGAGGCTTAAAGGATACGATTTTGTCAATTGTGATCTATGGCATTTTAGCACCCAAAAGAGTAAAACTGGTCTTCATAATGCCATGTGCCTACACTTAAATCAAGCTCTACATTTTGATGTATGAAAGAGAAAGTGAGACTTCAGACAGGAGGTGGAAACCAAAGGAAAAGGATACTAAAAATAAGACTGGCTAGAAGAAACCCACACAGTCTAGTGGGAGCCTTGCTTTAGGGTTTGCTAGCAGGTTAACAGGGAGAATGAAGTGATAACTAAAGGAAACAGGATATTGCAAAGTAATGGAAGAAGCTAAAGATAAATTGCTTTGGGATCAACATGGGTGGAAAATTAAAGGAAAACAGCAATAGAGAAGTCATGACATTTGAATGACAGGCTGCAATTTATTCACTTGTTTAACTGCTGTCTTTGGGTTCCCAGGAACACTCCAGAGGGACAGGATCTTTAAAAACTTCACGCGGAAACGCCAACGGGCCATGCGCAGGAGAGTTCACCAAGTCAACGGACACAAGTTTATGGCAACTTACTTGCGGCAACCAACGTACTGTTCACACTGTCGGGAATTCATCTGGTATGCTTGAAATGAAAACAGGTTTGAATGGGAGCTTTCACCCAGGAAATTGCTTTCATAATTCCTGCCCCTTTTGCTAAATATAAAGTTCCTTTTGGGTTGATCTCAATTCCTTGTGACTTTATAAATACATCCATGTGGTTTCCTGGCCACAGTTCAGAAGTGATTTAGAATTTCCTCCTTCCAGGATGTGTGTTTACATCCCAGCATTCTCTGGAATTCTCCCCTCCAGGTACTAACCAGGCCCTGACCCTGCTTAATTTCTGAGCCACATATTTAAAGCCAGCTGCTGCCACCTGCTGAATTCAGTATGAGCAGCCTAATCCCTAAACAAGTCAAGAGCAGGTTACTCAAAACAATTATTCTTCGGATCAAATCAAACCTAGGCAAACTATCCATTCTGCAGGGGAAGAGTTAGAGGTACTTTCCGGTACGGTGAAGATAGTGGAATCAATGTAGATTCTGTAGAAGGTGATCTGAAGTTTACGGTTCAGCACCAGAGAGTTATAGCTTTTGTTTTAAAACATGCAAATTACTTTGATTGAAATGGTTGATACAGTGGAACAGCTTGCCTTCAGAAGTTGTGGGTGCTTCATCAATTTGTTTGAAATGGTATAGAGACTCTTGCTTGAGCAGTGGGTGGATCAGAAGACCTCCACGGTCCCTTCCAACTCTATTATTCTGGTTTTATTACAATCGTTGGTTATTAATTATATATTATCTAATATGTATAAAATAATCTTGATGGGAGCAAACAAGTCAAGTCAAATTTCTCAATTAATAACTGGATGGAATTAGGTCTCAGGCGTGGAGATTTAGGGCTTTAATTCCTCCCTCCCACTTTTCCCCATGGCAATCTCAGCCTAGATTGAGCCCTTGCCTCTATTTGCATCAGTGAAAAAGCTTCCATTGGATCTCACGGAAGCTCTTTTATGTGTTCAGTTGCCTAGCCCTGATTAGCAAAAGAGGAGAGAAACAAGTCAGACTATAAAGCCCTCTTATCATCTATGTTATGCTCCTAATTTGCCTCCAGTCAGTGTATATGCCAACACAATTGCATGGATTTTTCCATCAAATGTTAATAATGCAGACTGCATATTGGATGATATTTGCAATGTCCTAAATAGTTTTGTGAAATGCTCTCACTTTTTAAACACAAAGCAATGAGTGCATGTTTTCATAAATATGTTTCTTGTTGTCCATTAACTGAAAAAAGAAATTTGAATTTCTTTTCCAAACCCTTCATAATGGTTCACTCTTTCCTCTTCCCCACCTTAACAGCTTTATTGTTCCCTCCCAAAGGTGGGAATTGAATTTGAATTGCAAAACTGTTTGTTGGAGTGGGCTGAAATATTTTGGGTGACAGTTAGTCAGTACAGTGTAGGGACATTTATTACAACTTACATAAGTGTGTTCATAGACTTTGATCCTTAAAATAAAACAACACTGTGGCTAAAAGCCAAAACTCATCTATTTCTAAGTAAGCTACATCAAACCTAACAGGATTTCTATCTCAATTCTTGTGGAAAGGATGGGATTGATAGGCTATGACTGATGCACATGTCCCTGAGATTAATCTCATGGAGATTTGTGGTGCTTACTTCCTACTAAAAGATTGCACTGAGTCTTATGTTTATGTCTAAATTTCTCTCTTAGAGTTTTGATTATAAATTTTAGTCAGAATTCATTCTGAGTTTTATTAATACTGGAAGTAAGATTCATCATCTAAATTTGGATTTTGTGTATTTTAAAATGTATTTACAAAATGTCAGTTATAATGAATAATAAAAATAATCAGTTGACTCTGGTCATTTAACAATGAAAGCAAAATAAGCAACCCATAAATGAAAACTCATCATTTCTAATTGTTCTTACTTAACTAAAGAAAATGGTTGTGTTGTGTTCATCAGTTCAAATGCCCTTTAGAGATTTTTGGAATGCCAAGAATGAAGGAGCATGTTCTACCTTATGAGGACAGCCTTGCAGAGATTCCTTCTAGTTCACATCCCTTTCAGGTCTGATAATGAAGGGACCTTGAGCAAGCCTCCCTCATAGTTCAAAACAGGAAGGCAGGATCGTTTTGGGTAAGGTGGTTTTGATGAAACCCAGTGTTGTGCCATATTGGACTTCATAAGTGATACCCAACACTTTAAGCTGGGTGCAGCATTGCAAAATAAGTGCTATCCTGGAATAGCAGCTTCCACCCACCCACAATTTGGCTACTGCATTCTGTGTGCGGTGTAGCTTCTGAGTTATTTTGAAAGGCAGCCTCACCTAGTACATTGCAGTAGTCAAGATAGGGTGGAAAAGGCATGCATTATCCTCACCAAAGCTTGCAGCTCCAGGTGGAGACCTACTTGGCATATCAGCTAAAGCTGGTCAAAGTATCCCTGAGTCACAGCTTCCACCTGCTCTTCCAATGCTAACTATGAATCCTGGGCAAGCCCCAGTGACACACCTGCTGTGTTAAAGGGAGGATGATTCCACCACTAGTACTAAAGTTTCCAGAGTGCCTAAACGTTTCTGGATGAACAATAACTTTGTCTTCTTAGAGTTTAAGCTGAGTTGCTGATACGAGATACATTTTGAACTTCGCAGCTGCCGCTCAACCTTTGTTTTGTTCTTGTGTCAGATTACCTGACCTACTTTTTAAGAGTTTGATCTCATCCTGAGTCATATGTTGTCTCTGCTTTATCTTCAACAGGGGAGTATTTGGAAAGCAGGGATACCAGTGCCAAGGTACAGTAAGTTATTGTTAGGGTTACATTATGCCCTACACATTTGTCATTTTCTCCTTTTTACATAATCTGCTTGCAGTTAATGGGAGATTAGAACGAATACGTTTTTGTGGCTCACTGAATATTTTAAACTCTTTTCTGCCTTTCAGTCCTTAAAGGGTTAATTTCCAGTCCTGACCATTTTTATTGTCTTTTTTTGCACATACCCCAGATTGTTTAGATCAGAGGCAATAAAAATTTAGTCCATCTAAGAGCAAATCTTACTTTTCTGTATTAGTTTCTGATAGTTTCCATTGTTTCCCTTTTCTGCCTTCTTTTCTAGTTTGCACGTGTGTTGTGCACAAGCGTTGTCACCATCTCATAGTTACAGCTTGCACATGCCAGAATAATAAAAAGAAGATGGATATGAAGGTAAAGTCACAGTTACACATTTGGAGTTCTGCATGTTGTTAATTCTGGACCAAAGGGGTTATGGGAATGGTTTTGGAATAGTTATGAATTACTATTACTAAAGACAAATCAAGATGGATAAAATATAGAGGAATCAAAACCTAACAGTAAATATATTATCAACTGCAGCGTTATGACATAATGTATTATTCCATAATCCATAATGTATTGATTGTTTCCTGATTGCTTATTTGTACCCTATGATTATCATTAAGTGATGTACCTTAGAATTCTTGATGAACATATCTTTTCTTTTATGTACACTGAGAGCATATGCACCAAGACAAATTCCTTGTGTGTCCAATCACACTTGGCCAATAAAAAATTCTATTCTATTCTATTCTATTCTATTCTATTCTATTCTATTCTATTCTATTCTATTCTATTCTATGTATTATTCCTTAGATAATATGCTTTATTTGATGAATTTTGAAGTAGCTGCATGCCTCTATTTACCTGCTGCTTAACTCCATTGGTTTGTGAAAAATTGATGTGGCAATGCGAAGAGTAAAGGTATCATCCAATCAGTGTTAATAAAGATAACATCAAATGTATTTATTTATTTAACAAATTTATATGGCCATTCATTGCATATAATGTGTCTGGGTGGCGTACAGTCATGGCAACAATTAAAAGAAGGTAACCAAGTGCAGAAAAAGAGAATGTTCTGCTATTCTGTTTTATTTATAACTTGAAGACCATAATTGGTTAATTCAATTCAGTGTTAGAAGAAATTATTCACCTTGATTGGTTTTTAGATTTTATAATAAGAATTCTTTATTGGCCAAGAATTTATTGATTCGACACACAAGGAATTTGTCTTCGGTGCATAAGCTCTCAGTGTATGTAAAAAATACATTCATCAAGAATCATAAGATACAACAGTAATAGTCATAGGATACTAAATAAGCAATCAAAATCATACTAGGAGACTAAATAAAACAATATAAATTGTAAAGATACAAGCAACAAGGTTATAATCATAAGTAGGAGGAGATAGGTAATAGGAAGGATGAGAAGAAGAATACTTGAAATTATTCAAGTGTTATTCTATATTTAATTATAGAATTTAATTAAGTTATAATTGAAGAATTATACTTGAAATTTGCTTAAGTCCAAAAAGTTCCCTGTTTGTTTTTAATGCCATGTCTCTTTTGCAAAGAAGTAAGCAGTCTTTACATTTTGAAACCATCTGCATGCATTTTTATTGTCAGTCGTATCAAGATCAACAGCACAAATTTATCACACTTTCAGTAACTTTTTTTTTTATTATTTACATTTATATCCCGCCCTTCTCCGAAGACTCAAGGCGGCTTACAGTGTGTAAGGCAATAGTCTCATTCTATTTGTATATTTACAAGGTCAACTTATTGCCCCCCCAACAATCTGGGTCCTCATTTTACCTACCTTATAAAAGATGGAAGGCTGAGTCAACCTTGGGCCTGGTGGGATTCGAGCCTGCAGTAATTGCAGGCTGCTGTGTTTTAATAACAGGCTATCTTACAGCCTGAGCCACCACAGCCCTTGATCTCCAGACCATAATGACTTTTTAAAATCTCAGCTTTAGCTCAGGGGTCTCCAACCTTGGCAACTTTAAGACTTGTGGACTTCAACTCCCAGAATGAAAAGAGGGATGGGAAAGAGCAGGTCTGAATGTTTCTTATGTTAAGGATTCCCTTATGTAGAAACTAGATCAGGAAGAATCTAGCCTGAATTCCCTGAAATATGGGTTTTCTGAGTGTTGGGAGTTTGGATGTAGAAGTAATTGAAACAATACAGTTAAAAGACTCAGGGGTAGATGCAAACATTTCGTATTGACTCATCAGTACCTACATTACATTAACACGGTTAAAATCAGCCTAAAATATAAGATCTTGCAAGAGCATGAATTAAGCCCATAACGTGTGCAGGAAAGCAACCGATGAGAAGTAATTTAACTGACACTGAACCGATATTTTTTTTTTTGCATTTATATCCCGCCCTTCTCCGAAGACTCAGGGCGGCTTACACTATGTCAAGCAATAGTTTTCATCCATTTGTATACTATATACAAAGTCAACTTATTGCCCCCCAACAATCTGGGTCCTCATTTTACCTACCTTATAAAGGATGGAAGGCTGAGTCAACCTTGGGCCTGGTGGGACTTGAACCTGCAATATTGCAAGCAGTTGCTGTTAATAACAGGCTGCATTAGCCTGTTGCGCCACAGCATAAAATTGCCCTTACTTTAGAGTAGCTGTTAAGTTATCTGAAACTTACTGACATCAATTAAAAGTCTGAATGATAATCAAATGGGGATTTTTACTGATTGGGTGGGGAGAGCATCTGGGTTTACTCAGTTTTGGGCAAACCATTTTTCAGCCTCAAAATCAAGCTAGATGTGATTCGCTTTGCTTTCCTTTGTGAGAAGAGATGGTAGATCCTGTTTTTTTTCTTTAACAAGTAGCCATGGCTGGCATGTTTGGGACCAGCTGAATCAAAAATACAAGTTGTGGGTGGTGGAGATGGAAGGACTTTAACTTTGGAGTCCTTGGTGCTTTCTGGGCTTGGTTGTTTTCTTGCAGACATTTCATTGCCCAAATAAGTAACATCATTGATAAATGTAATGCAAGAAAATAACCAATCTCCAAGAACACTAAGGACTCCACAGTTCAAGCCTGGAATTTTAACTTCTTGTCCTAACTGATATTCATTCCTTCTGTCCAAATTATTTGCTGTGAGAACAAACTCATGAGACCAACTTTACGTTATAGAAACATTAAATCAAACTCTTAAGCCCCAAAGCCAGGCTCTCTCTTTTCTTCCTTGCCTATCAAACCGGGGGGCAGTAACATTCTCTGTCTGCCTTGCGTCAAGAACTGTAAGCTGAAAAATAAGGATTATTATTTGATAACTTATCACCAACTTTTCTTCTTTTGCTGCTTTTTCTTCCTCAGTTTTCTGAGCAGAGATTTGGAATCAATATCCCACACAAGTTCAGAATCCACAATTACAAAGTGCCAACCTTCTGTGATCACTGTGGCTCTCTCCTCTGGGGAATCTTGCGACAAGGGCTTCAGTGCAAAAGTAAGCTGAAAGTCTACACAAAGATGAGAGTCCTTCTCTGCGGAATTTCTTTAGTTTTCCTGTTCTGAATTTTGTGTGTGTGTAGGGGGGCATACTTTTGCATGCAACACTAGATAGGCTGCACTTCCCCCTCCCCATTTGCACAAATTTTGCATGTACCCTGTTTTCCCAAAAATAAGAGCCAGTCAGAAAATAAACCCTAGCATGATTTTTCAGGATGCTCGTAATATAAGCCTTACCTCAAAAATAATCCTCAGTTAAGATCATCAACCAGACTAGGTTGTGACCTAGGCCCAAGTAGTGATTACCAAACACAATTCAGTCCTGAACAACCTTATTTTATTAAAACAGCTGAGAATTAATTCATTCTCAGCTTAATCCAAAACAAATTCTTCATAAACAATCCTTCGGTTTTATCACCAACCTTTGTTGTCTTTGGCAACCTGCCAAAGGCTTTTCTTGGCAAAACCCTCACAAAGTTCAAGAGACGCTGACAAGAAACAATGGAATCAACATTGCTTTTCCACAAAGAATCAAATGGCTTGTTGCTGCTCTTTTAAGCCTTATGGGAGTGGCCAATCATCTTCTGGCCTTACTCCTGAGTCGTCCTTTTTGTTTTAGCTGCTCTTGCCTTCTCGCAGTTCTTCTTATGGATGCACTAGGAACAGGATTCTCCCATTCCTCTGCCTGTCTGCTGTCTGCCTCTGGAGGCTCTGGAGTCCACGCATCACTCCCAGATGGCCCTGGCCCCATCTCTGCGTCCAACGCAGAGCCTTCGTCCGGGCCTTCCGCTGACTCCAGGACTGGCCCATTGTCTTCCCCAGCCTTCTCATTGTCCGACTCCACTGCCAGGTCTGCAGGCTGCTGGCGGACTACAACACAGACGGAGGCGTTTAATACTGTATTTCTCCCCAAATAAGACCTAACTGGAAAATAAGCTATAATGCATCTTTTGGAGCAAAAATTAATATAAGACCCGATCTTATTTGGGGGGAAACACGGTACCAGTTTTTATCTATATTACCTAGTTAGGCATCCCTAAGATTTGGCTATAAATGTAGTACATTTCATAAGGAGGAGATTAAGGAGAGGAATGAAAATAGGCCTGAGTTATCAGGCATTGCACTACTGCTTGCTAATATTCTAAAGCAGGATTAGGCAACAGAGCTATTTTTTTTCTTTTTTTAAAATAGAGGTGGCCAGGGGCACTATTTGGCAGAGCACCCAGAAAGTGACAATACTGAAGGCAAGACAAGAAGCAATAGTTGGAAACTAATCAAGGAGAGAACAATCTAGAACTAAGGATGAATTTCCCAGCAGTTAGAATAATTAATCAATGGAACAACTTGCCTCCAGAAATTGTGGGTGCTCCAACATTGGAGATTTTTAAGAAGAGCTTGTCTGAAATGGTATAGGGTATGAGCAGGGGGGTTGGACTAGAAGATCTCCAAGATCCCTTCCAACTCTGTTATTCTGAAGTTGGCAGGAACTTTGATTTTCTTTATTTCCATGTTGTGTTCAATTAAGGTACGTATTGATTTGCATGTTAAGTATGAACGGAGGGTTTGTAAGTATGTACAAAAAGTATTGTACATAAGTATGATGACTGAGGATCTCCATAGACATGAAGTATGAACTGTTCAGATATGGAACAAGTCCAGGGGAAGTGACGGGGTCTATTCTCATGGAGCTAGATCAGGAGTCTCCAAACTTGGCAATTTTAAGATTTGTGGATTTCAAATTTCTTTTGGGAGTTGAAGTCCACAAGTCTTAAAGTTGTCATGTTTGGAGACCGCTGAACTAGATGAACAGTAGCTGAGTGATGATCTGTGAGGGACATTGTACTTAACGCTTGTGTTGCAGATTCAGCATTAAACAGGGAAGGTAAAATGGTATTCATCAAACTGGCGTTTAGCATACATCCTGTGTTTTGTTTAACAACGGTTAAATAAAACATAACTGCTTGGATTCATGCGGTATGATTGAACACTCTGCATAAACCTTGATCTATGATTCAAATGGAGGGAATAAGGACTGGATTTCTCTCATGCATTCTCATGCTGTCATTAGGAAACAAACATCATTTTGTTCTTGTCAGCGCCTGGCAGAAATAATGTTTGAAAACTTTTGTTTTCACTTTCAGTGTGTAAAATAAATGTACATATTCGGTGCGAATCCAATGTAGCTCCAAACTGTGGGGTGAATGCAGCAGAACTAGCCAAGACGTTGGCATGTATGGGACTGCAACCTGGAAATATCTCTCCAAATGGGGTAAAAACTTTGTTTTCCCTCCTCTTTTTCTCCACCACAGTGAATTGGATTTTAAAAAACAACAACATATGTGTACATATGTTGCTTACAGTATATGCACTACAGGATGAGATCAGACCACGACTATTCGTGCATACACAGTTATTCTCTTTCAGGGTAAACAACAGAAAGGAATATGAAATAGTAGCCCAAAGAAATTAAAGTAATAAGGGAGGGAAAAGGAAACATAGCTAATATAATTTAAACCAAGACTATTTTCTATTCATCTCCTTGACTTTCTATCCTTGGAAACTAATCTTACATCTTCCCTTCTCTGTTGTTCTTTAAACTTCCTGTCTCAATCATGACTTTCTTGAATTTCCTTTTCCATTCCACCCATTCACTCTTCCTTCATGTATTTGTTTTGTAATTTGATCTTCATTCATTCTCTTTATATGTCCAAACCACTTAAGTCTAGTTTTATACTAGTTATTCACTTTGGTGCTCAGTCACACATCTTAAAATGTCTTATTTCTTTTCCCATCTTTAATAAACATTCTATCAAGGTACAGGGCACACATTCATTTATTTGCCTTAGTTATTGACATATTGATATAATTTGCAATTATTGATTTCATTTATCTGCCAAATATTACTACCTTGGTCTTTTAGTTTTTAATTTCCTGTTTGATACATTTGTTCCATAATTCTGGGAATCATTCAGGTTTTCAGCCAAGAACAATTCATCATCTACATACAAAATCCACATAGGTTTATGTCCTTAAGCAGTTTGTCACCATAAACATTCTTTATATAGTTCTTCATAAATTCATTACATCATCAAGATGATATTAGACACCCTTGTCTTTGTTCATTATTCATTGTTGAGCTAAGCATTGAGCTTTCAATTAATTCTCATGCATGGTTTATTTCCATCATATACCATTCCTATTGTATTCAGAAATCAATCTTCAACTTCATATTTGAATGCATAATACATTCTGTAATTCAAGTCAATTCAGTTTATTGCACACTTGCTTTAATCAACAAACGAACAATACATTTTCTAGTCATATCTGGTCTCCCCACCCTCTAAAGAGTAGTTCTACCTTCCAAAGCTGAGCTGGGTGAATTAAATACTTTCCCCATTAGGTCAAGCTAATTTATTTATGAGGTTTGAGGTCCAAAATTTCAGGTTGGTGCATCTTGCCTCCTCCTCTTCAAAAGGTTATACCTCCTGACAGTTTTCTTTTCAAAATTGAGTTTCTGAACTTCATAGAGGCTGAGAAAATTGAGTACTGTTTTGCAAAAAGCAACTCATGACTATTTATTCTTTACAGAAGTTAGTCTCTAAATCAACGTTGAGACGCCAGAAAAAAGACAGCACGAAGGATGGCAGTGGGATGGTTGAAGTATCAGCCAGTAGGCTTAAAATTGAAGATCTAATATTCATCCGAGTGCTGGGAAAAGGCAGTTTTGGAAAGGTAAGTGTTTCTGTGGAGATTTCCATGAAGTAGTTATACTTCAGTGTAACTTTTGGTTATTTGAAATAAATTTGCATTAAAAGAAGGTTTAGTTGGACCAGGCTGCATTCATATATTACCCTGTTTCCCTGAAAATAAGACATCCCCTGATAATTAAGCCCAGTTGGGCTTTTGAGCGCATGCACTAAAATAAGCCTCCCCCCAAAAATAAGCTCACCTAAAAATATTTAAAGGCAGAGCTGGAAATCAGGTTACATGGCAAGAGGAGCCCCATCTTGCTCCATGAGCCCCAAAATAATAAGACCTCCCCAAAAATAAGGCCAAGGACTTATTTCGGGGTTCAAAAAAATATAAGACAGAGTCTTATTTTTGAGGAAACATGGTATGTTAATCTATAACTGTAGTTTGATTTTTGTCTTAAAACCTAGAGGCTTCTAAATTATTTCTTTTTTTTTCTTCTTTATTTTTTTTTAAAGTTTTATTTTAACATTCATATCCAATAACATATTTAATGTACCATCATATACAATTAATCCGACCTGCCCGGTCACCACCCCCTTCCTTTAACTCTCTTCCCTTCTCTACCTTCTTCTACTTTCCACGACCATCCTCCCCTTCTCTTATCTACCTCCTCTCTTCCTTCCTCCCTACTCCTTTCTTCTCCCTCTTCTATCCCTCTTCCTTCCTTTCCTCTTCCTCCTCTTCTCTTTCCTACCTCCTTCTCTCTTCTACTTCCTTCCTTCCTTCCTTCCCATCATTCTGAAATGGTAGCCAGGCAGCTCCGATCTTACATTGAAGATTATACATCTTCAATCATCTCTGTACATTAACCATCAATCCATTTTTTTACCTCATCCCCCCTCCCCCTCCCTTCCCCTCCCTCCCCCCACCCCCCGGGACTTCCCAGAACCGAATACAGGGTATAAAACTAACAGTCAAAAATTAAAATATAACACAAATCATAATCCATAGTCACTCCTTAAAACCTCGACTCCCCGATCTCAGAAATTTCCAATTGAGTTCGTATTTGTTCTTCATTAAAGTACATAGTTTTTAATATCCAACCTTCATCAATCAGTACCAAAACAACGTTCCATCTTCCAATATTCACCAAGGATTCTTCTGAAATGTCTTTCTTCCTTAAGCAGTCTCTCAAGAATAGTTCATATTTCCAACTTAATTTCTTAAATTTTACTGTCCAACCTCCAAAGATAAACAATAATCCATCTTTTCATATCTTTGGTATCATTTAAATACATCAAATCAGATTACAAATATTATTATTAGTCCTATATTATCTCCACAATATATCAATTGTAATAATTAAAATCTTCACTTTACCTTACTTATATCAAATAACATTATTAAAATTACACCTATAACTTATCCAAAATATATCAAGTAACATGGCAAGAGGAGCCTCATCTTGCTCCATGAGCCCCAAAATAATAAGACCTCCCCAAAAATAAGGCCAAGGACTTATTTCGGGGTTCAAAAAAATATAAGACAGGGTCTTATTTTCGAGGAAACATGGTATGTTAATCTATAACTGTAATTTGATTTTTGTCTTAAAACCTAGAGGCTTCTAAATTATTTCTTATAACAGAAGTACAAAATTGCAGTCCTGGCAGGATTTTTGTTTTGAACCATGACATCTGCTCACACTTTTATAAGAAATAGCATTAAGGACATAACATTCATTAAGAGACATTGCATCATGTCCCTTTAAATTGTGAAGATGCTTTCTGTTATTAACCTTAAATCAAAATGAAGGTTTTTTTCTTTTTCTTTTTTCTTTCTTTTTTACATTGTTTTCATTAAGTTCTCAGTAAAGTCTTGGGCCTCAACTGCTCTTCATATGCAACTTCTAACGTGTCATTTAAAGACTGCTGTGTCCCTCAAACCAAATAAGCCTTGTTTGTAGCTTAGTATCCTGTGTGAATTCAGCCAATGTGTTTTTTTATTCAGGGAGGCCCCATCTAATGTCATGTGACTTACAGGTAGTCCTTGAGTTATGATTGCAATGGAGTCTGTTCATAATTCATGACAGTTGAAAATTGGGTCCCCCATGTGACTGGCCTATTTTTGTGACCTTTCTGTGGCAGTTGTTAAGCGAATCACTGCAGCCATTAAATGGTTTGCTATGGGTGTGGTTTGAATTAAATGCTGGTTTTTAGCAAAACCATTGTAAAGCATGGTCGTGTGACTGTGGGGCTTTGCAAGCAGCCATAAATGAGCCTGAAATGCAGTCACATTACTGTGGGAGTCCCCAACTGTTAGAACTGTCGTAACTTCAAGTGGTTGCTAAGCAACCAGTTGTACATGGTGGGCTACTTAATTTCTGAACAAATACACCCAAGTTTGACCTGTTAGCAGGAAAGATCATGTCTTGCTCTTTCTGAGATACTTCCGTAATTATTTGTTTTGTTTTGTTTTCAATTAAATATCCTGCTTTGTGGCAAATTTAGGTAATGCTGGCTAAAACAAAAGAGACAGGATATCTTTATGCTATCAAAATGCTAAAGAAAGATGTCATTCTTCAAGATGATGATGTGGAGTGTACCCTAACAGAGAAACGAATCCTGACTTTAGCAAGAAACCATCCTTTCCTCACTCAGCTTTTCTGCTGTTTTCAGACCGCTGTAAGTATCTCTTAAAACTTCAGGAGGTGGGGGGGGGGGTGAAGGCTTCTGGCATTACCAGTTATGAATTGTTGCAGCAATTCTATTTTTTAAAAAACCTTCTTCATGGTTTTCTGTAGAAAGAAGAATGAAGAAAATAGGAAGTTCACAAATGAAGGACGATGAATTCTCAGTAATGTGAATAAGGCAGAATAGTTGCAAAGGGAGTCCTGCATTCCCTCCTTTCCATACTGAATCAGCATGATCACAAAATAAAAATAGTTTTTGGGAAAAGACCTACATTAGAGTTTGTGATCCTGCAATTTTTCTAGAACCAAAATGGAATTACAGAATTGAAGAGTCCCTAAAGGTAAAGGGTCCCCTCGTACATATATGCTAGTCGTTCCCGACTCTAGGGGGCGGTGCTCATCTCCGTTTCAAAGCCAAAGAGCCAGCACTGTCTGAAGATGTCTTGTCATGTCCCACTCCTCCTCTGACGGCCGGGTCGGGGAAGTCCGTATCAAGCGTGCCTCTGCAGCTTTGCCAAAGTTCTGTCAGAGTTCTCAGGGCAGGCAGGAGATAAGGATGTGACTTCAGCAATCCAAATTAGACTTTGCCTGACTCAAAGAATGCCAGAAAGCAGATCCTTTTTATAAGCCATGGGGTGTGGCTCCATGACTCAGCACTTATCCAGGCCTGCCCCTCCCTTCCTTTTGCTGACGTCGCCTCTCCACTCTCCGGAAGCGTGGGTCCCTCCAGCCCCCAGCTGCCGGCAATTCCAGCTCGTGACTGGCTTCACACTCCCCAGGCTCACATGCTGTGGGGGAGGGGCCCAGCTGCTCCATTTGTCCGGGCATGGTGCCAGGACTGGGGGCTGGAGGCATGTAAGGCCATTCATCTTGCTCGGTCTGTCCGGGCATGGTGCCAGGACTGGGGGCTGGAGGCATGCCAGGACATTCTTCTGCACTATCAGCGTCCGGCAGGAGACGAGAGGGGCCCGGCTGCGGGGTGGGGGTGGGGGTGAGCGAGGCACAACATGTCTCTGTGGTCATGTGGCTGGCATGACTAAACACCAAAGGCGCATGGAACACTGTTACCTTCCCAGCAAAGGTGGTCCCTATTTTTCTACTTGCATTTTTTACGTGCTTTCGAACTGCTACATTGGCACTTTACTCGAAGGGCAAATATGTTCAGTGTTTTATGCTTATATCTGCATTTCCTTCCACTGCTCACGTAGTGGGAACCTTATATATGCCACCTTTAGTTATACAAAATAGAAAGATAAATGATGATGATTGTAATGTCTCTATACCTACTCTGACATCATCATTACAAAAATTTTTATTCATACTTTCAGAGGACCTGCTGATCCTCCAGTGTGGTACACGCCATCTTCTATAAGGAATATGCAGACACTGGACAAAGTGATCAGTCCTTACTCAGCAACGTACAATATCAACTTCTCTGTTGAGACAAGTTCACCTCCTATTGACAGCATATCATGCAGTTTTCTTAGAAATAATACAGTAACTCTCTGTTGCATACAGGATGGTTTTTGACTTCCAAGTCTAGTCTATAGGTCTGGGATATTTTGATGGTTTCCCATCCAAGCACCAACCTACTTAGCTTTTTTGCTATCAGCTAGTGTTAGCTAGGTTTTGTCATTCTCTATATTTATTTATTATTTATTAATTCAATTTGTATACTGCCCTTCTCCCGAAGGACTCAGGGCGGTTCACAGCCAAATAAAACACACATCATAAAAGTTAAAAACATTATAAAAAACTAAATCAATTATGGCCTAAAAAGACTAAAACAATAATATAATAAAAAACCCCATTTAAAACTACTTTAAGCTAGCCCTGCACGATGGAACAAAAAGGTCTCCAGCTCACGGCGAAAGGTCCGGAGGTCGGGAAGTTGACGTAACCCCGGAGGCAGCTCATTCCAGAGGGCAGGAGCCCCCACAGAGAAGGCCCTCCCCCTGGGGGTCGCCAGTCGACATTGTTTGACCAACGGCACCCCAAGGAGGCCCTCCCTGTGGGAGCGCATAGGTCGATGGGAGGCTGTTGGTTGCAGTAGGTGGTCCCGTAAGTAACCTGGTCCTATGCCATGGAGCGCTTTAAAGATGTTAACCAACACCTTGAATTGCACCTGGAAGACCACTGGAAACCAGTGCAGATTGCGCAGGAGAGGTGTTACATGGGAGCCTCGAGGTGCTCCCTCTATCACCCGCGCAGCCGCATTCTGGACCAGTTGGAGCCTCTGGGTGCTCTTCAAGGGGAGCCCCATGTAGAGAGCATTGCAGTAGTCCAGGCGGGACATGACAAGGGCATGAGTGACCGTGCATAGGGAAGCCCGGTCTAGAAAGGGATGCAACTGGTGTATCAGGCGAACCTGATAAAAAGCTCCCCTGGCCGTCATATGGTCTTCTAAGGACAACCGTGCATCCAGGAGGACGCCTAGATTGCGAACCCTCTCCGTGGGGGCCAATGAGTCACCCCCAACAGTCAGCAATGGAGTCAGCTGGCTGTACTGGGATACTGGCATCCACAGCCACTCAGTCTTGGAAAGGTTGAGTCGGAGCCTGTTTCTCCCCATCCAGACCCATACAGCCTCCAAGCACCAGGACATCACTTTGACGGCCTCATTGGGGTGGTTAGGGGTGGAAATGTACAGCTGGGTATCATCAGCGTACAGATGACATCTCACCCCAAACCAGGGATGATCTCGCCCAGCGGCCTCATATAGAGGTTGAACAGGAGAGGCGAGAGAACCGACCCCTGTGGTACCCCACACAAGAGGCACCTCGAGGCCAATCTCTGCCCTCCCGCCAACACCGTCTGCGACCGGTCAGAGAGATAGGAGGAGAACCACCAATAAACGGTGCCCCCCACTCCCAACGCCCCGAGTCGTTGCAGCAGGATACCATGGTCAATGGTATCAAAAGCCGCTGAGAGATCCAGTAGGACCAGGACAGAGGAACAACCTCTGTCCCGAGCCCTCCAGAGATCATCAACCAACACGACCAAAGCTGTCTCCGTGCTGTATCCAGGCCAGAAGCCGGACTGGAACGGGTCAAGAAAGACAGTTTCATCCAGGTACTGGGGGAACTGTTGTGCCACCACACTCTCAACAACCTTCATCACAAAACGAAGGTTGGAGACAGGATGATAGTTCACCAACACAGCTGGATCCAGGGAGGGCTTCTTGAGGAGGGGCCTCACCACCGCCTCTTTCAAGGGGAAGATACCCTCTGTCAGAGAAGCGTTGACAATTCCCTGAAGCCAGCCTTGTGTAACCTCCCGGGTAGCCAGTACTAGCCAGGAGGGTTCTATAGAACTCAGAATAATAGATGGACATGTGTCTGACATCAGAAATGGTAATATTGAAGTGGGAATCCTTTCAATTTCCTGAGACACAAAGGTCAACACCTTCAAGATTGCTCTCTTTGAACAAAGGGATTACAAAGACTAATTTCATAATTAAACAACTGATCTGGAATTTGTTAGGTTGTTTAATTGCACGGAGGTAATTCTTGCGTAAAGAGTACTTGGTCAGAGACCGTTCAAAGTTATGACAGTGCTTTACCAGGAGACTTACAGCAGGTTCTCATAGTTGCAGTCAGTACAATGTCATTTGATCTCAGTCATTTGATCTCAGTTTGGGCACTTGGGAACCACAGTTGCCCAATTGTGGCAAGGTGTGAAGTTGCAGTGTCCCACACAGTCACCATATGCAACCTTCACTGCTGACTTCTGGCAAGCAAAGTCAAGGGTAAGTTGGCAGAAGGTCACAAATGGTGATCACATGACTGCATGACACTTGGACCATGCAGGATTTGCCTAATGACAGCAACAGGGACTACTGGAACTGCCGTCATAAGTCAGCGCAATCACATGATGCCCTGCTTTATGACTGTGTCATTTAGCAATGGAATTCCTAGTCCTAATTACCATTGGTAAGTGACAATTACCTGTATCTCCTGGTTTAAGCACAGAACAAGGACTCTTATCCCACATGTTATTAACCTGTTTATATAAGCTTGCCAGTGTTGCATCTAGCTGCTACGTTGTTAATGCTTGCCACTTTATAGAGAATTTTTTCTGCCCCCTCATCTTTTACTGTTCTTTCCTTTTCCTTTGCTTTTCCCATAAAGCAATGGATAAAGGATATTCCTTCCTCGAGATTAAACTCCATGAATCTGATCCACGAAACAGGTGCAATGTAAAACTTTTTTTGTCTGTCTTTAAATTGCCACTCAAATCTCTGCGGCTTAAGGGAGGATGACCACTAGGTGGCAGAAACTGCAAGTGAAAAAGCACAGCTTGCCATTCACGTGGCCTTTTTAACTGAGAAAGGGATTACAGTCCTTGCAAAGAGCCAGTAGCAGCTCTTTAGTTCAGTTTCACTACTTTTTATGTTCCTGCCAAAGAGAGAGGCTATGGGCTACGGACTGAGCCCCAAGCCTTAATTTGACTTCGCAAAGCTTTCAGTTTCTTGCAGAAAAGGGAGGAAATCTTTTGCAGCCCTGGTTTTCCATCATAACATATTATTCCTAGCACCATGATGTCCATGTCCTGCCACCGCCCAAGTTTAGGAGATTGGCACAATGTGTTCTAATGATAATACTTCCTCCAAACTTGTTTTCAACTCCTCTGCCCTTGTCATATTATATATGTTTAAAGCTGCATGCATGATGTCGTTAGTTCTAGAAAACTGGCAGCATAAACTGTTTATCTAATCTTGCTTTTGAGTCAGTTATCAGAAAAAAACAAAGGATTCCAAGGATACCCATTTTAACTGTTTCAACATTGTTATGGTGTTATGTTATTTCATCATGCTCAAGTCCATAAATATGTAGATATCTATATTAATATGAACCAGAAGCAATGGACAGAAACTAATAAAGGATAGAAGCAACCTAGAACTAAGGAGAAATTTCCTGACAGTGAGAACAATTAATCAGTAGAATAACTTGCCTCCAGAAGTTGTGGATGCTGCAACACTGGAAGTCTTTAAGAAGGGATTGGACAACCATTTGTCTGAAATGGTATAGGGTTCCCTGCCTGAGCACAGGGTTGAACTAGAAGACCTAATCACTGCACCACCATAGTTATAGGCCTGCAGATAGCAAATAAATTTAACTCATTAGCAGGATTTTGTAAAGTGTCATAGAATCATAGAGTTAGAAGGGAACTTAGAGGTCATCCAGTCTTCTTTCCTGCTTAGAGCTTTTTTTACAGATCACTGCGTAGGCTCTGTTTGAAGATCTCTAGTGAAGGAGAAGTCACCATTTCATGTACTAGCTTGTCCTACTAGTTAATAACTCATTTTGTCAAGAAGTTCCTCATAATGTCGGTCTTTATAGTTTTAACTCATTGTTTCTTGTCCTACTCTGTGGAATAACAGAAAATAAGTCTTTGTCATTTATGTAGTCGGGGTTTGATCTCAGTATAAGTACTTCATTTCCCTGATAGAACTTCCCGAAGAACAAATTGCCTGGCTTCTTTGCCACTACTTAGTCATAACTACCCATTGATTGCGCAACTCTTATAGCCAGACAAACTCATTGACTCTCAACTGAAACAGTTAAAGGAGATCTTGTCTTCTTGCATTTACCAAAAACCAGAATGATTATTTATCCACTCACCCATCCTCAAAAAGTGGAAGGGCATTTATTTTTTATGTAGACACCACTGTTATAATTATGTTAGAAATATAAACCAATTCACCTTACAGAGGGGACTACCCAGCGGTGAAATCCCACCCCCCACCGTTCTATCTGGCTCGCCGAATCGGTGGTAGGAAGCTCCCCCCACCCGCCAGGACATAATTATGTCCCAATTTTTTTACCATCTGTGCATGCGCAGAAGGTTTTGCGCATGCACAGAGGAGGCACGTGTGTGCATCCCGAACTGGTAGCGAAGGTAAGTGGATTTCACCGCTGGGCTATTTTACCACTGGTATTCTTGCTTAGCCTTCTGTCCAAATGATACCAGTTGACTAGCAGAATGAGAACCAACATTTGTTCTACCTTCTTTGCATTTGATACAGTGGTGGGTTACCCCCGGTTCACACCGGTTCTATAGAACCAGTAGTAGTAGTAGTAGTAGTAGTAGTAGTAGTAGTAGTAGTAATAATAATAATAATAATAATAATAATAATAATAATAGTAATAATAATAGTAATAATAGTAATAATAGTAATAATAGTAATAATAATAATATTTTAATTTGTATACCGCCCTTCTCCCGAAGGACTCAGGACGGTGAACAGCCAAAATAAAAATGACAATCAATACACACAGTAAAATAAAAACACTAGTTAAAAAACTTATTTAAATTTGGCCCAAATTTAAAAATACATTTAAAATCCCAAAAACTAATTAAAAATTTAAAACCCTAAAAACAACTAAAAGTTCTATGCCAAAACTGGTGGGAGGCTCCCCGCACTCACCCAAACATCATCAAAAGCGATCTGCGCATGCACGATGTGCGCAGCCACAATGCGTGCATGGCAGTAAAGGTAAGTAGAACCCACCCCTGATTTGATAGCCGTTCAAATAAAACACTGTTTCAAATGGAGGTCAGACCTCCAATGGCCTTTCAAATAAAGAGTTATTTTCAATAAAACGGGACATTTGACCTCTTTCTGTCAATATAAATACTGAATGTATAGCAGGCAATCTGAAGTGGGGTTGCATTGAGAGCAAATCCAAATTTTCGATGTCCAATCCAGAACAAAAATGTCATTCCAGGGTTGAATTAGGTTGGTCAAATACCGTGTAGTTTGGTCTATGGGGGTAAAACCCTAAATATTTTGCTCTTGTTGCGGCGGTTTCAAATCAAAGGGATTTTTTAAAAAAAAGAATTATATGTGGGGAGAGAAAAAGAAATATAATCACCATCTTTCCACTGATGATGGTATGTGCTATTGCCTTTGATCAGGATCGCCTCTTCTTTGTTATGGAGTTTGTGAATGGAGGGGATTTGATGTTCCACATCCAGAAATCCCGTCGCTTTGATGAAGTCCGAGCCCGATTCTATGCCGCAGAAATCATTTCAGCCCTCATGTTCCTTCACGAGACAGGCATCATTTACAGGTCAGCAAAAAAACAATTCGTGATTTGTTGTTTTGTTGTTAGGTTCAATCAAGTGTTGCTTTTTGTTGGAGAGGATTCTTAATGGTGATTAATATACCTGCTAGAGCAGGGGTTTCCAACCTTGGCAACTTTAAGCCTTGGCAACTTTAACCTTGGCGAACTTCAATTCCCAGAATTCTGGGAGTTGAAGTCCGCCAGGCTTAAAGTTGCCAAGGTTGGAGACTCCTGTGCTAGAGTTCATAAATGGGATGGCTTTGTTGCACTGAAAGAGAAAACTTGACAGATTTAATTGAGTTGGGGGCATTATTGTGGAAGATGGGATTTGATTGGGAGTTGCTCAGAGATGGGTGGCTACATGAGCAATTCCCAATCAAATCTCACTTTTTTTAGTTGTATTCAGACCTGAGTTGGGAGGACATTCAGGAGATCTGCTTGAATATCATCAAATAACAACAACAACAACAACAACAACAACAACAACAACAGAGTTGGAAGGGACCTTGGAGGTCTTCTAGTCCAACCCCCTGCCCAGGCAGGAAACCTTACACCACTTCAGACAAATGGTTATCCAACAACTTCTTAAAAATTTCCAGTGTTGGAGCTGAAATGTTGGTGATTGTTATTCTAAAAATGCTTGTTGTGTAGCAATTTGAAATCTAGCTTTTTGGGGGAAACGGTACAGTCTGTGAGACTGGAAATGAGACAGAGTTGCAGAATTAGTTGGGAATATCTTTTTTTCTTGCCTGGGGACATGGTGACCATGAGGAACAACATTTACTGCGTATTTGGAAGCAAAATATTATGCTTGAGTGGAAGAATTGCACAAAGTATTTCCACTGATTTCTAATCTGTGTCCATAATAAAAAATACTTCTAGAACAGATTGTCCTGTGCGTTAACTTATGTGATCCCTCTTTGGATTCTTAGACTTAGTCTTACATGCTAGGAGTCCAAGATGATTTTTGTTTTCATTGTGTATTGCAATATCACACAGGATAACCAAAACAGCCTTTGAACAATTGTACATGCTAAAGTTGCAGAATTGCTCATTGAAAGTTGTTCTCTCTAAATGTAGTGGGTTTTGCTGTCAGTATCTAATTTATCCAAGGACTCTGTCAATCAAATGGTTCTGAGAGCCGTGGTAGCACAGTGGTTAGAATGCAATATTGCAGGCTAATTCTGCTGATTCCCGATTACCGGGAGTTTGGCAGTTCAAATCTCACTGGCTCAAGGGTTCCATTTATTTATTTATTTATTTATTTATTTTGTCACAACATCATATAAAAAGATTTTATAGTATATAAACATATATATGAGTAAATATTGGGAGGTATAAGCATCTATATATATATAGGAAAGAAGAAAAGAAAAACAATAGGACAGGAACGGTAGGCACATTTGTGCACTTATGCACGCCCCTTATGGTCCTCTTAGGAATGGGGTGAGGTCAATAGTAGAAAGTTTTTGGTTAAAGCTTTTAGGATTATGGGAAGAGACCACAGAGTCAGGTAAAGTATTCCAAGCACTGATGATTCTGTTACAGAAGTCATATTTGCTGCAATCTAGATTAAAGCGGTTAACATTAAGTTTAAATCTGTTGGTTGCTCTTGTATTATTGCAGTTAAAGCTGAAGTAGTCTTTAACAGGAAGGACATTACAATAGATAATTCTGTGAGTTAAACTTAGGTCTTGTCGAAGGCGACGGAGTTCCAAGTTTTCTAAGCCTAGGATTTCAAGTCTGGTGGGATAAGGTATTTTGTTGTTTTCAGAGGAATGGAGAACTCTTCTTGTGAAATATTTCTGGACTCGTTCAATTGTATTGATGTCAGAGATGTGGTGAGGGTTCCAAACAGGCGAGCTGTATTCTAGAATTGGTTTAGCAAATGTTTTGTATGTTCTGGTTAGTAGTGTAGTGTTTTTGGAAAAGAAGCTACGCAAGATTAGGTTTACAACTCTTAGAGCCTTTTTTGCTATGTAGTTACAGTGGGCTTTGGCACTTAGATCATTTGACATGAAAACTCCAAGGTCTTTAACGGGGTGGGGGTCATCAGTAAGGTAATGTCCATCTAGTATGTACTTAGTGTTTGGGTTCTTTTTTCCAATATGTAAGACTGAGCATCCTTCCAAAGTTGGTAAAATGAGGACCTAAATTGTTGGGGGTAACATGCAGATTCTGTAAACTGCTTAGAGAGGGCTGTAAAGCACAGTGAAGTGGTATATAAGTCTAAGTGCTATTGCTAAATCCATAAGTCAGATGTGCAGATTGAATTGTGTTTGCGTAATATGAGTTGACACAGTGTGAATTTCTTCAGCTCTGTTTTCTTGCATTCTTCCTTCATGATATTATAGAGCTTGACATTCATTAATTTTGGGCTCAATACCCATCATAAATTGAGGACTATCATTAGTTTACATAAATAATCATGGTTTTGATGTAGAAAACATAATGAAGGAGAGTGAAGAACTAGTTTTCATGCAGTCAAAATTACCGTATTTTTCGGAGTATAAGACATACCTTTTTCCCCCCTAAAAGAGGAGGGGAATAAGACATGAATAAGGAAACAGTGTGCCAGCTAAGCTATTTCTTGGAATTGATTAAATCATCTTTGCTGTTGTAAAAGACAAATGCAATCTCTCTTCTTGGATCCCATACATTACACTTTTGAGAAAGAGTTGCATGTTTACTGGGAACTGTCAATGAGTTCAAAAAAATTTCTGGTAAGCTGATTAGTATTGCAACTTGGACACTGTTCTACTGAATACTTTTTCATGTAATCTTTTATTTAAAACAAATGTACAACTCTTCACAACGCTAATAACTAATAATGAGGCAAATTCCCAGGAAGCATTTATTTATTTATTTATTTATTTATTATTTAAATTTTTATACCGCCCTTCTCCCGAAGGACTCAGGGCGGTTCACAGCCAGATAAAAAATACACAATAATACAATATAAATACGATTAAAATACAATTAAAAAACTTATTAAATTGGCCAAGATTAAAAATTTAAGATAAAAACCCATTAAAAACCCATAAATTTAAAAACTAACCCAGTCCAGCGCAGATGAATAAGTGAGTTTTAAGCTCGCGACGAAAGGTTCGGAGGTCCGAAAGTTGACGGAGTCCTGGGGGGAGTTCGTTCCAGAGGGCGGGAGCCCCCACAGAGAAGGCCCTTCCCCTGGGCGTCGCCAGACGACACTGTCGCGCTGACGGCACCCTGAGGAGTCCCTCTCTGTGAGAGCGCACGGGTCGGTGAGAGGTATTCGGTAGCAGCAGGCGGTCCCGTAAATAGCCCGGCCCTATGCCATGGAGCGCTTTAAAGACGTTCACCAACACCTTGAAGCGCACCCGGAAGGCCACAGGTAGCCAGTGCAGCCTGCGCAGGATAGGTGTCACGCGGGAGCCACGAGGGGCTCCCTCTATCACCCGCGCAGCTGCATTCTGGACTAACTGAAGCCTCCGGATGCCCTTCAAGGGGAGCCCCATGTAGAGAGCATTGCAGTAATCCAGACGAGACGTCACAAGGGCGTGAGTGACTGTGCACAAGGCATCCCGGTCTAGAAAGGGGCGCAACTGGCGCACCAGACGAACCTGGTGGAAAGCTCTCCTGGAGACGGCCGTCAGATGGTCTTCAAAAGACAGCCGTTCATCCAGGAGAACGCCCAAGTTGCGCACCCTCTCCATTGGGGCCAATGACTCGCTCCCAACAGTCAGCCGTGGACTCAGCTGACTGTACCGGGATGCCGGCATCCACAGCCACTCTATCTTGGAGGGATTGAGCTTGAGCCTGTTTCTCCCCATCCAGACCCGTACGGCTTCCAAACACCGGGACAGCACTTTGATAGCTTCATTGGGGTGGCCCGGTGTGGAAAAGTACAGCTGGGTGTCATCAGCGTACAGCTGGTACCTCACACCGAAGCCACTGATGATCTCACCCAGCGGCTTCATATAGATGTTGAACAGAAGGGGCGAGAGAATCGACCCCTGCGGCACCCCACAAGTGAGGCGCGCGGTGACCTCTGCCCGTCAACACCGTCTGCGACCGGTCGGAGAGATAGGAGGAGAACCACCGATAAACGGTGCCTCTCACTCCCAATCCCTCCAACCGGCGCAGCAGGATACCATGGTCGATGGTATCGAAAGCCGCTGAGAGGTCTAATAGGACCAGGGCAGAGGAACAACCCCTATCCCTGGCCCTCCAGAGATCATCCACTAACGCGACCAAAGCCATCTCAGTGCTGTAACCGGGTCGGAAGCCGGACTGGAACGGGTCCAGATAGACAGTTTCCTCCAGGTGCAGGGGAAACTGATATGCCACCATACTCTCTACAACCTTCGCCGCGAAGCGAAGGTTGGAGACCGGACGATAATTACCTAAAACAGCCGGGTCCAGGGAAGGCTTCTTGAGGAGGGGCCTCACCACCGCCTCTTTCAAGGCGGCCGGAAAGACTCCCTCCAACAAGGAAGCGCTCGTAATCCCCTGGAGCCAGCCTCGTGTCACCTCCTGAGTGGCCAGCACCAGCCAGGAGGGGCACGGGTCCAGTAAACACTTGGTGGCATTCAATCTACCCAGCAACCTGTCCATGTCCTCGGGAGCCACAGGGTCAAACTCATTCCAGACAATATCACCAAGACCGCCCTCAGACGCCCCGTCCGAATCGCCACAATTTTGGTCCAGACTGTCCCGAAGCTGAACGATTTTATCGTATAGATAACCATTAAACTCCTCAGCACGTCCCTGCAACGGGTCATCCCGCTCTCCCTGGTGAAGGAGGGAGCGGGTCACCCGAAACAGGGCAGCTGGGCGGTTATCTGCCGACGCAATGAGGGAGGAGGCGTAGCAACGCCTCGCTTCCCTCAGTGCCACTAGGTAGGTCCTAGTATAGGATCTAACTAGTGTCCGATCAGCCTCTGAACGGCTGGACCTCCAAGAACTCTCTAGGCGTCTTCTCCAGCGTTTCATCCCCCTCAGCTCCTCGGAGAACCAAGGAGCCGGTTGGGATCTGCGCCGGGTCAGAGGCCGCAGAGGCACGACACGGTCTAAAGCCCCAGCCGCAGCCCGTTCCCAGGCTGCGGCTAGTTCCTCTGCCGTGCCGTGAGCCAGACCCTCAGGAAGTGGCCCAAGCTCCGTCCGGAACCTCTCTGGGTCCATCAGGCGCCTGGGACGGTACCAACGTAATGGTTCCGTCTCCCTGCGGTGTTGGGTAGCGGTCAGAAAGTCCAGGCGAAGGAGAGAGTGATCTGACCATGACAAAGGTTCTGTGACTATATCTCTCAAGTCCAGATCCTTCAACCACTGACCAGAGATGAAAATCAGGTCCAGTGTGCCTCCCCCGATGTGAGTGGGGCCATCCACTACTTGAGTCAGGTCCAGGGCCGTCATGGAGGCCATGAACTCCTGAGCTACTGTCGATGACGAGCCGGCAGATGGCAAGTTAAAGTCCCCCATGACTAAAAGTCTGGGGGTCTCCACTGCCACCTCGGCAAGCACCTCCAGGAGCTCGGGCAGGGCAGCTGTCACGCAGCAAGGAGCCAGGTACGCGACCAGCAAGCCCATCTGACATCTATGACCCCACCTCACAAAGAGGGATTCACACCCGGCGATCTGAGGTACAGTGGTCTCCCTCGGCTCTAGACTCTCTTTAATAACAACCGCCACCCCCCCACCCCTACCCTGGGCCCTCGGCTGATGGAATGCACGGAAACCCGGTGGGCACATCTCAACCAGGGGCACGCCCCCTTCAGTGCCCAACCAGGTCTCCGTAACGCCTATAATATCCGCGGCACCCCCCTGAATCAGATCATGTATTAGGGGGGCCTTATTGGCCACGGACCGTGCGTTGCATAACATCAGACGAAGGCCCAGGCTCTGAGGGTCTTGACCATCCGGGGAACGGGAGAAGTCAGGGGGATCGGGGCACGCGATCGCCTGCATACATCGAACGCGTGACCCCCTAAACCGATACGATCCCCCCCTTCCGCCATATCTGCCCCTCCCACTTACCGTGCAGATGGACTCACCCTCACACAAAGGAACACACTCCCCCCCATAACCTCCGAACCCATTTGATAGTCGCCACGAGCATGCGCTGGAACTGGTTTCCCTCCCGACGGGCTACCTCCATCACCCGCCCTAACCCTCCCACCCCTTAAAAATACCCTGTCTAAAAAACCCCAAAGGCTCTTTCTTTTCGCATGCCACCTCTGTGGGTCCCAAGACCCGTCATTGAGGCCAGCCCTCGGTAGCGACGTGGGCCATTCCTGCGAGGCGGGGACACCTCGCAGGCGCAAGAGTTCATGTACAGTGTAGCGCATAGAAAAGTGCGAATCGGCGAGGGATGCTAAGATGGTAAAATCCCAGAATAGTAAAAATGGTGGATCTTCCAGCGGAAGACAGCATGTACGGAAAGACAGTTTTATAGTTTAATGAACTGAATCTTTAGAAATTTGCACTCAATAAAATGAAATGTATGAAATTTCTGGAGAAAAGGTTTTTAGATAGAATATTTTTTCTAAAGGGAAAATATTTGTGATATTGATACTTATCTAGACAGTGGACATGCTTAAGGGTCTCCTTAGAACAGGCAGGTCTTTGTGTGAGCTCAGCCTCATGTCCCACTTACCACAACACAAAGGGTTTCAAGGGAGATGTCCCCATGTCAATAGTCCTCCAAAACAAAACAAAAATCCATTTGAGTGGCCAAGGACATGGAATGAAGCTGGAGAATCTCCAAGCCCTGAATTGCTACACATTGTGAAAACAATCTGCCAAATCATCTTCATCTAGCATGGAATTAAAAAGAAAAGAAATTAATGGGTACATATTACGTGACATTCTTTTATGTTGTAGAAAAGGCGTCAAAGATAAGATATTTTTAGTCTAGTCAAACCATTTGCTTCAAGACCAAACAAAAGATACTCAAAATAATATATGCATTTATGGTCATTTGAATCATGCTCACTAATTCTTGGGTTCTGGATGTTCTCTGGATGTTTTCTGGTAGTTGTTTCATTACCAGGCTAGGTAATAACATCAGTGCATGGGAGAGCAGAGTTGCATTACTTATCCTGATAATGAAACCTCTGCTGAAAAACAAAATCCAGCCGTTCTGTCCTGAGTTACATACTGTATATTCTCAGCTAATGAAATTGGAATCACTGTTATTTCCAGACCATATGAACCCTTGAGACCATCTGGAATTTCAGGAGTGTGTGATAGAATGGACATTTTCACAAAATGTTAGGCTGCTACCACCCTTGCTCTCTGTCCCTCCCTCTTGTCTCCCAAGAATCTCTTCACTGCCTCAGCTTTAATAATCCTTTTCCTGGACAGGTTGACACAATTCAAAAAAAGGCACAGGGTGTTCTGACCTAGGCTTCCCAAGAGCATGAAGCAGACTCCTTGTCCTGACAAAAAACCCTTTTTATTAAGTTACTGTGAATTCTTCTCATTCACATTCAGCAAAGTCTTTCAAGGGAGAATTTACAGTCACAGACCTTATCTAGCTTGGAGAGCTGCCAGGCCGATACCTTCAAAACTTGGCAAGAAGTCTCTGAGAGTCACGAGGCAATTAAGCAAACTAATTGTTTGCTTAATTGCAAAATTAATTATTTTTTAAATTAATTTTAAAACAAACTAATTTTAATTAATTTTAAAACAAACTAATTTTAATTAATTTTAAAATTTTAAAATTTTAATTTTAAATTAATTTTAAATTAATTTTAATTAATTTTAAAATGTTAAAACAAACTAATTGCTTAATTGCAAAATTAATTAATTTTAATTAATTAATTAATTAAAATTAATGTTTGTTTCGGAGGAGTGAAGTACTAGAAGAGTTCTTCACTCCTCCGAAAACAACAAAATACCTTATACCACCAGGCTTGAAATCCTGGGATTAGAAAATTTACAACTCCGTCGACTTCGACATGACCTTTGTGTTTAACACACAAAATCATCTATTGCAATATCCTTCCTGTAAATGACTACTTCAGCTTCAATCGCAATATTACAAGAGCAAAAAATAGATTCAAGCTTAATGTCAACCGCTTCAAACTTGATTGCAGAAAATATGACTTCTGCAACAGAGTTGTTAATGTTTGGAACTCATTACCTGACTCCATAGTCTCTACTCAAAATCCCAAAATCTTCAACCAAAAACTGTCTACTATTGACCTCACCCCATTCCTAAGAGGACTATAAGGGGCGTGCATAAGAGCACAAAAGTGCCTACCGTTCCTGTCCTATTGTTCCCTTTATTATATCTAATTAATATAGCTATGCATATTCTATATATATATATATATATATATATTCATGATATGTTTTTTACTTATGATAATGTTTATGTATACTGTTATGACAAAATTAAATAAAAAAAAATTGTCTCCTGCAAACTCCACTCTGCTTTCGCTCCTCTTTATTTCCTGTGGGAGGGGCCATTCACTGTCCACCTGTGGCTTTACTCCTGAGACGACCCTTGTTCCTTAGCTGTTCCCTTCTCCTGGCAGCTCTGTGCATGCATAGACTGGGAATAGGGTCCAGCTGTTCTTCTGCCCCACCAATGTCTGACTCCGAAGGCAGCTGACAACTTTCAGAGGGCCCTGGCCCTATCTCTGCCTCCGATGCAGAGCACTCATCAGAGCCTTCCCCAGACTCCAGGACTGGCCCATGTTCCTCCCCAATCTCCTCACTTTCTGAGTCTGCCACCAGCTCCGCTGTTGGACCTACAACACAGGGCTGCAGCCAGTGATGGGATTCAGCCAGTTCGCACCACTTTGGGAGAACCAGTTGTTAACTTTCTGAACAGTTTGGCAAACTGGTTAGAAGAAATGTTCTGAACAGTTTGGCAAACTGTTAGAAGAAATCATTAGGGCAGAGAACCGGTTGTTAAATTACTTGAATCCCACGACTGGCTGCAGCTAACTAGAAGTAAATAACAAGAATAGTTGAGCTAGCTCATTGATTTGTAGCATGTTAGCTTTTTGTTATGTTCTGACATGGAAACCATCAACAATTTAAGAAGTGGAGAATGGAATTTGTCAAGAGATAAGGGACTTTTGCTAGGCATGTTGGAAACTCAAGATGCATGCATCATGTGGGATGGTTTAGTTGCTATGATGGTAGGACAGTGCAGGATAAAGGACTGGAAATTGCCTTTGAAATCAGTGTGAACTCTGGTCTTTAATAAACATTTGCTGCGACATTCAGAGAATGCTGATCTTTCTCTTCAGCTGTGTATGTGAGAGGTCTAATGTTAGAGATCACCTAAGAGAGTTTGGTGTGGGCATCAGACTGGTTTGTTTTGTATAAAAGGCTATTTGTATTGCTGGCAGCTTCCTCTTCCAGTCATCTTAATGTTGCTGGCTATTAATGTTTCTTGATGATATCACACACAGGCTTGAACATGTCTAAATCAGGGGATTAGGTAAAAGAGGCACGTAACATCATGGTTTGGGTGGCATGCAGAAAGCATGAACTGTCGTTTGGTAGTACAGCAACAATTTTGGATCTGTGATGTCCTTACCTCTTGATAAATTAGAGATCTGCAGCAAAGAAATTTATTAAGCATATAACTCAGTTTCAATTTGTCATGTTTTACTGCTCTGAAAATAAAGTCACTTTCAGTATTTCCCCCTCCCTTTTTTCTCTGTTAAGACATAATACTTGTATATTTCTTGGCATACATCTATTGAAGGCTTGGCTTCCTCTAAGCTATGTATTGTTCACTTTACTTTTTAAAAAGAGTTGCTCATCCTTCCTTGTTTGGGCAGGTTCTGTACAAAGTTTGAATGGCTCTCTTTGGAAATACATGCTTGTTCATCAAAGGGCAACATGGAAAAGATGGTCAGGAATTATTTTGATTGCCATAGAAATAATGAGTCTAAGTTGCAACTACAATATTTTCTGTAAATATAAGGAGAAATTTCCTATTGAGATGATCTGTACAAACAGTGGAATAGCCTACCTACAGAGATAGTGGCTTCTCCATCTTGTGAAGTTGTGTGTGTGGTTTTTTTAAAGAAAAAGCTGGATAGCCTTGAAGATAGTTTCAGTGGTTTTTCTATTAGTCGTTTCTGACTCCATACTTCTGATCCTATGAATGTACCAAGAATTCTTATTATTTTCATAATCATCTTGTGAGAACTGGGTTGAGAAAGCCCATTAACCAAATCCTTGTAACGCACACGTACTTGGTAGGCTAATGGGTTTGCAGATACTCTACCTAAGAGATTGGAGAGTTTCTGCTGGTCGAGGAAGTTAATACTAAATTAAGTGGATTGTTGGTACAAGGTCTATAGAATTGGGGTGAAATAATTTAAATGTAGTTCAACATTAATAATTAATGCAATTACATTTGTTTAAGGATTTTCGTCTTCTGTAGCATAAAACAGTAAAATTCATTTGGGTTTTACTAGGGAAAATGGCTATCTTCAAGACTTTGGGAAGTCAAATTGTACAATTAGTTTATATGCAGATGGTGTAACACTATAATATAGTAGTCTACTTCTGTACTGGGGGGTGGCGGGGAATGAGATTAGATTTTATGATCTCCAAATTGCCTTCCATTTTAAGATTCAGTTTGGAATAGAAATTCATAAAGCTCTTCTATTTATTCTGCAGTTTGGAATAGCCAAAAGATTTAATTACAGACCTCTAGTCCTTGCTTGATGAAGCAGAACTAAAAACGATTGTTTGTTTGTTCAAATCTTAATGGACCAAAATGGTTAGGCTGCGTATGATGCAGTCCAAAGAGCTGTTTGGATGAAAACAACTAGTCAAATGAGTAAATATTTTCTCTTGTTTCTTTTTTACTATGGAAACATAAGGCAGCTTCAGAGACAAAGTGACCCCATTGCAACTCTAATCTAAAAACTGCCCATCTTTATTTTAGTTCTTAAACAAACGAGTGTCGGTTATGAATCTCTTAAGTAAAATGCAATTTTATTCCTTCCAGAAAATTGCTTTTTCCATGAGTCAGCTTTAGTGCAATGGTGAGCAATTTACCTTAGCTCAGATAGTAGGCTATGCATTCCAAGAAATACTCTGGAAAACATGACTGTGGCAAAAGCAACTAGAAGAAAGAATGGGAGGTATGTAAGTTTCCACTGGAAGGGTTTTCTGCTTTTTGTCCTCCAAGGCCTTATGATCACAGTTCCTGTAAAAATGGCTGAGAAATCTTTACCCTGGCTCACATATGAATGTGAATAAGATTTAGTAGAAGGGTGTCTTTCATGCTCCCGGTTTTATTCCTAAGTGAGTATTTATTAGCCTTCCATAACCAGGCAGAAATTACTTCCACATTGATAGTAATAGTGGCAGGAAGAGGCATTGCTCTTCTTCCAGCCAGTTTTTCATGGCATGAATCTACTTTACATTGAGAGGATGGCTTCTTGGTGATGATGGCCACCCTTTTGAATAGTGAATGTAAAACAAAACTTGGATAAAAGGGCCGGTTTAGCTCACGCTGGTAAAAGCCTGTTATTAAGAACACAGTAGCCTGCAATTACTGCAGGTTCGAGCCCGGCCCAAGGTTGACTCAGCCTTCCATCCTTTATAAGGTAGGTAAAATGAGGACCCAGATTGTTGGGGGGGCAATAAGTTGACTTTGTAAAAATATACAAATAGAATGAGACTATTGCCTTATACACTGTAAGCCGCCCTGAGTCTTCGGAGAAGGGCGGGGTATAAATGTAAACAACAAAACAAAAGTCACAGAGGACAGATCTACTCGTGATTTATAAAACTTGTAAAAGGTGTATTTCTTCCAAGTTCGGTATAGTATATTTTCAGTTGCATAGGGAGCAGTTTCAGTTGCAAGGAAATAAGGATGTGAGAGGGCATTTCCGGCTTAAAAGAATCCCTGGAAGTATCTGGTGGGCTGTGCAAGAAACAAAATGCTGGATTAAAATGGGCTTGGCCTGATTCACCAGAGCTTTCTGTCTTTTTATTTTTCATGATATTGTTTCTTTGTTTGCTTTTAATTTTCAAATAAACGGGAATATGCCACAAGAGTGGAAACATAACAAATAAATAAACCATTAGGAAAGTAGCTGGTGATGGCTACTACTGAAGTTGTGTCAGGAGCGCTGAAGCACAACTAACTCTTTTGAGAGCCTTCAAGATGCTGAGTTAAATGTTCAATTAAAGTAGACAAAAGGAGGTTTGAGGCAGAAAGGCAAGGCTAGGTTTGGTAGGACCTGGCAGAACTCCTAGTAATAGATCATAGGTATTAATTAAAATAATTGTGATAACCAAACTAAACTCTTAAATACCAGTGGAGGCTGCTGAATATCTAAACTTCAAGCCTTTGCTGACAGCAGGATTTATAATTTTAATTATACTTTTTAATTAGGGCCTAGGATAGGTATTACAGTAGCTCAGCTGAAGGGCAGAAGCCTATATTTTAAAGCTAGAGTCATTCATCTTTTTCCAAGTAAGTCTCAGATTATTTTCCCCCATCTTTATTCCCCAACTCCTTGTATTCCAAGAAACTCAGGAGTAACATCTAGACAGTCTCCAGCAACTGAGTTTTCCAAAGATTTGGAAGCAGTTTTAATGGATTTTAAAAAGAGTAAAAAAACCAGCCCTTTTCTAAAGAAATCTCTGCAATTTAATATGCGTAGATATTTTTGGCTGACATGGCATTTTCTTTCGTGCAGCCACAGATTGTTTTCTAGGCTGAACGGCCACCTGCAAGTAATTTCAGTGAGTAACTTTTTGGCACTCCTGAAGGGTGGTACAGGGCACCCATTTTCTTTAAATGTGTTTCCACATCAAGGCAATATAATTGGATTTGCACAGGAGGCAAGAAGAAACAGGAACCAAAGGAAAGAGCTTCCGTTAGTGACTTTGCTGCAGTCAGCACAATTGGATATGATGGAGCTTTGTGCCAGGCTTCTCCTATCAACCTCAGTGCAGATTCATCTACCCTTCTGGGGTGGAGAAATGCAGGGGGTCACCCTCTCTATTGCAGTCAGTTAAAGTAGTGGCCCTCAAATATGGCTCTGCATTCCTTATTCTAAGGCAGGGGTCTCCAGCCTTGGCAATTTTAAGATTTGTGGACTTTAACTCCCAGAATTCCTCAGCTTTGCTGGTTGGAGACCCCTGTTCTAAGGTATCAGCCTAAAAAAAATGTCACCTATTTTTTGCATGTTTTTTTAAATGCAAAAATATATATTTAATATCAAAGTTGAAGGAGACAAGCTGGACTTATAATAACAGTAAGAGAATTGGAAGGGACCTTGGAGGTCATCTAGTCCAACCCCCTGCTCACGCAGGAGACCTATACTAGGGATTCAAAGCGTCGAACTGTTGACCTTTCTGATCAACGAGCTCAATGTCTTAGCCACTGAGCCACTTTTTCAGTCTAGTTCTCTGATTGCTCCGGGATCTTTGAAAAATATGGTTCAGTGCTTCTGAGATCACCTCAGAACTCTGGGATGTAATCCATCTGGTTCAAGTGATTCAAACTCGTCTAGGGTAGACAGGGATTCTCTTATTTTCTCGCTTACTTTAACTTGTATTCCTAGTCTCTCTTTTATGGTTCTGCATTTTGTAGGTTAGGCTATTTTTCTCCTTTTGCATAAAGACAGATGCAAAGAATGAATTAAGCGGTTCTGCTTTCTCTCTGCTGACTGTCACTTCCTTACCATCTTCTGTGATCATTTCTTTGACTTTTTTCTCATTTTTTTTATACGTTGAAAGAAACTTTTTAAAAATTATTTTTGACATTTGTTGCAAGTCTCAGTTAATTCTGAGTCTTAACCTTTCCTGACTTCATCTTTGCAGATTCGGGCTATTTGCTGGCATTCTGCCTTGGTTATGTGTCCCTCTTTCCACTTTTTATATTTGTCCTTTTTGTCCTTAAGTTATTTCATTATTTAGTTATACGTTTATTGACTTATTCAGGTGATTTCTAATACTTGTATCCCTTTTTTCATATCAGTCCATTGGCAGCGGCCACAGTTCAGCATTTTTACATGAGGAAGCTGAATGTAAATTCAACAATTCCTGACTTAGTCCAAACTTACAGTTGTTCAGAATTAAAAAATATCTTCTCAAAATTTGGCTGTTATTTAATTAGTCCAAAACACTTCTGTCTTTTTGATTTCCAAACTGTATAAAGGGGCCGTGCTTCAATGTCATTAGAAGAGATGATGCACCGTAGAATAATTAAATCAGCCTTTTAGAGGTATCCATTGTTCAGTATTTTAGAATAGAGTGGGAGTTAAGATACATTGGTTCCTTCTCTTTCTAATATATAGACAATTATTACATTATAAAGTAGCTGTAACAATGCATCAGGATCCCAGTGGTGGAATTCAAATTTTTTTACTACCGGTTCTGTGGGCGTGGCTTGGTGGGAGTGGTGTGGCTTGGTGGGTGTGCCAGGGGAAGGATACTGCAAAATCTCCATTCCCACCCCACTCCAGGGGAAGGATACTGCAAAATCCCCATTGCCTCCCCACTTCTGGGGGAATGATTATTGCAAAATCTCCATTTCTACCTCACTCTGGGGCCAGCCAGAGGTGGTATTTGCTAGTTCTCTGAAGTACTCAAAATTTCTGCTACCGGTTCTCCAGAACCTGTCAGAACCTACTGGATTTCACCCCTACAGGATTCCCTAAGACTGTTCATGCTATGGCTGAGAGATGAATTGAATTTTAGAAGTACTAGGAAGTTACTGACCTTGTTGAAAGGGCACATCAGGTCGTAATACCTGAATTATTTTCCTAGTATAAGAGGAGGCCTATTCATGGTCCTGTGAGCTGACTGAGAAAATGCGTTTATTTAATTTGAAGATATAAATGATCAGTAGTTTCCTCCACCAGTTTCAATGCAGTAAAATAATTGTGCCCAAAGAACAAACATTTAGGAGACTAATATTAGTCTTTTTGCTCTGGAGTTAATGTCGTTTGCATCAATGATTCCAGGAGGAAAGTTTTCTTTCTTTCTCTCTTCTCCACTCCTCCCCGCCCCCTGCAAATCTTATGAATAGCAGTGCTGTTAGGAACGAATGAGTTACAGGATATTAAGTAGGTTATGAAAATTCCACTGTCGCCATCCAGGGGAATGAAATAATCTGTTGGACTTACAGACCTTTGGTTGTTTGAACACCGTGAGATTTACCCAGTCAACATGTCATCAACTTTCTGGAAGGAATTCTCCTCATGCATTCAGTGGTATTTTCCTTGCAGTTCTGGGAAATGTCTCTGTATCCCATTTTGCATGAAAGGACTATTATTCTTTCTTTAAAATGTGACTCCCTGCTAAGGAACATTATTATACAACAACAGACAGATTGATGATTAAAACAACATGTGTTATAAAAAAAAATGGGAAAAAAGGCACAGAATCTTCATATCATGAACAAAAATGTCTCCAGAAATATTTGAAAAGTTATTTTAACACCTACAGTCTTCCCCTTGGCTGAAAAAGAAATTAATTTAAACCTTGATAAACCACATTTAAAAGCAGCCTACAGTTGCTCATGGTCAATGGCAATGCCTTAGACCAGGGGTCTCCAACCTTGGCAACTTTAAGCCTGGTGGACTTCAACTTTGCTGGCTGGGGGATTCAACTTTGCTGGCTGGGGGATTCTGGGAGTTGAAGTCCACCAGGCTTAAAGTTGCTAAGGTTGGAGACCCTTGCCTTAGACCACTTCCTTGTGAGAAGGGTCCTTGATATCATGAAAAATTAGTTGGAAAGGCAGCCAAGACTGTATGGCTTTAAGAAGCAGCAATTGTACTGTCAATTTGACAGTTTCCTTGTCATTTTAATGGCAGTAGGGAAACTGTGGTTTCTCAGTACAAACAGCAGGTTGTAAAATCATTTTTGACTGTTAGACCAGCCTGGCTTTCACACTGGGAAGTGAGTGACTTAACTCCCTCTTGTTAATCTATATAACCCAGTTCATTCTCCTTTCAATCAGCCAAGTTTATTACCCATTTTGTACCTATTAAAATTGCGGGGGGTGGGGGTGGGAAGAGATTTTTTCCCTTGTAGTTGAAGAAATCGATAGCTAACAAAGAGACCCTTTCACTGATATTTCTTTATTTGCATCCCATCATTTTTCTCTTAATGCAGTGTGTTTCTCTGCTTGTTGGAAAGTGACACAGGAGGCCCTCAGTGGAAAGGATAGCTTCCCCACAGGAACAGATTTTTCTGTGATTTGCTCTTGTCTATCTTTTCAGGATGCTTTTGGATGACTGACTTAGCTGGAATAAATCTAATATTGTAATACAGTAAAAACACATCAATTTCAGAATTTCTCCTAAGGTAGGCAGTGAATTTCAGTTCAGTATGCATATTTGGTTAGGGACTATACTTTAGCAGCAGAGAGAACCTGGTTTTAGCACTTACTATGGCCAGTAAGTAATAGAGACGCGGTGGGTCAATGGCTAACACACTGAGCTTGTCGATTGAAAAGTCAGCAGTTCAGCAGTTCAAATTCCTAGTGCCGCGTAATGGGGTGAGCGCCCGTTACTTGTTCCAGCTTCTGCCAATCTAGCAGTTCGAAAGCACATAAAAAATGCAAGTAGAAAAATAGGGACCACCTTGGCTTGGAAGGTAACAGTGTTCTGTGCGTCTTTGGCATTTAGTCATCCCGGCCACATGACCATGGAGACGTCTTCAGACAGCACTGGCTCTTCGGTTTTGAAACGGAGATGAGCACCACACCCTAGATTCAGGAACGACTAGCATATATGTGCGAGGGGAACCTGTACATTTACCTTTATGGCCAGATACATATGTGGAATCTCTAGTTAAACAAAGGGATTAGGATAAACTTGTGATTTTGAGAATTCTTGATTTAAAAAAGCAATGAAGCTTCATTGGTCTCTAATCACAAAGATATCTAAGTGGATCTTTTTGAGTAGAATCTGAGAAGAACATAGGAGAGACTATACATGAATGTTATATTCCACTTTGTACATACATTCATTTTACTATAGAAGTAATTTTGCTTCCTGGATATTCACTATTTACAAAGTGAATATTCACTTCTAATTTGTTCACTATGTCAGAATATTTGCAACAAACACTCCTTGATGGCTGTATTTTCTTTGCTGTTCCGATAAATGGAACTGCCTTGGAAAATTACATTACCAGAATTTTGTCCAGTAATACTGAACAGCTGTTCTTTTTTTCAGTTTTTTTTCCAGATGACTCAGGCTGACTAGATTCCTTGAGACCACTTAGCAATTTTTTTCAGTGACCTGGAATTTAGAATATTTGGTGTATCCAAAATTAGCTCTCAAATTACCTACCAACAAGCCTCTTCCCCCTTGATGAGAATAGGACATTGAACCAGCAAAGCCAACCCTATTTAATTCAGCTCCCTGGATTTAAACACTCAGTGCCTGTGGTTTTCAAAGAAGATAGATTGCCAGTCTTTCCTCTAGCAATGCTACGGGGGACACAGACTCCAGGCACCTGAGAAAAACAGAGCTGTGCAAAAGGGATGATCACTACTGATTTCTCTTTCATCTTCTAGTATTCTGGATAGGATGCTCACTGTCTGAATCCAAAAAGTATTCCAGTCAATTCAGATTAAAAGAATAATAGCAAAATCTGTATTGGTGTTCAAATATATTGTATTTCCAAACATGGCCAACCAATGGCTGTCCTTAAGTGGGGAATAGCCATCCTTCAACAACTGGCTTTCAGAGCTATATTGCCTCTGAATCTATAGGCTCCAGATTAGTTGTTACTAATAAAGAGTGAGAAATTACATCTATGACATTGTCCCATTTAAGCCATTACAGACCACTGGCCTGTTTAGTTCAGCACTATCTATATTGGGGATCAGTGGCTAGATTCTCTTGGGAATGGCACCATGAGTGTAGCAAATCCGCTGTGAGCTGAAAACGCACTTATTTATTCAAGCAGGACTGGCCTAAAATTTTATTGGGTTAAGATTTTATTGGGTTATTTATATTTTAATATTTTAATTCGTTTTAAATTTGGCCACTTTATAATATGTTTTTTAATTTCTTTTAATATTGATACTGTGATTTTTTACTTGGCTGTACACCGCCCTGAGTCCTTCGGGAGAAGGTCGGTATAAAAATTGAATAAAATAAATAAATAAATCCAGTGTCCCAAATGGATCGGGATACCTGTTATCTCTGATGATACTTTTGCTTACAGTCAGACACACTTCTTTTCTCTCATTCCCCCCCTCCCCCTGCCATTGTGTGATGAAGGAAAGAAAAGAATGCCCATAATATAGGCCTGTACTGATTTCTTGCAATTTATATGCTGCTACTTCTTAGTCTTGATTGACAGCAGTGTTCCAGAGTTTAGTTGGGCAGCGATTGAATTGGATTTCCAAGACTTAACTTGAGAACTGAGCCCAAAATCTAGAACTTCCATCAATTTCTTTGGCTATTCTTGGGATTCCAGTAATTACAAGAGGCAAATAATTGTTTCTATCCATTTCCAGCTCAACAGGCATATTCTGTTACACCTCTATTATGTTCATGTTTAGTTGTTTGATTGGGCTTTTTTTTTTGTCTCTTTGCATTAGTTTTTGACTTCTTGTGATTGCCTAGACTAGTTTTTCTTGGCAAGGTTTTTCAGAAGTGGTTTGTTATTACCTCTTTTTTTCTAGAGCTGAGAGAGAGTGACTGGCCCAAGGTTGCTCAGCTGCCTTCAAAGTAGGACTGGAACTCACCCTCTCCCAGTTTCTAGCCCAGTGCTATAACCACTCTACTAAAATGGCTCTCAGTGGGCTTAAACAGACAGGGTTTAGATACACAGAGACAGTGTACTTTGTATTGGGAAGCATCTGAACTGTTTATTGGACAAGGTGAGCCTAGACCCATGATGGCAAACCTATGACTTGTGTGCCCGTAGTGGCACGCAGAGCCATGTCGCCTGGCATGTGTGGCATCACTTCTGGGTTTCTGGCACAGATGCGCATGTGATGATCCGCTGGCCTTTGTGGTGCAGCAGTGCCAGAAACTGGAAGAGCTGGTCATCTGTTGGAGGACGCTGGAAGAGCTGGCTTGAGCATGCGCACCACCCAGCTGATTGGCACATGCGCATACACAACAGTAACCGGAAGACTTGCTGGCTGGTGCATATCTTATCCGGTGCACACATTCCCCCTGGGAAGCTCCTCTTCCTGTTATGGCCCTGACGAGCGCCATCACTGGCCTAGTTTAATTCAAGAAAGCATTTCTTGTGTCCTTTTGGTTAAGAGTCCTTAGCTCTTAGACATGATCTCTTTAACTGTTTCCTCCATTGTTGAACTGCTGAGCAAATGGAAATATATGCCTATATATGAGAGAATTTATGTGATAAAAATGTTTTGCCAACATTTGATGTTTTTGTTTCAAACAATAACTATTCTGACAACTGATGTACTATTTAACCAGTTCCCCAAAGTTTCCAGTTCCATGGACCAGCGGCAGTGTGGGGTGGGGGAGATTCAACCTGGAAATAAGGAGAAATTTTCTGACAGTGAGAGGAATCAACGAATGGAACAGCTCGCCTTTGGAAGTTGTAGGAACTTCATCTGTTAAAGATGGATGGTTTTATGCCCAGGCTCACCACTTGTGCAAATGCAGCTTTGGTACCGGGCCATGGACTAGGAGCTGAGGACCTCTGATTTAAATAATGGCAGAAAGATATATTAAGTTTGTATAGCAAGGAGTAAAACAAAGAGCTAACTATAAAATAGTTGCGAAGGAGGGAGAATATTGGGATTACCTAATTTGAAATTGGGTTTGCTGAGAAAGTAAAGAAATTTAGAATTAGAAGAATATGATTTGAGGCTTGGATGACATGGTTTTCTATGGTATGATAAAGTTAAGATCAATGTAGATTTAGAAGTCCCTTTTTTAAAAAATTTGAATTTATATCCCGCCCTTCTCCGAAGACTCAGGGCGTCTTACACTGTTAAGCAATAGTCTTCATCCATTTGTATCTTAAATATAAAGTCAACTTTTATTGCCCCCAACAATCTGGGTCCTCATTTTACCTACCTTATAAAGGATGGAAGGCTGAGTCAACCTTGCGTCAAATTACTGAACTTGCAGTAATTGCAAGCAGCTGTGTTAATAACAGACTTAGTCTGCTGAGCCACCAGAGGCTATATTCTCATCTTATTGAGAATATGGAACAGGTATAAGCCCAGATTGTGCCTGAAAACGCCTTTAGACAGGAACATGGAAAAAGTAAGATCAAAATAACAAGTTATTGTAGAGGGATTTAATTTACAGTGGTTTTCATATGTACAGTTAAGAGAAAGATTTAAGGTACATAATGGAACACTTGAAATTAAGCAGCAGAAAACAAAATTTGAAATTGAACTATGGACAAATAATAATTGTAAACTGTATAAACTTTAACCATAAACGGAAGAAGAACAAATGAAAGACTATGATAAAATGGGCACAACTTTTGTCCAGTAAAACTTTGGACACAATATAGTAATGGACAGTGGGAAAATATATTAAAAGGATTGAGATTTACATTATGTTACAACCTAAAAGAGAATTTTTATAAAATGATATACCTCTGGTATATAACTCAAGAAAAATTATTTAGAACTTCCCATTTATGCTAAAAGGGGAGGCATGAAGGGTCATTTTAACATGTCTATAAGCCTTCTAGCATACATTTATACTTCACTATCTTATCTTATGTTTCCCTTGAGGTCAACTGGTTCTTCATTATTTCTCTCCAAAAATGTTCATTTCTTTTTTCTTATTACTTTAATATTAACTTTTTCCCTCTCTCATTCTGACATCCTTCCTGTAATGTTGTTGTTTCCATTTTACAATCTCTTATCTTAACATCACTTTTTATTTTGAACTTTCCTGCTTATTTTTTGATTTCAACTCAGTATTACTTAATTTTTCTGTTTATCCTGATACATTTCCTTTTTGAAAATTATTACTTTAAATGCTTAAGATAAAGTTTTCTTTACAAAATACTATTGCAGGATTTAGGGAAATCAGCAAGTATGTCCTATTGCTGTCATTCTGTCATCTTTATTTACTTTTAATTTTCTAATATTGTATGAAGCTCAGGAGAAAGCCTTGTTTGAATAATATAGGGAAGAGAGAAATCAGCAAGAATTCTAGTGAATGCTAGGATAGTGGATTAGGGTTTCTAGTCTTTCTGATTATGGGTTATTCAGATTTGAAGGTATTTGATAGTCTACAAGGTCCCATTAACTATATGACTCTATGCTATAATAGATTCAAGTTTGGCATATTTCTCTACTGTACTTTCAGTTAGAATGCTGAGATTGTTGGTTTTTCTATATTGGCAGTAATTTCCATTTTCTGTTGAACTTCCATAATGTTCATGTAATTTCAGCACATGGGAAAATATTTATACAGTGGCATCATGTTTGAAAACTTTCCATGAATTAAGCAGCTGCGATCATCATCTATGATGGTGTTGATCTTGGATTTGTTGATTCATTTTAGTTTGTTTCTGCCTCAGTTTACCACTGATAAACTGATGTGATCATCTCAATAACTCTTACAGAGATCTGAAACTGGATAATGTGCTGCTGGATCATGAGGGCCACTGCAAGCTGGCTGATTTTGGAATGTGCAAAGAAGGAATCCTTGATGGGATCACCACTGCAACATTCTGTGGAACCCCTGACTATATTGCTCCAGAGGTACAGGAAAGGTTTTAATTTTCTTTAAATGGGTTTTAAAACCCCAATTTACATCATATTAATGGAATCTGAACAAACAAATTTCATTGTAAAATCTGCTTGGCGTGGTTGGTAAAATAAAATATTCAGCATAAGTAAATAGCTGCATAATTTGTACAGTTATCATCAACTTGGCGCTTAAAATTGCTCTGTAAAGCATTTGCATATATGTTTGCATGGATCTATATGCCCACGCTTATGTCTCCTTATATGTATGTAGTAGAGATGCTATACCCATGGGAGTACTCCAGTGGTGGGTTTCAAATTTTTTTACCAGTTCTGTGGATGTGGCTTGGTGGGCGTGGCAGGAGAAGGATACTGTAAAATCTCCATTTCCTCCCCATCAGCTGGGACTTGGGAGGCAGAGAATAGATGGGGGCGGGGCCAGTCAGAATTTTTACTACCAGTTCTCCGAACTACTCAAAATGTTTGCTACCGGTTCTCCAGAACTGGTCAGAACCTGCTGAAACCCACCTCTGGAATACTCAGGTACTTCTGAGTAGATAGCCCATACATGGCCAGCTTATGATGATGTATCATAAAGAAATTGTTTTTCACACTTATAAATGGAAGTAAATCTCTTTCGGTATAGGAACAGACAAACACAGTAATAATCCAGTGCAGAATAGGTGATTACCCACTAGATATAATATATATGTATATTAGCACATTAATCTTATCCCTTTTATGTCTGGATATCTCAAATCATACACTGGGTTAGTATGATTTCAGATTTTGGAATTGGTTTTCTGATCCTTATAATGTATCTCTTTCTCATTTGGCCCACACATTCATATACTTCTTGATTTCCTTATATCTGATGTCGCATGAATTGACTTCCCTGAAAATTAAATGATATAAAAATTCTTTAAAAATTAGAGTTGTGATGACACCTTTGTACAATATTTCATTGCCTGATGCTTCATTTATCAAATGAAGGCTAAGCAACAGTAAATATATATATATGTATGTAGGTAGGTCTTTGGTTATTCGGGTTTTCTCCCGCGTAAAATTGGAAGTGTCTTGGCGACGTTTCGACGAAGTCTCATTCGTCATCTTCAGGCTTCAGCTTCGTGCTTCTGGGAGCAATGGAAGTGTCTTGGCGACGTTTCGACGAAGTCTCATTCGTCATCTTCAGGCTTCAGCTTCGTGCTTCTGGGAGCAATGGAAGTGTCTTGGCGACGTTTCGACGAAGTCTCATTCGTCATCTTCAGGCTTCAGCTTCGTGCTTCTGGGAGCAATTCAGCACGAAGCTGAAGCCTGAAGATGACAAATAAGACTTCGTTGAAATGTCGCCAAGACACTTCCAATTTTACGCGGGAGAAAACCCGAATAACCAAAGACCTACAAACACCCGCGAAAACCTCAGAAAACATATATATATATATATGTGTGTGTGTGTGTGTGTGTGTGTGTGTGTGTGTGTGTGTGTGTGTGTGTACATATATATGTAGGTCTTTGGTTATTTGGGTTTTCTCCCGCATAAAATTGGAAGTGTCTTGGCGATGTTTCGACGACAACCAAGCCCCCACCCAAACAGGACACACCCCCAGCCAATCAGAGTACAAAAAAACCCCCATCCAATCAGAGCACAGCCAAGCTCCCACCCAATCAGTTCAAACCCCCACTAGAAGTTAAAAAGGAAGAAACAGCTGCAATCACACATTGCTCCCAGAACATGAAGCTGAAGCCTGAAGATGACGAATGAGACTTCGTTGAAATGTCGCCAAGACACTTCCAATTTTACGCGGGAGAAAACCCGAATAACCAAAGACCTACATACAAACACCCGCGAAAACCTCAGAAAACATACATACATACATACATACATACATACATACATACATACATACATACATATATATTATAACCTTGGGATAAAATTATCCCTGAGTCAATATGAATTGTTTATCTATTGTATTTGACACATAGAGGTCATAAGGTAACAAAGCAGTTATCAGGTGAAGAATAATAAAGACTCAGAAGAGCATTAATTATTTCTACCTTTTTCTTTAATTGCAGATTTTGCAGGAGATGCATTATGGTCCTGATGTTGACTGGTGGGCAATGGGGGTGCTTCTCTATGAGATGCTTTGTGGCCATGCTCCATTTGAAGCTGAAAATGAGGATGACCTCTTTGAAGCTATCCTCAATGATGAAATAGCCTACCCAACATGGCTCCAGGAAGATGCAGTGACAATCTTGAAAGCTGTATGTATATCCTAATTCTTATTTTTGTTTGTAGTAGTTTCCTCTATTTAATGTGCTGTGTAAGACAGACACGAAAACCCTGAAGCCAGCTAAGATTTTAAGATAATACACACATACAAGAGAAAAACAATGTGGTAGAAATTCAAAAATAAAATCTTTAAAACCCTAGAAAAGAGACATATAGCTGGATGGGGAGTAAAAGTAATGGTAAAATCTCCAACTTGGCCTTAATTCCTAGTATCATACCATATAGGGTTGTTGGCCATAATAAGGAAACAATTTGCTGTTGTTTTTTTATTTTCCAGTCTATTTCACAGCCCTGAGATTTCCTTGTAATCTCCACCTAAGTTTAACTGGTCTCATCCTATTTAGCCAACACGGCTAAGTATTCTTGGCTGGGCAAAGGTAGAGAGTGCTGGGACCAGTTTCTATTTCTGAAGAAATATATTCTGTAGGATGGCAGCAATGGAGACGAACAAAGGTCCTGTTATATATGTCCCTGAAATGACAGGTCATTTTTGAAAAGGTTTCTCCAGATGAACTTTGTCCTAATAGGTTTATAATCCCCTGCCTCCATTCTTCTGTGACTCCTTATTGTAGCAGCTTATAAATAGTTGCCTGAAAGTGTTACCAAGAGGAGTTATATTTTAAGTTTATAGAGATGAACTTGGAGAATCATTGCTTCTCCCTATTTATCAAAATGTGAAACACATCTTGTTAAGAGAGAGTAACTGCTCCATGGGCACAGCTAGTCACGTGGGGCATGACTCGGACTGAATTTCATCTACAATTTCTCTAGTGTAATTATAATTGTGTAACTGAACCACACTACTACCCTTCTTTATCTTTATGGCTGCTGTGGCTTTAAAAATAGCTTTGTACTCCAAAAAAGTTCTGTAGAAACCTTCAAAAGGAATATAATATATGTAATAAAATGATGAAAATTTCATGGAATCATTGAAATTTTTATATTTATTTTATTTATTTATTTTTCGTATTTTTATACCGCCCTATCTCCCTAGGGACTCAGGGCGGTTTACAGGCAGATAAAAAATACATATAAATACAAAATAAAACTTCAATTAAAAAACTTATTCCAAATAGCCGAATAATTAAAAATAACAGTATACATAATAAAACCCATTAAAACCAGTTTAAATTTAAAATCTAAAATCTAGTCCAGTCCTGCGCAGATGAATAGATGAGTTTTAAGCTCGCGGCGAAAGGTTCGGAGGTCCGGAAGTTGACGAAGTCCTGGGGGAAGCTCGTTCCAAAGGGTGGGAGCCCCCACAGAGAAGGCCCTTCCCCTGGGTGTCGCCAGACGGCACTGCCTAGCCGACGGCACCCTGAGGAGTCCCTCTCTGTGAAATCTAACCATATATTTCATGAGACCTGATATCTCAATAATCTGATAAGAATAGTACCCAGGGTTTATTTAGGGGCTATCCATGCCTTCTTTAAGACAATGTCTAGACTCTAGCAGGTCAAATTGTGTTAAAGCTAAAAAAGTCAAATGCAAATCATGTAGTGCCACGAATATTATCTCATGAAAAACAAGAACTAAACCAAAAACAAGACAGGGCAAGACAGGTGGTGTCTGTAATTCCTACTTTTGTTCTTTGGAGGTGGCCTCTGAGACAAAATAGTAATTTTCTCTTTAGTACCAAGATCCTTTTAATGGAAAAAATCAGGAGGAAAACAATAGTGATGACAATAGAAGATGCTTGTTTGCACCTACAAAAACTCTTCTTTTGCTCCCCCCACCTTATCTATCTATCTATCTATCTATCTATCTATCTATCTATCTATCTATCTATCTATCTATCTATCAAATTTGTAGTGGGTTTCTGAGGCCACTAATACTTCTGTGCAAATGAGAAAGCCAGTCCAAATACAACTTGTTCATTTTTTAAATGCTTATATTTTAAAGAGAGGGGCATTTGCAAGTCTTTTCATCCAAATCTGGGGACTTTTCACTAGCAGTGAATGGAGTGTGATGATCCAGGCCATGACACAAAGGCAACACAGCCAGAGAACCGATATGAGTCCCTTTATTATCACCATCTCTCCCTCCAATGTCCCTTTTAACTCTCTGGCCTGGAGAGAGCTCTTCCACCCACCTGTACTAGTCTTTGGCTGGCAATACTTCAGTCCCAAACGTTGTAAGCAGAAAACTTCTAACAAAAAATCCAAAGGCAAGACAAGGTAATTAATCCAGCAGGGCAAGCAAAATAAGGAATTCCACAAGTAAAGTAGCATGGCAATAAATCAAGCCAGTTGGGAGGATGCCAGGATTCAAATAAACACTAGATAAACTCAGTGTTTGTTCCTGACAAACGCCCCTCCCATTTGCCTTTCTTTTTAAACTTCATCAGCACCTGTGCCTTGTAAAGAGGATCAGGTCCCTTTCCTTCCTCGTAAGCCACACAACCCATGTTGCTCTCTTCTCCATTCCTCCCTGTTGCCTAGGATGAGGACGGGGTGGGCCTTGGTCTTCATCTGAACCCCCTCTCTCTTGTTCTACCTCTCCCCTGCTTTGCCCAGCCTGACTTTGCTCTTCCCTAGTTTTTTCCACAGCCAACGGATCCACTCTCTCACTCTCTGTCAGCCATTCCTCTTCCCCTTTAAATTCAGACTCCGACAAGGGCATGACACGAAGGTTCTTCCTGCCTTCTCATTACTCAAGCTGACTTGACCGTGGTGGGAAGGAATTAGCTCTGATCATGGAAGCTCAGCTGCAATGCCCCCCACACACTATTATAAAATATAAAAAGGTCTTTTCCTTTTGGAGTTTTGCCTATGATATGCTAGTCCTGATCCTGAAATTCTCTAATTAAGTATGTGTGTGTGTGTGTGTATTCTAAGGTTTTCGCGGGTGTTTGTATGTAGGTCTTTGGTTATTCGGGTTTTCTCCCGCGTAAAATTGGAAGTGTCTTGGCGACGTTTCGACGAAGTCTCATTCGTCATCTTCAGGCTTCAGCTTCGTGCTTCTGGGAGCAATGTGTGATTGCAGCTGTTTCTTCCTTTTTAACTGCTAGTGGGGGTTTGAACTGATTGGGTGGGAGCTTGGCTGTGCTCTGATTGGATGGGGGTTTTTTGTGCTCTGATTGGCTGGGGGTGTGTCCTGTTTAGTTGGGGGCTTGATTGTGTTCAGATTAGTCTGAGTTGCAGGGGGATTTGAGCTGGTGAGCTGCATTGCTGTTGTTTGGCTTCGTGTTTGTGGTCGTGCTACATCTTCATACATCTATGAAGATGTATGAAGATGTATGAAGATGCACAACCAACCAAGCCCCCACCCAAACAGGACACGCCCCCATCCAATCAGAGCACAAAAAAACCCCATCCAATCAGAGCACAGCCAAGCTCCCACCCAATCAGTTCAAACCCCCACTAGCAATTAAAAAGGAAGAAACAGCTGCAATCACACATTGCTCCCAGAAGCACGAAGCTGAAGCCTGAAGATGACAAATGAGACTTCGTCGAAATGTCGCCAAGACACTTCCAATGCCCTAGCATTGATACAGACTGTCAGCACTGCTCCACATCCTGGGCCACTGCTACTGCCATTCCATCGACTTGGGTATGCAAGTCCCAGGCACCAGGTTAGGTCTGCTCTCTTGAAACTAGCTACTAGTTCTTCAATGATGGTGAGCCCTAGTTTGAAAAGTTTGCCTTGAAGGCCAGGGAACTCTACTTATGTCCTTGGACCCAATGAAATACATTGAGAAATAGTTGTTTCTAATTCAATTCATGTGCTGCATGAAAAAACTTGGTGGCTAAGACACTGAGCTTGTCGGTCAGAAAGTCAGCAGTTTGGCAGTTCAAATCCATAGTACAGGTCTCCTGCGTGAGCAGGGGGTTGGACTAGACGACTTCCAAGGTCAAACTCTGTTACTGCTACTGATACCCTTTAAACCCTTAGCCCTCCATTTTTGGCTTCTAGTATTCCAAGATCATTCTGCCAAAAACTGGCATTGTAACTCTTGATTTTCATCTGTATTTTTAAAAAATGTAACTACAGAGAATAGGTACAGGGGACTTCTGGGAGACAAATGGTTTCCACTTCCATCTTTAAACAGTCTCCCAAAGAAGCCCTAAATCGTGCTTCAGAAATTTGACCATTTTGTGCTTCGGTGGCGCAGTGGTTAGAATGCAGTACTGCAGGCTACTTTTGCTGCCTGCCGGCTGCCTGCAATTTGGCAGTTCAAATCTCTCCAGGCTCAAGGTTGAGTCAGCCTTCCATCCTTCCGAGGTCGGTAAAATGAGGATGCAGATTGTTGGGGGCAATAGGCTGACTCTGTAAACTGCTTAGAGAGAGCTGTAAAAGCACTGTAAAACAGTATATAAGTCTAAGTGCTATTGCTATTGCTGAAGTACTTCAGTCTAGTTTTAAGCTGTTTCCTTGGGGCTGGGTTTTATTAAGTACCCCTGTGGGAAAGGTTTAGGTCTCAGAGGCTTTCTCCTCCTGTTTATTCATTAAAGAAAATAAATGGAAGAACAATCTTCATTTGTTCCATCTGGTTATGGGAATAAATTGTAGCTCTAATGCAGTAGGGTAGGTAAAAGAAGTTGAATTCATTTTGCATTCCTCACAATAACCTTTTGACTCCATTGTTCCAGGGTAGGGTGGGGACTAGTAATAATGCTCTATTGCAGGGATGAACAATCTTTAGATACCACAGACATAACAACTGGGATGAAAAGGAGGGGTCCTTTGTGTTCTCTGAACTTGGTTTTTGTTTTTTGTTTTTTTTGCAAATGTTTCATTACCCAAACTAGGAGCTTTGACAGGTAAGGCAGTTATGCAAACTAGATGGGACCATATCACACACATATAGGCAAAGCCAGGGTTATTTTAGGTTGTCCCCCCCTCCTCCCGTTTTAAATCATTTTGATCCTATTTTAGGGCTAATACATCTTCCCTTTGAAACAAATGCCTGTAAATGAACCAATTTGCAAGTTTAGGTGGAGGAAGCTTTGAGGGTCACAGAAAGTGGACTTTAAGACAGGATGTGATCCTGGAGCCTCAGCTGACCCATCTTGTTCTATATGGAGAGCAACTTTACAAGTTTTAGGAATGGGGAAGTACAGAGGGAAGTTTTTCTTTCACCTCCTAGCAGTTACAATGTGTTTTAAATTGTTTTCAATCTTGAAATTATGGTTTCCTCATTTAAGGCTGCATGTTTACCAAAACTCCCTTTTGAAAGTACTGTAAAAATTCTGAAGCAGCATTTGTCTTTTTGATTTGCAGAAGAGATGCACAAGTAACAGATTTTACCAATGTCCACGTCTTTGTTCTGTTTAAAAGAACCCAATAATTTGGAAAATCGAGTGAGTGTCGGTCAGGCTGAACAATTGTCATAAGTGGACTTTAAGGACAGTTGGGCCTAATTTACAATAAGGGCATATATACCATGCTCAAAATCAATAACCTGCTGAATTATAATTTAGTATTTACAAAATAAATTTCTTTCTGGAACAAAATGTCTTTACATTGTTTTCTGAAATCACGTATTAATTTTGTTCTATTGTGAAAGTAGTATTATGGTTGGTTACATAATCAGCCAGATGTTTAGAATGGATTTGGCATTTTTATCCATCTATCAAGTCTGTTCCAAGGACCTGGGATAGGCAGGTGATGTTATCAGACGATGTTAAAGATATCCTCATAGGGTGTAAGCTACTCCAAGTAAAGCTGCCTCTCACAATTGATTGATGGTACTATTATCAATGCTGATGGTATTCAAGCAATGCTCCAGATGTTTTGGAATTTCTTCCAAGGCACCTACTAATTATTATTATTAATATTTGTTAATAGGTTATTTAAATGCCCAGTAGTCCTCATCTGTTCTAATCGCTTGAGTTATGAATTAATGAAAATCAGTTAAACATTAAATCAAAACAAAATTAGTATTATAAATCTGCCTCAGCTGTCATTGCCACTCTAATGTTTTGTTTTCCCAAGCCATTTTTGGAATGTGTTTGTCCTGCTTTCTCAAAGTTGCCAATTTATTCCCTTCTTAACATGTTTGTACTATAATTTTTATTTACGTTTCTGGGAATAAGTTGAATTGAATTCAGTGAGGCTTGTTTTTGAGCAGACACCTGTGGAGGTTATGTTTCCAGACAAATATTTGCAGCATTTCTAGCCTAATTAGCAATTCCCATCCAGAAAGATAAAACTGAAACGAATAAGGATTTTCCTCTACAGAAATATATTTATGAGAATACTCCAGTAGTTTACATCATCAGAATTTCCAGTGATTCACAGGGGGCAATACATATATATTGTTCCTGGAAATGTTCTTGCTATTAAATTTATTGTTTTGAGTTAGGAAATTTCTGGAGGAACTCAGCCTGCCAGTTTCAGAATCTAGCACTCCCACAACAACCACACAACCAAAAGGGGACCTTCTTCACTTCCCATTTCAGCCTAGTTCTAAGGCTATGCTAGATCTCTTCAACTTCAGTTACCCCTATTCCAACAGAAGAATGTCCATCTCCTTGATCCATCATACTTCATGATATGATAGCCCAATCATAAGTAGCATGCTCTAAATCAGGGTTAGGGAGTTCGTGGCCCTCTAAATTGGGCTGAATTATAATTGTCAGAATAGTAATGATAATGCTGGGAACTGTACTATTGGGATCTCATCCCAGAAAGTGATTCATATTGCTGTTTCAAAGATGGGAAAAGATGCATCAGAGCAAAACATGTTCACTTGGTCTGTATTTCACATCTATTCAGTTCATTATGTACACAGAGCATATGCACCAAGACAAATTCCTTGGGTGTCCAATCACATTTGGCCAATAAAAAAATTCTATTCTATTCTATTCTATTCTATTCTATTCTATTCTATTCTATTCTATTCTATTCTATTCTATTCTATTCTATTCTATTCTATTTTTATTAACATTTTATGTAAGATAGGAGACAATCCATCTATGTAGCCTTTACTTAGGAAGGTTTTCAGATACTGTGATCTAGAGATGTTACAGGTATAAGCAATACCAAAAAGTGCAATTATTATTGTGCTGAAAGACGAGAGTAAAAAGCTGTGACTTTGCCACCAGGAGAATGGAGGCGGGGAAGTTCAATAAAAAAAGGATAGTGACCTTGATAGTATGATCAAAGACCCTGCATTTACACCTTTTGGACAGTTCTGATTATCATCTTGCTTGTTATAAGGCTGTTTTCATGCATGATTACAATTGCTGTTTGTGCTTTAAATTGTATTCATAGTGATGGCATTTACAATTTAGAGATTTTTAATTATATTTTCTCTCTGGCTGCAGTGATATTGCATGGTGGCAGTACCCTCTTGGCTTTTTTTTTTAAATCTCTACAACAGATGCCCTGTTTCACTACCATTGAGAATTTTATTTTGGGATGTACCCTGAACTTCTCAGAATTCAGAGATTTCCCATCTGTTTCAAACATTTGTGATTGTAAGGGTTTTAAATACCAAAATGAAATCCACCTGATTTCCACTGAAACATTCACTCAGTGATTTCATTGACCTAGCTTTCTAAAATACATTGAAGTAATTGTTAAAGATCTTACATTTTATTTTTTTAAAAAAATCATTGTCTTCTGTTCTCCATGCAAACTGTGTTTGAAATCCAGGATTTCCCCAATGAGAAAAATGCAAGTAGTCCTTGACTGACAACAGTTCATTTAGTGACCGTTCAAAGTTACAATGGCACTGAAAAAGGTGACTTACGACCATTTTTCACACTTACGACCTTTGAGGCACCCCCCAAGATCATGTGATCAAAATTCAGACGCTTGGCAATTGACTCAAATTTATGACTTTTGCTGTGTCCCAGGGTCATGTGATCCCCTTTTGTGACTTCTGACAAGCAAAGTCAATGGGGAAGATTCCCTTAACAACTATGTTACTAACTGAACAACTGCAGTGATTCACTTAACAAATGTGGCAAGAAAGGTCATAAAATGGGGCAAAACTCACTTAACAAACGTCTCACTTATTATAGAAATGTTGAGCTCAATTGTGGTCATAAGTTACACCTATATACTGTAATTTTCTTTGGATTGCAACTGGTGTCTATAATTACCAATTTTTAATGAATACAACTAGGATCTGGCTAGATAGTTAAATATTTTTATTATGCTTTTCAATAACCTTCCAGAGTAATTTAAAATAATTCAAAGCTATCCTCACCAACCACAGCCAGCAATAAAGCTGTGGACATAGCAACAGGTGAGACAATAAAAAAAAAACCCTGTCTTGTCTGATATTTTTAATGAAATGAGACTGGGCACGGAAAGAAATTTTCCCATCTGTGTCATTTCTGCAGCCTGTATAAGAGGTTGTGAAACTGGGGAAGGCCTTCAACTCACCCCTTAATAAAATGAGTCCTTCAGTTCCCAGAAGCAGTCATGCTGTCTAATGTGCCTTTCCCACCTTCTCTGAAGGACATAAGGTTGAAGGAGGTGTACAGGTATACCATAATTTGCTGAAGGGGAGGGGAGAATCATAGGATACAAATTAATATACATTAGTGCAATTACTTGTTTTATAGGCTAGTTGTTTTTTATTTAACTTTGCAAGGCAGGGAGCAAAATTAAATTGAAGAAAGTAGGGAAAAGCATTAGGGCACTCAGGTATGAACTAAATCCCTGATGAATATACACTAGATGTGACAAATAGATTAGATCTGATAGACAGAGTGCCTGAAGAACTATGGACAGAGGTTCACAACGTTGTACAAGAGGTAGCAACTAAAACCATCCCAAAGAAAAAAAAATGCAAGAAAGCAAAATGGCTTTGCAAATAGCTGAGGAAAGGAGGGAAGCGAAAGGCAAGGGAGAAAGATAAATTGAATGCAGAATAACTAGAAGATACAAGAATGCCTTCTTCAATGAATAGTGCAAAGAAATAGTAGAAAACAATAGAATAGGGAGGATTAGAGATCTCAAGAAAATTGGAAATATGAAGGGAATGTTTCATGCAAAGATGGGCATGATAAAGGACTAAAATGGCAGGGACCTAACAGAAGCAGAAGAGATTAAGAAGAGGTGGCAAAATTACACAGAAGAACTATACAAGAACGAGCTTAACATCCCTGTTAACCACAATGGGGTGGTCACTGACCTTGAGCCAGACATCCTCGAATGTGAAGTCAAATGGGCCTTAGGAAGTCTGAGCAACAACAAAGCTAGTGGAGGTGACAGTATTCCAGCTGAGCTATTCAAAACCTTAAAAGACGATGCAGTAAAAGTGTTACACTCAATTTCCTAACAAATTTGGAAAACTCAACAGTGGCCACAAGATTGGAAAAAGTCAGTTTACATTCCAATTCCAAAGAAGGGCAATGCAAAAGAGTGTTCAAACTACCGCACAATTGCACTCATTTCACATGCTAGCAAAGTTATGCTCAAAATCCTACAAGCTAGGCTCCAGCAGTATGTGGACCAAAAACTACCAGAAATACAGACAGGATTTCAAAGAGGTAGAGGAACTAAAGATCAAATTGCCAATATATGCTGGATCGTGGAGAAAGCTAGGGAGTTCCAGAAAAACATCTACTTCTGCTTCATTGACTATGCTAAAGCCTTTGATTGTGTGGCTCACAACAAATTGTGGCAAGTTCTTAAAGAGATGGGAGTACCAGATCATCTTATTTATCTCTTGAGAAACCTATATGAACTATGGTGCTAGAGAAGACTCCTGTGAGTCCCTTAAACTGCAAGGTGATCAAACCGGTCAGTCCTGGAGGAGATCAATCCTGACTGCTCTTTAGAAGGTCAGATCCTGAAGATGAAACTCAAATACTTTGGCACCTAATGAGAAGGAAGGACTCACTGGAGAAGAGTCTAATGCTGGGAACGATTGAGGGCAAAAGAAGAAGGGGATGACAGAGAATGAGGTGGCTGGATGGAGTCACTGAAGCAGTACCTCTCCTATATTCTATTGTTTATTAGCTCAGCTGATTCACATGGCAAAGCTATTGCTGCCTCAGCTGAGCTAAGAAACAGCAAATGAGTCTTAGTCTCATTTGCCCTCAGCTAGAATAATAAAGGGAAACTTTTCCTCCCCCACCCCCCAAAGCAGGGAAAGGAATACTAGCTTTAATGAGATATCTGGGTGTTCAGCCAAGAGCAATTATCACCTCCTTAAAATGTTGCGAAGCTGCAAACCACCTTACCTGAATTGAAAGAAACTGCCTCAAAAGAAACTGCCTTTTGCTTCCTCTGGAGCAAAAGCAGAGAACCTCTTCCAGGGGAGATGTCTCTGTCTTCTATTTTTCTTCCACAGCAGAACAAAAAAGCCTCTTCTTGTGAAGGCTTTTTCAGTTCTTTATTCTGAGTTTCTTCTGGAGCAAAAGAAAGCCCTTTCTAGTGAAGCAGTTCCACTGGTTAATTGTTCTCACTGTCAGGAAGTTTCTTTTTAGTTTTAGGTTGCTTCTCTGTTTCTTCAGTTTTCATCCATTGCTTCTTGTTTTGCCTTCTGGTGCTTTAGAAAATACCCCCTTCTTTCTGGCAGTGTCCCCCCTTCTTCTTCTGCCCCCCCTTCTTTCTGGCAGCGTCTTAAAAGCCTTGGGCAAAGCATGTGAGCCATTTCCTCCTTTCAGTGCTCAATGAAAGTAGATCTATAGTATGCAGATAATAAAGTTGAAAAAAGGTGAACAACATTTTTACAGAACTATAGATACATTGAGGCTGGGTGTGATAAGGAATGGCTGGGAGGGGAGGGGCCAGGCGAGGCACCCCTTGACGTGAATGACATTGAGTTGGCCATGCCCACCCGATCACATGATCATCAAGCCACGCCCACAGAACAGGTAAGGAAAATATTTAGATTTCACCACTGACCATAACTATGTGATTTGGGCTCAGGCCTGCCTCCTCATTCATAAATAACCCCATTTTTTCCTTAGAACAATCCAGAAAAAAATGAGAAAAAGCGAAGTAGTACTTTTGCAGATTAACACAATTTAATTGAACAAATTATATCCTGAAATTCAAAACAAATCTGAAAAGGTTTTTGCTACCAGAGTCCTGATTTGAGACACTCATGAAACTGACCCTCATAACATCAGCAACTCTGGTAGTAAGTACAGAGCGGGAGAAATTTTCCTTGTGGTCAAGTAGAAATTTGATTACTATGTGCTGTTTCCATCTTTCAGTCTTTTTTCCATTTTTTAACATATGAACATTGAAGAAATATTTTTCCTTTCTTACAGCTTACTCAGCCACTAGTTTTAATTATAACCTTTGCTCTGTTTAAATAACTATTTTTTTAAGAACCAAGTTTTAGGGAAAAAATTCTCTGTTTTTTGTTTTTATTTTTTTATAATTTTTTAAAAAAAATTTAATGAAGAGAAACAACATACAAATCTTTTTGAACAAGATATCAGTCAGGTACATAATTAAACACATTTCAGATTTCACCCCCTCATTGTATTGTTTATCCGATATTTTCCCTTCCCCTCTTAAAATTTTATTATTTGCACATTTCTATCAAAACATCTGTTCTACCCCTTTATCCTGAAAACTATTAAATCAAGCCTAGTTTCCACATTTTTGCCCCCTTTCTTGCCCCTCCCTTCTTCATTAAACAAAATACAACTATACTTATCCCTAATTTATCAAAGACAGACCAGTAACAAAACAAGAAAAAAAATGAGAGCAAGGTAATACTGTATCTGTAAAAATCCCTCCTACATTAAATCTTAATTTCACCTTAATTTCAAAAAAGTATCCCATCACTTATTATTTCATAATCCCATTCCAAATAAAAAAAATTAAAATAATGAACAAAATAAAAAGAACAAGACGAAAAGGAGTGAACATATCTTATTTCTCACATAATTCCATATTTATATTCAGAAATTCTATTGGAAGTTATCTCAAATTATTTCAATTTCATTACATTTGCTTAGAAACTTCATATTTCTTTTTGACTTATTAAATTTCTTATTGCCCCATTCCTCCCTTTTCTCAACATTTTTATAATCCTCTAATAGTCTTTAATACACATTTTAATTTTACATCATTATATCATGCTTTTTATATTCTTCCTTATCATTACTGTAAGCCGCTCTTATCTTTCCTAAAATATTATTGATATTCCAGTTCTGTAGTCATTTCTTGTATTTCTTGCTTAAATGACATTTATATACTTCTCTTGTTGTCCATTGTTTTCTACTTTATTCTTTGATGTTATGAGTCTTAAAGGTCATCCATCTAATTGCTGAAATCCGCTTTGAAATTGTCCTGAAATCAGACATTTTCCTCCTGTACTTCTTCTTCTGCCTTTAGGTGTCAGTCTTTAGTCTACAGTTGCAATCTACAATTAACAAAGTATCCATTTTAGAGAGGCACCTTTTTTTCTCTTTGTTTTAATTTGTTGCATTTTTTCAATCCTGTTTAAATCGTTTCATAGTGATCCTTTAAATCCAAATTTATAAAGAATAGAGGAACTGGGAAATGTAATTAAAATCCATTTTTAAAGTCTTAATTAAGTCCTCTCTTTTTTCTTCTTGCTTATAATCTTTAAATAATCAATAAAAGCCTCCAAAATTCTCCAAAATCAATTTTAATTAAAAGTCTTATTTTTCTCTATTCAACAGGGCTCTAGACTTAGGTTCTAAGCCAACTTTTGTCAGGTTTTAGGTATCATTAATTATTTCCTTCCGTTTTCATTTCCTGTTTAAGTTAGCTGCCATTTCTCAGTTTTTCTTTAAAAACTTGTTGGCAAAATTACTCCAAATGCCTCTTTGTGAGCTGGTTTTAACTCACCTGGCTTCAATATCTTGTTCAGTACTTATGCTTTATCCTCCTGCCCGTTCTTGTGGCCGTCCCGACTTCAGGCATCTGGTGATAGCTGCGGTCCACCTTGCTGGGTCGAGGGAAAAAAAACGGAGCTACAAGGAATTTGCTTCTTCCCTGTCTGCTCCAACAGCTCCCTCATTCTTCGCTGCCCCTGCAAGGCAGCTATGGTCCAGACCGGACCCCCATATCGAGGAGATTTTCGGCACTCACCCTGGAGCTCTCAGGGTTTGTGTCCCGTTTCGTCGCGATGCTGGCCACGCCTCCTTTTGCTTTTAGTACTAGTTCTCTTTAGCTCTTTTTGATGAACAAGGTGGTTGGATTCTTAATCCTTTTTTTAATTTTATTTGTTTAAATTTATTATTAGACTTCTATGCCACCCATCTAGTCAAGGTGACTCTGTCTAGAAGGGCAATTAGATTAAAAATTATTTTTCTTGTCTTACTCCTTACATCAATGTTTTTGTTTTGAGCAATTTATTGCATGTCATTACTCACAGAAAAGTGATATTTACCCTCCTTTTAACTATAAGCCCGTGTTATTTCCAGTACCATACCTTATCTTATTTAAATTTGTCTTTATGATTTATTTCATGGTAATGGCAAATTCCATTTAAAGAACTTATTTTAAGAACAAGATCAATTTTAGATTTCATAAAAGGACAATATTATTGCAGTAAAATTCAAAAAGTCTACTAAATTCAAAATTCCCTTGACTCATGTTGGATCTTTAGTAATAATTTAAATTATCTTAAAATACAAACACTGTAATAGGGTGTTGACTGTTATAGGGTTAAAAAAATTAAATATCATATTTTTTCAGGTTAGATTCTGTTATCTAGAGTTTTCTTTCTTCTGTTTCAATTTACTTTACTCAGCCAACAATAAAAATGTGTGTTTGTTTGCAATACCAAATGAGTAAGAACTATAATTGTATGACAGTAACTAGAAGGGTTGGGTGAAATAAAATAGCAACATAAATTAAATCATTTTATGCTTGCAGGCATAGTAACTAAATCTTTTTTCTTCTTTTCTGGGGCACTATTTAATACAAAGGATAAATCTTTTATAAAAAGACCCCGAAAACCAAATGCCTGTTTTCAATCAATTCGAAATACATTCAGTTCCTCCCTTTCTACAAATTCTGAAAATTTTGGGAGATGTCTTATGACTCAGTGCCTGGGCATTACGGGAACAGTTTAATTAAACAAGATTAATTAATTAATATGCTTCATTTCAGGATACCTAAATCACACGTATCCATATGGCTGTATATGAGTATTGCTTAGTACAAATACATACCATTAGACTGTATTGATTATAAGCATGCGAGCCAAAGGTTGCAAAATATTTTGTTTTTCAAAGTTGATTTGTCATGATCAAAACTGGTGATCATCTTTTAAAGTACAGTACATTCACTTTAAAGCACTTGCAATCCACCGGTGGTTAGTCATATTTTCCTTTTGGCTGCAGCAAGGGTCTGGAGTATTAGGGGAGGTTAAAAAGTCTCTAAAAAGCTGAACTGGCTTGGGACAAGAGTCTTGTACTAGGTCAAAAAAATCACAGTTAAAGTAGTTAGCTAGCTCCAGAGGCAGTTGCACCATTGAGGCAGAAAGGACTGAATAATAGACAGAAAAAGCAAAGTAGTTTAAACTTTCATCTTAAGAGACAAAATCAGCAAATGAAGCAGGTTTTTCTGGCACTTGCTGGACCAGGTTTGTCTTGCAGTTATCAATAATGCCTAGCAATGCAGGCTTGTAGTGCAGACTAAAAGACAGGCTTAATTCACAGAACTAAGAACTTGTAGGCTGGCAAAAAGTATTTGTGGTGAGATCCTAATTACCAGAAGCTTTTGAGAGTTCTATTACAAAGGAGCACTCCCAGTTGTCCTTCAGCAATCAAACTATTATTATCAAGAGGTTGTAATTACATCACACCTTGATGTATCCTCAATATTTGTGTGGATGCAGAACTTTCCTTTCAGGACAGGTTTTTTCCTAAAGCTTAGAAGCCATTAAAAAGAGAATGAATAGCACTACTTTGGATCACTTTCTGGACAAGCTCACCTTGACTTGCTTGATCCAAATTGCATGCGTTCTGAAAAAAGGAAAATGGGCAATATATTTGGAAATATTCAAATTTCATTCTGAGTCGCATTTTATGCTGGAATCATCAGGACAGAGAGATGAATAGGTTGATTGTCTGGAAAATAGCCTTTAAAAAAAAAAGAAGTTCAGGACACTGTTTTGTTTCAGGGTTCTCCCCTTTTGCAGAGAGCAGGTGGCCATATGTCCTTCTTTTTAATTATGAACAATTCTATCATTTGAAGGACTTCTTTTTGTAGGTGCAGAGGTGGTATTCAGCAGGTTCTGACCAGTTTTAGAGAACTGGTAGCGAAAATTTTGAGTAGTTTGAAGAACCAGTAAATACCATCTCTGACTGGCCCTGCCCCCATCTTTTCTCTCCCAAGTCCCAGCTTGATCGGGAAGAAATTTAAATTTTCCTACCATTCCTGTCTTAATGTTCCCTTTGATTGTATCCAATTCGTATGGTTATTTCATGCTTATACTTATATATACGGTTGTGTTTGACAAATAAATAAATAAATAAAAAGAAATGGAGATTTTGCAGTAACCTTCCCCTGAGTGGAGTGGGAATGGAGATTTTACAGTATTCTTCCCCTGCCATGGCCACCAAGCCCTGCCCACCAAGCCACACTATGCCCATAGAACTGGTAGTAAAAAAAAATTGAATCCCACCACTGTGTGAGTATAATCTCCTGGAAGTTCTGTTCTGTTCAGATGTTAACACCAAGAAGCACCTGAATAATGAAAAGCAGAGACCTGAAATTTCTTACCACAGTTAGCACCCATTTCATACATTAAGCAGTAGACACCCAGCTCTTCTGGTCCACTTTTCCACTATGGCATGCTTGCAATTATTTTATATTATATTATTTTATATTATAACTTCTAGATTAAGCAACCCATTCACCGATGAGTAAAGCTCTATAAGGAAATGTCTTCTTCTGTAGAAATTGCACGAACAGTTAAATTGAATGACATCAATGATAAGGGAAGGAGATGTGATTAAGAAATGCATAGTTTTTACTGAGAAATCCTTCAAAAGTAATGGTTTGTTTATTCAAAATATCCTATTGAATGATGTTTTCAGTTTGAGTGCAAATTATGAATGATGCTTAGAGACCAATTATTTCTTTTTATTTCAAATGGAACTATGAATCCAGATTTTATAGATTTGCCTCAGTTGAAGCCATTTGGAACAGACAAAATGCTTCGGTGATGTACCTGTTCTCTAGCACAGGGGTCTCCAACCTTGGCAACTTTAAGTCTGGTGGACTTCAACTCCCAGAATTCCCCAGCCAGCAAAGCTATTTTCAACTGATTAAAATTAAATGAGTTTCCTCAGGTAGCTGCAACTTCGCTCATGCGCAGAAGCTTCCTGATGATGTCGGGATTGGTGGGCGGAGCCTACCCCTGGTTTTACTACTGTTTCACAAGGACCGGTCTGAACCGGGGGAAACCCACTACTGGTTCACTTATTTTTTATTTATTTTTTATTTGTCGTAACAATATATACAAGCATTGCATAAAGGATTATATAATATATAAACATATATATGAGGAGAAACAAGGTACTATAAACATATATACATAGGGGAAGAAACAATAGGACAGGAACGGTAGGCACGTTTGTGCTCTTATGCATGCCCCTTAGAGTCCTCTTAGGAAAGTAGTGAGGTCAACCATGGATAGATTTTGAGTAAAGCTTTTGGGGTTATGAGAAGAAACCACAGAGTCAGGTAATGCATTCCAAGCATATACAATTCGGTTACAGAAATCGTGTTTTCTGTAATCTAAATTGGAGCGGTTGACATTGAGTTTAAATCTGTTGGTAGCTCTTGTGATATTGTTACTTCCTTCTATCCAGGACATCGCATATAAGTGATGCTTGAGCAGGGTCCATCGTATTGTCTGAGATGCTACATATTCTCTTCACGACCTGTTTTCCTTTTTATCTTCTGGGAGGAAGCTTTGTGGTATCCAAAGCAGAACATCTAGATTCCGTCAGTTTTGTTCCATGTAGCATCAACCTTGTGAACTCTCAAGCTTCCTCTTTCTGATATGTATTTAAAATGGACAGTATGTGTGTGTGTGTGTGTGTGTGTGTATGTGTGTGTGTGTCTGTGTGTAGCATGTGTATATGTGTGTTATGGGTAGATATATACTTTCTTTTGAAAGCAGTCAGCAGAATTTCATTTTTAATGTGTGCCAGTGTGCCCACAGTAAAAAATAATAATAAAGGTTATCTTATGATCTGCGTATGAGACAGGCCAATACAGGTAGTCTTTGACTTACAACATTTTCATTTAGTTATTGTTCAAAGAGGTGGTTCGCAACTTGGGCGTCCTCCTGGATGGACGGCTGTCCTTTGATGAACATCTGGCGGCCGTCTCCAGGAGGGCCTTTTACCAAGTTCGCTTGGTCCGCCAGTTGCGTCCCTTCCTTGACCGGGATGCCTTATGCACAGTCACTCACGCTCTGGTTACGTCTCGGTTGGATTACTGCAATGCTCTCTACATGGGGCTGCCTTTGAGGTGCACCCGGAGGCTGCAGTTAGTCCAGAATGCGGCTGCGCGAGTAGTAATGGGAGCCGCTCGTGGCTCCCACGTAACACCACTGCTCCGTAGTCTGCACTGGCTTCCTGTGGTCTTTCGGGTGCGCTTCAAGATTTTGGTTACCACCTTTAAAGCGCTCCATGGCTTAGGACCCGGGTACTTACGAGACCGCCTGCTGTTACCCTATGCCTCCCACCGACCCGTATGCTCTCATAGAGAGGGTCTCCTCAGGGTGCCGTCCGCCAAACAGTGTCGGCTGGCGGCCCCCAGGGGTAGGGCCTTCTCTGTGGGAGCATCGACGCTCTGGAATGAACTCCCCCCTGGCCTACGTCAAGTGCCTGATCTTCGGACCTTCCGTCGTGAGCTAAAAACATACATATTTATTCAAGCGGGACTGGCATAATAGTTTGATTTTAAATTGGGGTTTTATTAATATTCTTAAATATTTTAAATTTAATTTTAATTATTAGCCGTTTTTGTAATTTTGATATGTTTTAATTTGTTTTAATTGTACATATTTTGTATTTTATCTCCGGCTGTACACCGCCCTGAGTCCTTCGGGAGAAGGGCGGTATAAAAATTCAATAAATAATAATAATAATAAAATAAAGTTACATCAGCACTGAAAAATGTGACATATGACCATTTTTCACAGTTACGACCTTTGCAGCATCCCCATGATCATGTGATCAAAATTCACATGCTGGGCAATTGGTTCATATTTTTGACCATTGTCGCATCCCAAGGTAATGTGATAATCTTTTGCAGCCTTCTGACAAGGCAAATCAATGGGGAAGCCAGATTCACTTAACAACTGGATTAGCAATTTACCAGCTGCAGTGATTCACTCAACAACTGTGGCAAGAAAGGCCGTAAAATGGGGAAAAACTCACTTAACAAAAGTTTCAGAACAACAGAAATGTTGGGCTCAACTGTGATTGTAAATCGAGGGCTACCTGCATTCAGATATTGGGTGAATATTAAACTGATATTGCATGGCTGAGAGTTAATTTTTCCCTTTTCCCCCTTCTTTTTTAATAGTTCATGACAAAGAACCCTAAAATGCGACTCGGCAGTAGTGCCTTGGGGGGAGAGAAGGCAATTCTCCTGCATCCATACTTTCAGGAACTGGATTGGGACCTGCTAAACCAGCGCCTGATTGAGCCACCTTTCCGACCTCGAATCGTAAGTGTTTAAAACTGTGAGGTATGTATGTGTATTGATCCATGCAAGGACAGATCACATTCAGTAAAGGAATACATGCATTATATGCAAAATATATAATGGTTCAATCTGGGTCCAGCCAATATAGTAGAGAAAAGGACTAGTACATACTTGATCGAGGTGTCTTCCTTTATCTATCTATCTATCTATCTATCTATCTATCTATCTATCTATCTATCTATCTATCTATCTATCTTCCTTCCTTCCTTCCTTCCTTCCTTCCTTCCTTCCTTCCTTCCTTCCTTCCTTCCTTCCTCCTTCCTGTTTTTAATGAATATGGGTATTGACCAAATTGTGCTTATGTGCTTTTGCTGAGATGCCTCCCATATTCAGAACTCATATTGGCTACTTCCAATCTGAGAAATACCAAGTAGCTGACCACCAGAATTTAACCAAATGAGGAAACATTTGTTTTATTTATTCGTTAGTTGTCAAGGGACAGGTCAGGTCACAAGGGGTCCAGGTGCATCTGTTGCATCATTATTATCATCATCATCAGAGTTAGAAGGGACCTTGGAGGTCTTCTAGTCTAATTCCCTGCTCAAGCTGGAGACTCTGTGCCATATCAGAAAAATGGATGTCCAGTCTCTTCTTAAAAACCTCCAATGATGGAGCACCCACAACTCCTGAAGGCAAGCTGTTCCACTGATAAATTGTCTTCACTGTCAAAAAATTTCTCCTTAGTTCTAGGATGCTTCTCTCCTTGATTAGTTTTCATCTCTTGCTTCTTGTCTTGCCTTCTGATGCTTTGCAAAATAAGTTGACCTCCTCTTCTTTATGGCAGCCACTCAAATATTGGAAGCCTGCTATCATGTCACCCTTGGTCCTTCTTTTCACTAGTCTAGACATACTCAATTCCTGCAACCATTCTTCAGAGTTAAATTTATCTCTTGCCTTTCTGCCGGAAGTTCAAAGCAGCTTACATAGCAGATCCTTCTCCAATTTCCTTTTATGACCGCAACAAGATTGTGAGGTAGATTGGGCTATGAGAGAGTAATTGGTCCAAAGTCCCAGCAAAATTTATAGGTGAGGCATCTGGATTTCCCTGGTCTTAGACGAATATTTTAAGCATTGCATCAATTCAGAACATATTCCATAGAATATACTGTCAGCAAGAAGAACTCTTCACATTTGTGTGTCAGGTCAACCCTAGTGGGGAGATAAGAAGCTATTACCTATAGCTCAAACTATGTGTCCTGCTAGCTTCTGCCAATACGGTATCTTCCAAGTTATAGTGTCATCTAATGTTTATTTTGTTTTCATTTGCCAGAAATCAAAAGAAGATGTGAGTAACTTTGATCCTGAATTTTTAAAGGAAGAGCCAATCTTGACTCCCATTGAAGAAGGAATACTATCCATGATCAACCAAGAAGAATTTAGAAACTTTTCTTATACAGATCCAGAATTAGAGTGTTAGCTCCATGTTGACTGGACTCTATTCAGCAACAAAGAAGGATTGGAACACGGGATTGCCTAGACATTTGTTCGATTGGGCCATCCAACAGGCAGACTTATACAATGCATCATAGTAAAGAGGAGAAAAATGAAAATGAGGAGCTCAGCAGGAACAAGCAAATGAATGATGCACAAAAGAGAAATGGGTAGAGCTTGTTAGCTCTGAATGGCTACTGAAGTAATTTTGTAATAACTGTGGGGAATTTCTAGAAAGACAAAATCAACTCTGAGCCAAAACTATCTTTTTGCAGCACTGATTTCCCACAAAATAACTCGGTTGAACTACTTTCTGCAATCAAGGAAGCAAAAAGAGAATAGGGCTGACTGGTTTGAACTGTATTAGGGAAAGGTTACATGTGCTACTACTTTGCTTAGAAGTTATAGGTTCAGGTTTCCTCAAATCTGAGTGAGTACACAT